>NC_080486.1:5747500-6347500 GCF_030265055.1 Doryrhamphus excisus
GTCCCTGGAACTGGATGACCTTTAACAGCGGTCCGACCTCCTCCAACAGCCATGCGCATACCGACTGGGGTAAGGCACTGGTTGGGATGTACTCAAATGAACCCTACATCTATTTATGCCTTTTATTATGACAGAAAACTCAAAATACAATAATTGTTTATTTAAAATTCCTTGTAATGGATGCTGTGGGAGCCACTGGGTAACAAGTAAGCTTTGAGCAGCAGCAACCAGTCAACTTTTACTGAGATGATTCATCTGTCAAGTAAATACGTCAAAAATGTTGCACGCTTACAGACGCCACATTACAAAAGAAAAGCCAACTGTGTGTTAGATTATACGTATTACGTGTAGTTCTCTGATTGGTTTATCACTATCAGGAAATGGTCTACACTCACTCAAGCAGAGCGCTTACCCAAATAGAACAACATTATTACAGATTTAGGAACACACATAAGGCGTTAAAAGGCTTATTGTCGACTTTGAGAAAATTAGACTTTTAAGTGTGCCTTATAGTGTGGAAAATACGGTAATTCTGTTCCAGTTGAAAGGCCAGAATTTTTACTTTGTAAAGATTTAACACACTTCCTCTTTGACTTTCCTTCCTCCCAGGCAAGGTCCAAGTCCCAATCCAAGGTTACGCCTCTGTCCTGATGTAAGGATCCTCAAAGTACTGTGCATCTTCTTCCTCCTGGGCCCCATGACGGTCAAAGGTGAACGTCTGCTGGTTCATGTATCTCCCGGTCTCTGAGTAGATGCTGGAAGCCGTGTGGTTGTCTTCATTTTCTTCTTGGCGCAGTTGTCGATGCCGGTAGTTATGGTAGAGGCGATACCACGAGGGCCCTTTGATGGCGCACACGATGAGCATAGATGTAGTCAGCGCCAAGGCTACAACGCACGCCGCAAACTTCCACGTGTTTCCAGACACGGGTATTTGCTCTAGTTGGGGTCAAAGACAGTTTCTAGTTGGGGTTTATTTATGCATACACACATTTAGTAAAATCCACATTTCTTACTGCCATTGAAGTTGTAGTCCTGGCTGGAAGTCTGCATCATTCCTGGCAAAGTGCTTAGCAGCGGCGATTGTAGTAAGTCACCAGTTGTGTGTGTTGGCTGTGCAGTCGAGGAGGGCGGTGATGTTGGATAGCACTGAGCTATCGCTTCAAAGAGATCCCGTCCAGCCTGTCCCTCTGGTGAAGCGCATTTTGTATTTGGGCCTGCTGTTCATCCAAACACAAATAATACATATATTATGAAAATATCGGTTTTAAAGGAGACCTATTATGCTTTTTCCACTTATAAATGGAGTTAGAATGTTGTTGTTTCAGATAATAATGTTTTCGCATTTGGAAGTGAGACCTAAAAGAAGTTTGGGATGATGCAAAACGCTCGGTTTCAGAGGGCGTCTGAAACTAGATGTTCAAATCAACTTTATTTGTAGAGCACCTTTTCTGCAAAGTGCTTTACAGAATTAAAAACAATTACCACAATTAAAAAGAAACAAGAAACGGGCGGACTCTGGCTATGTTCTTAAGGTGATAAAAACCTATTTTTGTTATATTTTTGATATGTGGGATAAAGTTTAGCTCAGAGTCAAAAGTCACAGCCAAATGTTTTACTGATTGGGTTGGTTTATCCTGTAGTTGTTGATCCTGTAGTTTTGGTAAAAGTTTCTCTCTCTGGCCTTCAGGACCTATCACTAAAACTTCAGTTTTGTCCTGGTTGAGCTGTAGGAAATTCTCTGCCATCCATGACTTGATGTCTACAATGCAGTTAAAAAGGGCATCAAATGGCCCTGAGTCATCAGGAGACACGGCGATGTATAGCTATGGAAGCTGATGCCGTGCTTCCTGATGGTGGAAGCATGTAAGGATTAAAAGAGGAGTGGACCTAAAATTGAGCCTTGGGGAACCCCACATCCAATTTCATGGGTTCCTGAGGACAAAACCAGTTAAGAACAGTTAACAGTTGTTGTTAGCAATGGCTCCCAGGAAGTGTTTCTTTGGGTGTAAGGGAAAGCTACATACATGCCTAATGATGCAAACATCAGGCACAAGTGGTTGGAGTTCCTGATTCCCGACCAGCAAAAGAAAAAAGATTAGAATCTGTCTAGGGCATTTCA
Organism: Doryrhamphus excisus; assembly: GCF_030265055.1. NCBI lineage: Eukaryota > Metazoa > Chordata > Actinopteri > Syngnathiformes > Syngnathidae > Doryrhamphus > Doryrhamphus excisus. The sequence continues at coordinate 5,749,620 of NC_080486.1, forward strand.
CACTGGACTACTCGAGAAACTGTTGCTGAAGCCTGACGCCTTTCCAACGTTTACTTGGTCGTATTATGTTACATCAGAAAAGAGGCAAAAATGTTGATCACTGTTTTCCAAAGTCAAATTAAAAAAATTAAAACATATTATAGAATAATAATAACCGGTATATTTTTAAAATGGCTGTCAAAAATAGCATGTTAACAGTGGTAACTCATTCATTCATTTTCTACCGCTTTTTCCTCACGAGGGTCGCGGGGGGTGCTGGAGCCTATCCCAGCTGTCTTTGGGCAAGAGGCGGGGTACACCCTGGACTGGTCGCCAGCCAATCACAGGGCACATACGTATAGACAAACAACCATTCACACTCACATTCATACCTATGGACAATTTGGAGTCGCCAATTAACCTAGCATGTTTTTGGAATGTGGGAGGAAACCGGAGTACCCGGAGAAAACCCACACATGCACGGGGAGAACATGCAAACACCACACGGAGATGGTCGAGGGTGGGATTGAACTTCGCTATGAGGTCTGCACGCTAACCACTCGAGTGCTGTGCAGCCTTATTTAATAATAATAATAATAAATACCATTATTATTATTATTATCATTATACCCCGCCTCTTGCCCGAAGACAGCTGGGATAGGCTCCAGCACCCGCCGCGACCCTCGTGAGGAAAAGCGGTAGAAAATTAATGAATGAATAATAATAATAATAATAATTACTATTATTATTATTATACCATGCCTCTTGCCCGAAGACAGCTGGGATAGGCTCCAGCACCCCCCGCGACCCTCGTGAGGAAAAGCGGTAAAAAATGAATGAATGATTAATATTATTACTTAATAATAATTATTATTATAATAATATGTATAAATTTTTATTACCCAGTCATTTATCATTTTGTACTTCAGTGGTTTTTGTTGTTATGATGAGGATGATTACCGATTGTCACTCCTGATGCTCTTATTTCTTCAATGTGGCCCAGCAGTGGACAGGAGCAATTCCACGGGTTGCCTTGCAGGTCCACTACCTAATAGGGATGACAATAGATGATGATAATGTATTAACACTTTCAACAGATGACAAAAATACATTTATTGTCGACTACGAATGTCTGTATGTATTGACATGTGTACTCCCCACCTGTCAATAATCAAGGGGAGAGGAACTTCACAGGTCATGTTCCTTAATTCCTTCAAAACAGTTTTTACTTGGTTACAAGTAAGCGGAAGGGGGCAAATACCTTTTCACACCACTGTATACTGTACTACTTTCATGTACCACACCTGTGTAGAGTTTTCCAGGAACTTAGGCTGTGTTCAAAACCGCATACTTACCTACTACTCATATGCATAACTCTTTGAGTATGCTGTGTGTCTATACTTGAAGTATGCGATTTTTGAGTATGCGAGAAGTTCCCGGATGCATACTACTGCATTTGTGTATGAGTATGTATCATCAGCTTACTACTCACACTCAAATTAACCAGGATGCAACGAGATGTGATGTCACCTCGAAAAAAAAACAAAAACGTTGGCTGAACTCTGAGCAGCAGGATGGACCAATCGGCGGTGTCAAGCAGGATATATTGCGAGTTGGTTTGCTTCTTGTTTTCAAAGTAAAAGCAGTGATTTATCACTATGGTTTTTGTATGAGAAAAGTAAGGAGGTGTTTTATTTTGTGAAAATAACCTGGAGTGCGTTGCTCACTTCGGCTAGCTTAAATTTTGCCGAATTTGTCCGAACGAAATTGTACACGTTTGGTATTTGGACAAATAAATGGCACACTCAGGATCAAACGACCACTTTCTCGCCTTATTAAAAAAAAAAAAAATCTCAATAAAGTGATGTATTTAAAGAGTTTAGAGCTAAAGTGAAATCAGCTTCAGCTTGTTGATTTCGGCTCGTGTAGGAGCGCAATGCATTGTGGGTTATCTTGTAGTACTCTGTAGTGTAAACGCTTTGCATACTGTCTGATGGATTGAGTATGCAGTATAGAGTGTGGATAGTATGGGTATGGAAGTATGTAGTAGTTAGTATGCGGTTTTGAACAGTGTTTTGTGTGTAATATTTCCAACTTCATTACTATCTACTGTTTTATGACGTCAAAATCCCAGTGGTGAAAATAGCCATGAAAATAACAAAGCCAATGGTGGTTTAGGTTTTTTTTTTTTTTTTACAGTACTGTACCCATCTTGGGATCCAAGTACAGTACATGTGTGTTTACCTGTAGATGATTAAGCCCTCTGAGTAGTTGTGCGGGGAGACTTGTCAGCTGGTTGTAGGACATGTTCATCACCATGAGGGCATCAAGGCCAGATAAGGCATTGGGTTCGAGTCTGTAACAAAATGTACTTTAAGATGTTATTTCTATTCAGTTTTGCTTAGACTAGAATAAGAAAAAGTTAGTTTACTACTGCTTTTCTGATACTTTACTATATTTAATACAAATCTACAAATGTTGTAGCCTGAGAAGTGGTTTGTTCGGTACACACGTATGCAGTATAAAGTACAAATCGAGATGCAGTATTTACCTGTCGATCTGGTTCCTGGACAGCGACAGTACTCTGAGTTGTGGTACAACAGAGAAGTACATAACTGGTATGCGGGTCACTTTGTTGGCATCCAAGTAGAGCTCCACCAGTTGGGAATAACTGGCCAGGGCAAGCTTGTCCCCCTCGGAGAGAGTCACCTGATTCCCCTCCATCAACAGTTTAGTCACAGAGGAGTTGCGGCCGTTAGGAGGGATAGCCGGGAGACTCTTGTTGGTTAAGTTTTGAACCTGCCAAATGATGCACAGAGCAGTGATTGGCAGCACGTACTGTACATACTGTACCCAGGATTTCTCTCATGTAAAATATAGGTTGGGAAACACTGGTTAGACTATGGCAGCTTTTTCAGGCAAGTCCTTGTATTCTCACGGCATAGAATCCTTCACAAGTGAACTCGGATCATTTTAGAAGATGCTTCACCTCTGCAGCTTTAGATTGATTCAATACCCTAAGAAGTGAATATGATATATTTTCAATAAAAGTAGGTTATCTTACGAGTCCATGAGTCTCGGTTGTTATTGCCACTATGGTGACCAACCACAGCAGCCGGAGTGGGCCCATAATTCTGCTCTGAAAGGGGAAAGATAAAAATATTTCCATGCTGACAGTGACTAGGATGAACCATAATGTCATTAGAAGAAACTAATGACAACTAAGAGTTGTTGATAATCATCTGAATGACGTCTCCCTTGCGGCAGTATTAAGTATCATGAAAAATCACATACCTTTTTGTTCTGGAAGAGGAAGGATTATGAATGAGACCCGTCACGGCAGGTGCAGCCAGCACAGCAGAAGACCTTTGGTCCTTGTTGTAAATGCCGAAAGCTGACAGGCAACATTTTACTGCACTTTGATGAAGTCGGTCTTCAGTCCACTTTTCCTTCCTTTGCGTCACAGTGCAGCTCTGGGCGACCTTAAAGTGGTTATTTATTTTTTATTTTTTAATCACTTCCACACCCAACCATCATTGTCATCATACTCATTGAATGTAGAACAACAAACAACAAACAAAACCTGTTAAAATATGGATTGTGTTGGCCTGTTTTACAAAAAGGAAAACTATCAAAATGTCCTTTGATATTTCAGTATAGAGTATATAATTCATTCATTCATTCATTTTCTACCGCTTATCCTCACGAGGGTCACGGGGGGTGCTGGAGCCTATCCCAGCTGTCTTCGGGCGAGAGGCGGGGTACACCCTGGACTGGTCGCCAGCCAATCACAGGGCACATATAGACAAACAACCATTCACACTCACATTCATACATATGGACAATTAACCTAGCATGGTTTTGGAATGTGTGAGGAAACTCGAGTACCACGCATGCACGGGGAGAACATGGAAACTCCACACAGAGATGGCCGAGGGTGGAATTGAACCCTGGTCTCCTAGCTGTGGGGTCTGCGCGCTAACCACTCGACCGCCGTGCCACCTACAGTATATCATGGGTAGTTAAAGTATAGACAACCTGTTTACGGCCTTCTAAAAATTCTATTTTAACTATTAGAGCTCGCTAGACATGAAATAACAACCCTATAGTCACCTTTACATTCATATTACCCAATATAGTAGACATAATAAGACAAAATAAAGCATAAGACAATAATAACATGTTGGTATAACACGCGTTGGCGGTGTTTCTTGTTCCTTTTTTGCTTACAATTTCTGCACAGTAGTATTGTCTCATCAGTGCAACATGACTGGCACCTGTAGAATACTACATATCATCGTAATTTCTTTAAATGTGTCTTCTGAATGCCTTATATTTGTATTTTTGTTGAGTTAACCACGTTTATGCTTGAAAATGATTAATTTAGGCACCTTGTAGACTTGAAATAACACACCAATGCAGTTATTAATCTTTGTTTACACTACATTGCTAGGCTATTGGATCACTGCCGGGACAAAAGACGACTTAGCTGCAACCATTAGCATGTTAACTAGTTAGCCTCCAATTTATGTACTGTATTCTAAAGTTAAGAAATGGTTGAAAATGGAGTGGGGAAGAAAGACAAACAAGCCAAAGACTTACCACTTCCACACAGAGTGGGAGGAGAACTTCTTTTCAGACATGCCATGGAGTGTGACAGTAATCTAATGTCATGTCTCGAAAGTGGAACATTACTGACACCTAGAGGACGGAATGTGTTGATTTTGTGATTTTTGTGTTTGTTTAGGCTGCTGGAGATCAAGAACAGGACCAGTCAAATCAGAGTGGACATTGAACAATTGGAACAGGAGTCTGGCAAGCTCAAGGTAACATACTTCTTCGAAAGTGCATTCTTAAGACATTGGTGTCCAAAGTGCAGCCCGTGGGCTTAGCACGTGCAGACCTACATTGGATGTTTTTTAGTGTCCTTGTCTAAGTATGACCGGAAGTCATGTACCCCCATTCTCCGACACAGTTCAAAAACATTATCATGTATAGTAATTATTTGTTCATATAATGCATACAGATCAGTGAACAACTTTGTGTCTGTCTCCTTTCTTCTGCACTGTACTCCCTGCAGGTGCTGTTCACATCGTGAGATGTTCAAGCACAACTACGAGTGGTATGCTTTCAGACGCCAATGTGGTCACGCTGTTGCTGCTAAGGGGGGCAATCGCTTTTAGACACAGGGGCATGCGGGTTTGGATATTTTGGTCTAATAATGATAAAAGTTTGTCAACTTCATTCATTCGAGAGGAAAACAACCTGGACACTTTTATTTATAAACCTTGAATTATGATTTTCATAATGCCGCTTATCCTCACGAGGGTCACAGGTGGGTGCTGGAGCCTAGTGGTCGTCAGCCAATCACAGGGTACATATAGACAAACAACCATTCACACTCACATTCATATCTATGGACAATTTGGAGTGGCCAATTAACCTAGCATGTTTTTGGAAGCCGGAGAAAACCCACGCATGCACGGGGAGAACATGCAAACTCCACAAAGAAATGGCCGAGGGTGAAATTGAACTCGGGTCTCCTAGCTGTGAGGTCTGTGCGCTAACCACACAGTCACCGCGCAGCCCTGAATTATTTTTTTTAAATGTAATTGTAAATAGCTGGGATAGGCTCCAGCATACCATGGATAGATGGATTTGTATTGCGCCACATTGTGGTATAGTGCTTAGCATGTAGGCTACACAGTCAGGAGATCGGGAACATCTGGGTTTGATTCTCTGCTTGGGCATCTCTGTGTGGAGTTTGCATGTTCTCCCCGTGCATGCGTGGGTTTTCTCCGGGTACTCCGGTTTCCGCCCACATTCCAAAAACATGCTAGGTTAATTAGCGACTCCAAATTGTCCATAGGTATGAATGTGAGTGTGAATGGTTGTTTGTCTATAAATGCCCTGTGATTGGCTGGCCACCAGTCCAGGGTGTACCCCGCCTCTCGCCCCTTGTCAGCTGGGATAGGCTCCAGCATACCTTAGTGAGTGAGTAAGGATGGTAATTTGTGTTGATCATGACATTTCCCAAAACTTGATATAAACAAAAAATCCAATTTGCAGTTCATGAATTGAGATTGCAGTTCACAAAATGAGACATTTTTCTTCTCTCTCATTTATTGCTTTTAATTGAAATGAAAACAGTTTGCATAAAATCCAAATTCTGCTCTAGAAATATATCAGGCCTTCCAGTATCAAAGAGTACAGTAAACATTTGCACTGAGCGGGATACAAGAGCGACCCCTCACGTATGTACGCGACTTTATTCTGGAATACTTAAGTTAGCGCGTGTATAGCGTAGTGGTTGACATGGCTGGGATGCGGTCCCGCTCAGTGACTGTATGCTTGGCTATGTGCCTGACTGGAGACAATCCATGGTGTAGTCTGGCGGCTGGGATAGGTTCCAGCTTCCTCACAACCCTTAACAGGTTAAGTGGTAAAAACAAAAACAACAAATGGATGGCATAAACCCACTCAAGCCTAAAGACGCGATTTCAAATGACATGACTGCTGTAAAGCTTCAGTGTTTTAATCAAGTGTCTCTAAAAGGACTATTTAGCATGCTAGTTTTAGATACTTAGTGCTGTGTCTCAATTGGCACACTTACTGACACCAACAAGAACATAGTGTCCATTTGAGACACACAAGGTGTTTACCAGACACTTTGTTATTTCAGGCGCAAGTTTAGCGGAAAGTGTTGGCGTTCAAGTACACACAGCAAAACAATCTTGTATTCTAGAAGGCAAAGAGCTCAAATTAGCTGACTGGTACGTATTTATTGGACTACGTAAGAACACATTTTCCTATTTACTGTAGTTTTACAGTATCTTCAGGCCAGAATAAAGCCTTGCTTGAAATGCTCACACTCAATACCCCCCCACCCTCGCCATCTCCTAAGTTGTAGTGCACATAAAACAATGTCAAATAATGTTAAAATAACACGAGTTCAAAGCAGCGATTACCTTCAACTATGACCTCATTAGCTGTGTCTCAATTCATGCACTTCCATACTAAGGGACGTGTAAGTGTGTTCATACTTAGTACACAAAATGCAGCGCCAAAACGACCATAATAGCATTGGTGACTTCACAGTGATGAGCACTTACTTGCGTACTTACGTACATAGCAGAAGGGTGGCTAAGTCTACGATGACAGCAGTACAGTTAAACTGTGTCCACTTAAGAACTCATTACACAGTGTACCTACTTAAGTGTACTGACAAAAGGATTCCATTTGAGATGTAACTTTCAGTAAGTGCGTATCAACAGTAATGGATTTGGGTGGGCCGTGGCTTTCATTTAAGTGCAGACCTGCCAACATATATAGATTTATAGTACTCAACAGACACAGGAACTAAGTACACAGTGTACACAGTAAGTGCCCATGAACAAAAAAAATTGATTTAGGACAAGCACTAACACTGACATAATTTGGACACTCAGGTACACTGTGTACTTAGTCCCTATGTAAATGTACTGAAGTACAGTATTTCATTTAGAAAATAATTTTCGCTAAGTACACATTGACAGTTATGTACTTGGGACAGCACTACAGGAACTAAGTACACTGTGTACCTATGTAAGTGTTCTAAAGAAAGTACAGTATTCCATTTGAGACAATTTCTAGTAATTGCATATCGACAGTAAAGGATTTGGTACATTTCTGGTAAGTGCGCATGAACAGATGCAGAGACCAAGTACACTGCACAGTGTATCAAGTTAAGGGTACTGAAAAAAATACAGTATTCCATTCGAGAAATAATTTTCGCTAAGTGCATATTGACAGTTATGTATTTGGGGCAGCACTACAGGAACTAAGTACACTTTGTACCTATGTAAGTGTTCTATAGAAAGTACAGTATTCCATTTTGTACAATTTCTAGTAATTGCATATTGACAGTAATAGATTTGGTACATTTCTGGTACAGAACAGATGCAGGGACTAAGTACACTGCACACGCACAGTGTATCAAGTTAAGGGTACTGAAAAAAATACAGTATTCCATTTGAGACATCATTTCCAGAAAGTGCACTTTGACAGTAAAGCATTTCGGACAGCACTGCACAGACAAAATTTGCACACTCGGGAATTAAGTACACATAGTATAGCTATTAAGTGTACTGAAGGAGACAAGCATATCAAGTAAGCGACAAAAGTAATCCGTGTAGGTCAACACTCATGTAAGTGTACTGACATAATGACACAATGTGAGCACACAGTAAGTAAGTAAGTACACAAAGTGCACGGCATACTGATGTAAGTGTACTGAAGGAAGTATCCGATTTGAGACACAGCCGTTGAGTGGCGATGACATCTCCCATCCTTAAATGAGGCGGACAATCAAAAACGAAGCGAAGTCAAAAGACAGAACCTCTTCTTAACGTGAAACTTTGATTATGGAGTAAAACCTTCCTATGACCAAAAGCATAAATATGGTGTTTTTATGGTTGTCGTCCAGGCTGATGGTCACTTTAAAAAGTTCTCTTAACGCTACCAACAATCAAGTAATAAGTTAAATGTTTCCCAACGCTCAGTGCAAAAAACATCCAAACTCAACTGAAAGGAAAGGACTTGTGAGCTCATGAGACAATTCAGGCACAACCGTCTTCAGATTTGTCCGCCGAGCCCCTAGCAGGTCAGGTTTGGGGTGTTTTTCAACCGCACACACACACACGCACACACACAGTTTACCATCTCCGTGGAAACAACATCTTCATGGTTTGACTTTTTCAGTAAGCGCTGTCAAGTGCTTCTGAAACGTGGGAAGCCGAGTACCTTAACCGGAAGCTACCTGTGAAAATACACAAGAAGGTGACATGGAAGTCCAACGGAACCCATTCTAAGTGTGTTCTTACCTTGCTGCGAGGAGTCTATGGAGGGCTGGTTGCAGTCCTGAGCGTAGTGTCCGGTGACGCCGCAGTTGCAACAAGACATGCTCCCGTTTTTCTTGTTAATGCCGCCGCCCCCCGGGTTCGCAGTCGGGAGCATCCCGAGGGGATTTGGGTAGGCCTGCTGGTAAACACGCTGGAAAAAGGAAGCGGCGGGCGTCATCTGCTGCTGGAGGTTGTAGCTCGCGGCCGCCGCGGCCGCCACCACCTGCGTGCTCAGCATGTGTGACGGCACATCGGCGTGGCTGTGAGAATGCGAGTGGAGGGGGCCGTAGACCGACGGATGGCCAGGGGGTAGCGCCGTGGGGTAGAAGGCGGGCATGGAGGCTCCCCCGTTGGCCTGGTGGGGCGGCTGCTGGCCCTGGGTGAGGTAGCTGTTGATGCACAGGCTTGTGAGTTGGAATAGAGGCGGTGGAACAACCTGGCGTGCCGCTGCTGCCGCCGCCGCCGCCATTTGGTAGTTGGGGAAGAACAATGGCGCTTGGCACCCGCTCACGCTGTTGCTGCTGCCTCGGCCGCCGCAGTTGTTGTGGCAGCCGCAGGTCCCGCAGCCCATCAGCTGTTGCTGCGGTGCCGGCTGCTGGGGCGGGACTTGGTGGTGGGTTTGCTGGAAAGCAAGAGGGGCACTTCCACAGGAAGCACTGGTGTTGCTGAATGACATGCAGTCGCTATGTGGCGTACTGTGAGTAAGTGCTGGGCTGGGGCTGGGGGCGGGGCCCGGGGTGTGTGTGGGTACGGCTGGAGGAACAGCAGCTTGCACGTGTCCAGGAGAAGAAACCGTTCCAGTAGCGGCAGGTGCACCTCCAACCGGCACGGCGTAAGGAGACGGCAGACCAGAAGATAAGGTCTGGGTGTGTGGGTGTTTGGGTTGTGGAGTCTCTCCCGGAGTCATAGCGGCCGCGTCCTGACAGGAAAGAGGCGTCGTCGGAGGGGCGGAGTAAGATGACACGCTCATGGCTCCTCGCACCGGGGCTTGCTGAGCAGGCTGTGAAGTGACAGCAGTAGAAGTGCTCCCTGATACTCCATCATGACCACCTTGGCTATGCGGCAAAGATGTTTTGAACCTTTGGACCACAGGCTGCACACCAGTACCTCCTAATAGTTGGAAACCAATAGATGGGATCCCAAAATTTGGGATGATGTCCCTTTTCTCTGGTTCTACAGAGCCTGACTGAACTGGAGGCATCTGCATAACCATCGGACCAGAAGGTGGCTTTCCATCGCTTTGGCTGGGAGGCGGAGGCACTGCAAGTGGATGGTCACAGGCACCATTAGGGAGCACATAAGGCAGACGATGCATTAAGGAAAGACGGGGAAACTGCATGTTGTTCTCCAGGCTTGGGAAGTCCATCAGGGCTGTGTGGTTGTTAGGAGGTAAAGGATGTACAGACATGACCTTCTCCGCTGAGCTTGGGTCAGTCTGCTGGGCCAAGAGCATGTCGGGGACTTTGCAGGAGTCGTCAGAGTGGCTGTCAGTATCTGAGAGAGAAACATTCATTAATTTATTCAATCCAGATCAACTCAACCAACCTCAGATACGTTTAAAGCTTCAAATGAAAGGGGGGAGTATTGCGTAATTAATACATAATAATGCCTATTAATTAAAATATGCATACAAATCTATCAGTTTTTCAAAATTTGCACTGCTGGATATTAAGGAGGTTCTAATTAAAGCTTCATAATGCAAAAAGACGAAATGGGAGTGAGACAAAAAATATTCGAGAATGCTATTTATTGCAAACAAGCATTAAATTAAATCATAACATAATTTCAGAGCCTAAATATTTGCAGGTATTCATCAGCTCTGATTAAATATTTTACACATTATTTGTGATTATGAATGGCTTTTTCTTGTGTACCGGCAGAATAGCATCCTTTTTCCGAATGTGTTTCAAGCGTAGTGCTTTTTGTAAAATCAGAATCAAAACAGTATGACAGTACAAAATATAGAAATTAGAAATTAGAAGAATAAATAATAAATAACGAAAGATACATTGTAGAGGACGATTGGTTGCCTTGGTTACATCTTGTTGAGGGAGATGATGGCTCGAGGAAAGAAACTTTATTTAGTCTGTTTGTCCGTGCCCTGATACATCTGTATAGCCTCCCAGAAGGAAGTTGCTGGAACAATTATGCAGCAGTGTGAGAAGTGCAAAAAAAAGTGTTCCTTTGCAGCAGTCATCAGTGAAATGATCACTGCAAAGAACAGAACCCGAGGTGGGCGTCCATCTTTCACTTGTTCACTTTGTCCATTCTTTGTCTTTAACCTTCCTCTTTTGGAAAACAAACTTAAAAGCATCACTCTGGTTTGATGAACATCCAGCAGCAACACAACATTTTGGCATGGCCAGTAAATATACTGACCCAAGTCCTTTTTTGATTTGTCATAAACTTTTAATTTCAGTTTAATTTTTGTGTGCCACTCCCAACGTCTTTAAGATCCAACAGTGCAAAATGTAAATTTTTGCTATTTTTCAACTGGTACATTTTTTGAGTTATGATTTAACTGTAGTTTGTGCACACCTGGAGGTAAGAGGGACTCAAACAAAGTTGGACTGGACAAACTGGACCTTCCCAAATATCATGACATCACTACTGTAAACCCTTCAGTCATATTCAGGCAGCTGTTGGTATCTTCAGCAACATTGTTTGCACTTTTGAAACACAACGTTAGAAACAATCCCCGTTTTCAGGTGGCTGATAAAGTTGATTGTGTTTGCTTATCAATGCAGCAGAGTTGCTGAGTTTCTGTGATTGAGTCCGTAGAGACGCAGTAATGCAATAATTGGCCACAGAACTGATGAAGACGTTTCCTTTTGTTTACGCAAGTGGAGTCTGGAAATGTTTTATAGATAGGAGTAAGTATATGTGGGAGACGTTTGTTTATACGACTCGAGAAAGAGGAGTCACGGTATCAACCTGCGTGGAGACAGGTACAGTATGTATCAATGTGTGGATTTTTCACCAAATTACAATGTAATCATGCGTGAAACCGCTTAGGAACCTACACGTTTTTATGATTTACTCGTCACGTTTCAGAGAGAAAACATGATGACAATAAAAGGTTGTTTAAGAATCCCTGAAATAATGAATTTAGGCCTTACCTTTGTTGTTATCATCCTCACTTTCCAGGCTCTCTGCTCCTCTGTGTTGAGGACTTGATGGAGAACTGTAGCTCTCTGATGAGGTTTCACCAAACGTGTCCAGACCAGAACCCTCAACTGCAACCAAACCTGTATGTAAGTAAAAAAAGGAACATATTTGTAATAAATATAGTGTTTCCCATACATTTATTTGTGGCGGCCTGCCACAATTACATTTGCACAGCCACAGATACATTGTTTTAAAGATCTGGCGCACAAGTCTGCCTCTTCATACACAATTGGGGCCTCATCTATAAAACTGTGCGTGGAAATCTGACAATCTGCGTATGCCAGAAAGCCACGCCTCCATTTCACCATAAAGGTCAATGCAATGTGCAATGTGGCGTCCATATTTAAAGTGCCTTGATGGCATTGGAATAACAGCAGATGGGAAGACGAGGATGAAGAAGCGGACTTCCTTATAAGGGCATGCCATGGTACACCTGCCCTCTTCCCTGCTCTGCTGTGCTCTTTTGAAATATTGGAATATATAGCACTGTGTTTATTTTGTGTAAGTAAGCAGTTGTCTGTGTAGCATTACAGAGTGTGCATACAGGGAGCGTAGTACCTGCATGCATGCAAATTACACACTCACTCATGTCTGGAACACTGCTCGTGTACTGACCACATTTCCCATACTGATGTTGTGCCAAGATTGTCTGTACTTAGATAACGCGTCACACTCACGTCCAGCTCCTGAGCTAACGGTGCGGAAGTGACAAAGTGTGTCCGACAATGAGTGCTCCTCCTCGGGCAGGCGAGTTGAAGGCAGCTCCTGAGCTCCGCACCAGTGGAGGCTACGTTACCATTCATACACGGTAAGTCTTCAACCGGTAGCTCATGAGCCACCAGTAGCTCCTAACCACTATTAAGTAAATGGTTTATTCATCAACTCCAATACCGACAAAATTAGAAACAAAATTGGAGCGCTGGAGAGTGTGACCAATCAAAGCGAAGCGGAGGTTGGCCGTGGGTGGAATAAATCAAAAACGGGCTGTTTTGGAAATCCAAGGAAATACAGCTGGAATAGGTGCAGATTCTGGAAGATCTAGTTATTGTGAGTAGCTGCTCTATAGGAGTCCACAACAATAGGTCCCCTTTAAAGGTGGACGCATGGACTCAAAGGGGGATAAAGAAATTATATATTTGTATATATAATAAAATATACAATCCTAATATAATATATATGATATATATATATAAATATATATATATTATATATATTATACATAATATTATATATATAGAGATAATATAATCCTATATTTTAGATATTATAATAAAATATATAAGCATGATATAAAGAAAATATAAAATAATAAAATATACATTATATACATTTTATTCTTATGTATACGCAAAATTATGATGTATCACTATTATGATGTTATATCTATCTATGATACTTCTAAATAATTAAACTGAATGATGACATCAAACTATTGGGTATATTAGAAAATAAATTAGGAAATAATGTGTGTTTTGGTTCAAAGCCTGTCATTTGTGGAAAAGCAGTACATTTACGCACCCAACTCTGACGCTATCCACACCAATGAAGGCCATGGTAAATGTTGCCATTGATTACATTAAAAAATAATTCATAAATAAATAATTTTCTTTGCATATAATCTGTCCAAAGAAAAGCGATAACCCGAGCACTAAAGAAATATTAGCTCTGTGTCTTGTAAACTTCAACCCTACACAATGGTTTATTTTCTCTTTTGTGTACTATATTGGGTAGTATGAGTGTAAAGGTGACTATAGGGGTGTTAGTTCATGTCTAGAGGGCTCTAATAATGTTCATTCATTCATTCATTTTCTACCGCTTATCCTCACGAGGGTCGCGGGGGGTGCTGGAGCCTATCCCAGCTGTCTTCGGGCGAGAGGCGGGGATACACCCTGGACTGGTCGCCAGCCAATCACAGGGCACATATAGACAAACAACCATTCACACTCACATTCATACCTATGGACAATTTGGAGTCGCCAATTAACCTAGCATGTTTTTGGAATGAAACCGGAGTACTTGGAGTGCACGGGGGAGAACATGCAAACTCCACACAGAGCTGACCGAGGGTGGAATTGAACCCTGGTCTCCTAGCTGTGAGGTCTGTGTGATAACCACTCGTCCGCCGTGCAGCCCTAATAATGTTTAGTATCTGATTTCTAAATAAGGAATCCTACTTTGCAGAACTTCACTTATCACGGTCAGATCTGGAACCAATTACTTGTGATAAACGAGGGACTATTGTACACTGAAACATGCCACTTCCACTCATGACCACTAACCTTTCTTTTGAGACAAAGCAGTGGGTACCAGATTACCGTTGGTCACACAGGATCCCTTTGCAATGTCTCTGGAAACAAACAACATGAAAATGGGATTTGAAAATCCTGCTAAATTCCAAAAATATTTTTATTCAGGAGCTTTATTTGCATATTTGTCATATGTGGAACACAATGAGTTCATATTACTCTTTGGCGGGTGTGTCTGGAAGTTGGAAGTGGGTATCGAATGACATATCGTATACTGAGGCAACCCACCTGTCAGTGGGCGGGACTCTGTTATTAGTCTTGGTGACTGGGTGGCTTCTCTTCTGTACGTCCTGGAACCATTAAGGAGGGGAGATACAATTTCTGACATTAGTTTGGCAGTTTTCACACTTGGTCGCCTCACTTGTTTACCGAGTAAACAATTAGGAATAAACGTAGTGTTCCACCACTAGCATTTCTGCTTCTATGAGTTCCTATGAGAGCGTGAAGCTACGTATGTCCTCATATAATACATCCTGGTCACCTGTTCACATTCTGGCATGCTCCTCAGGGTGCAGCCTCTCTTCCTCCTTTCTGCTGGACCACTCAGCTCGGCCGTATGAGTCCCCCTTCGACTCTCTCCCTGAGGGCCTTTTGCACAAGACAGACTATAGAGAAGAATTATGATTATAAGCAATAACGTATGCACACTGGCCTGAGATCTGTTTTTTTTTTTACTCACCATTGGCTTGAGCTCTTGAGTCCATGCTTTTTCTTGTGCCCCTGGCTGTATGATTCTATATCTAAGACAAATATTTTATGTTGACTAAAGCAATTAGATCATCACCTCTTTGTGCCTATTGCTAAAAAAAAAAAACGTAAGAGAGATATACTGTATTTTCTGGACTATAAGTCGCTCCGGAGTACAAGGCCAAAAATGCATAATTATGTTGAAAAAAACCATACATAAGTTGCACTGGAGTATGAGTCGCTCAAGGCCAAAAATGCATAATTAGT
Source organism: Doryrhamphus excisus (assembly GCF_030265055.1). Classification (NCBI taxonomy): domain Eukaryota; kingdom Metazoa; phylum Chordata; class Actinopteri; order Syngnathiformes; family Syngnathidae; genus Doryrhamphus; species Doryrhamphus excisus. The sequence goes on from NC_080486.1 coordinate 5,764,906, forward strand.
TAGAAAAAAACATACATAAGTCGCACTGGAGTTTAAGTTGAATTTTTTGTAATTTACTTTAACAATTTGACCAAAACAGACATTACGTCATCTTGGAAGGCAAGTTCTAACAATAAAAGAACAGGCTGAATAGGTGTAAGATATGCTAACACAATGCTTATTCAGATAAACAAAAATAAACATGAACAGAAAAGGTGTCCAGTATTTATGTAACGAACACTTTTTTCATGTATAAGTCGCAAGAACAGCCAACCTATGAAAAAAAGTGTGACTTATAGTCCGGAAAATACGGTAAATAAATCTTAAATAAAGTGAGAGGTCAGTGTGGAACTTCACTTTGGTGGTGAATAATAATAATAATAATAATAATAATAAGTTAAGAAGAGTACAGACCGACTGAAATGGGTTGCATTTTTAAAAGGGTCCAACAAAATCAAGACTAAGGTGTTTACATGTATTTTAAAAAGCTGGTCTCAATCAATCAATGGCGTGCTGTAGTTTTGGAGCGTTGAGGGTTAATAAAATGGTATTGCTACACTGTTCTATTTGTTGTTTTAGTGGTGCTACCGTAACCGTATACAGTCGCTACTCCTGAAACGTGGAACAAAAAATTCTGGAAAATGTGTCCAAGCTGTGTTTCCTGGATTGGCTTGGAATTCCAATTATCAACACGCAAAGGGGACTGACAAGCATGTGTGTGTGAATGTGACAAAAACATGGCCGCCATAATTTGTAGAACTTGTAGAACTCTCACCTTCATCCTGACTGGATGCGTCAGAACAATCTCCCTGGAAGTTTTTCCCCATCTGAGAGTTGCCTAGCGAGAGGAAAATAACAACCATTCAGTAGGATATCACTTAAAAAAACAAATTAAACCAACTTAAAATAATATGATGATTGGATTTGTAGGTAAAGAATAATAAAGTCGTTATTCTAAAATCCCTTCCTTGTACTTACATCGGCAACAAGACACTTTTGTAGAGTAACTCGAGTCACAATTGAAGAAGCTGCACACCTTCCTGGTCTGTCTGAAAACAGGCGGGGCAGCAAGGAACTTTTCCCTACAGAGGAGTAACGGCCATGTTATAATCAAGGAACTCCACAGTTAGACCATTCGGATTGTGTGAAAAGGAGTCGGAAGAAGCTAAGCTTTGATGTATTATTTTTTTAAATTGCATCTCAGTATAGTGAAATTGAAACGGCGTATTTTATTAGTATGAACTTGGGCCTTTGCTCTTATGTTGCAATTTTTTCTGTCGTGTTTTTAAAGTAAATATTTAAATTGTCATCTCATTTTATTACTTTATTTCCATAATATTTTTACTTTATTGCTATAATATTACAAATTTTTCCACACCCAAATTTTCCAGAAATAATATTTTAAAAAAAATATGCATATATTAAAATATTTATATTTAAAAATTTTTTTCTTTAATATTTCAAGTCTATGCTGACATTTTATATATATTGAAAAACTGCCTTTTTTCCTCATTAAAACCTTTTTAAACTTTCCTCTTGTAATTCTAACTTTTTACTCGAAGACGGCTGGGGTAGGTTCCAGCATACCCCAGACCCTAGTGAGGACAAGAGGTATCGAAAATAAATAGAATAGATGGGTTGGTTTTTCATATTAGAACTACTAAAATTGGGGCTGCACGGCGGACGAGTGGTTAGCACGCAGACCTCACAGCTAGGAGACCAGAGTTCAATTCCACCCTCGGCCATCTCTGTGTGGAGTTTGCATCTTCTCCCCGGGTACTCCGGGTACTCCGGTTTCCTCCCACATTTCAAAAACATGCTAGGTTAATTGGCGACAACAAAATGTCCATAGGTATGAATGTGAGTGTGAATGGTTGTTTGTCTATATGTGCCCTGTGATTGGCTGGCTGGCCACCAGTCCAGGGTGTACCCCGCCTCTCGCATGAAGACAGCTGGAGCCTATCCCAGCTGTCTTATAAACAATTATAAAACAATTTTCACATTTGGAACTAGAATGTGTGTGTAAGCGTTAAAGTTGCCCTGCAATACGTAACCTTCTGTACGCTACACTACTACTTGCTGTTGAGTGTGTAACAAGGTCCAGTCTGGGATGATAAGACCTGCTGGTAAATCAGATGACTTTTTTTTTCTAATTTCACTTTGAGAGAAATGAAACTGATGTGCTGTGAGTGTGTATGTGGGTGGGGGTGGGGGGAGTGGGGACTGTATGGGTGTGCGCGCCTGCATGCATGCTTAAGCAGGGTAGCAAGGATGGGTGTGTTGGCTTTAAAATACGTGACTATGAAATATACCTGAGGCTTTCCTCCACCTCTCTGCTCCCATAATGGTCCCCCTGGCTCAAAAGTCTCAGCAGGCCCTTCTCGAAGGTCTCAGTGCACTGATCTTTAGGAAGCTGCAGAAAAAAAAAAGTATGCATGTCACCGATTATCAATTGAAAAAGCTTTGAGGAAAGGGAAAATATACATTTATCCCTGTCAGCATCTTTGATATTAATACAAAAGCTATTCAACAAAATGAGTTTACCTTAAAAAGGAAATTTTCCAGTTCCAGATGAGTTTTGGTCACATTACTTGAGGAAGAGTCGGACCACTTCACCTGAAATAGAACATGTTGCAAGTTAATTATAATTATTTTTATAATTTTTAATTAATAATGTAATAGTATAATAATTTTACATTTTTACAATTTTTTACTTTTTTTTTTTACATTTTTTTACAATATTTTACAATTTTTTAAAATTATTTACAATTTTTTATAATTTGTATAATTTGTATAATTTCTATAATTATTCTACCCCTCTCTGATTACAATGTAGATACATGATTCATTGAGCAAACACATATCTCCTCCTCGTCTACCTAGAATTGCCTGAACAGCATTTTAGGAATGGGGTCATGATGAAGTGGGTCTCCAAAAACCAGGTCTGGGAAACGCTGCTGTTTGTGGAACGTGTGTTGGTTTTAGAAACAGATGGAAAATGATAATGAGGCGATTCTGGGCTCCGGATATCAAGCAAACAAGGCTGATTGCTTCTAAGCGCCATCTGTCACTGTACAGTTTTAATGCAAGTATTAGATATACCTCCATTTAACAAAGTATTGCTTTAGTCTTATTTTGGGAACCACTGTGGTCTGCATGTTGCCTCACAGTCAGGAATGGGGGGTTTGAATGTAATTGGACGCATTAAATTTTAGGGATATCTGATACCGATATGGGTAACATCACATATCACCTGTCATGGAATTAACACCGACGCCATGAATGGCTGCCTTTCAAGGAGCTGTTTGTTTATTTAAGCACATTTTTATGATTTTACTGTGATTTGACATTTTTATGAGAGTTATGTCCCGCATGGGGGTGATTTTGTTAACCCATTAAAGGTAAGCATGCTAACACCCAGCATACGAGCACTGCTTGTATAAGCGCCTACCTCTCAAAATACTACAAATGTTAGTGTAATTATGTTAGCATGCTAACACCTATAATAGCGCTAAGTGTCTGTTTAATTTCATCTACATGAAAATCGTAAACAAATGCATACTAGCAGTGCAAACATCAGCATGCTAACACCTAGCATACAAATGTCTACCTAGCAATGTTAGCATGCTAATGTTATCATGCTAACACCAGGCATGATATTAAGATATGCCTTTATTCATCCCTCAGTGGGGAAATTTGCATTGCACAGCAGCAAGAGTACAGAATCAGTTAAGCAGTACAAAATACACTATATAGAAATATAAACAATATAAACAACCCAAGTATTAACAAAATCAACAGTTTTACCCAGAGTTATATACAAACACAGTATGCAGATAATATTAAGTGTTCATATAAGTGTCTACCCATGAAAACGGATTAAAATGTTACTATGCTAATAATAGCAGGCGAGCAATGACAAGGAGCCAATGTTACCATGTTAACAAGGTATGAGAGTGGTAGGTGTTGTAAGTGTGTGAAAATAACAAAAAATGATAGCATGTTAACTTTAACATGCTTGCAATGCTAACATGCTAACACCTAGCATTAAAGCACAACTGTATTATGACTGTATTATTGTTGTATTTTTTATATTATTACATTACTTTCAAATACGTGTATTTATTTATTTATTTTTTTGTTTGGCTAGAATCATTATCCTGCATTTTATTCTGATTATAATATGGATCAACAAATTTAAGACAAAATCATCTTTACAAATTTCCAAGTAAAAAAAATATCAATACAGTATTAGTATTGCCGATACTTTCCCTGTACTTAAGTGTGTGAAAATAACAAAATGATAGCATAACATGCTAGCAATGCTAACATGCTAACACCTTGCATTGAAGCATAAATGTATTATGACTGTATTATTATTGTATTTTTATATTATTACATTGTTTTCAAATATACGTTTATCATTTTATTCTGATTATATGGATCAACAAATTTAAGGCAAAATCATATTGACAAATTTCCAAGTGAAACAATATCAATACAGTAGTAGTATTGCTGGGGTAGTATAGGCGGGGTACACCCTGGACTGGCCACCAGCCAATCACAGGGCACATATAGACAAACAACCATTCACACTCACATTCATACCTATGGACAATTTGGAGTCGCCAATTAACCTAGCATGTTTTTGGAATGTGGGAGGAAACCGGAGTACCCGGAGAAAACCCACGCATGCACGGGGAGAACATGCAAACTCCACACACAGGTGGCCGAGGGTGGAATTGAACTCAGGCCTCAGAGCTGTGAGGTCTGTGCGCTAACCACTTGACCACTGTGCAGCCCCAAATTACTTTTAATTAGATTTTTATTAAGACGTGTTGAATGTGTTTGCCACTTTAAGAAAGTGGAACATGAACTATTCGTGAAGTGACCCGAGTTAGACCTAAGTGCTTGTGCTGTCAATATCGAGAGGGCAAATAAAGAGCATGCCAAGCTAGGTTATAGCCAAAATGTCAGATAACACATTTGACACGTTCTCCAAAAAGCAGCAGGTTCACTTTAAAACACACTACTATCAGTTTAGATGCATCACCAGCACTTTTAAGAATCACAGAAACCGAAGGTCGCGTCTTACCTCAAAGGTGTATTCCTTGTCTATTCTGGTCCGAGATACGCACTTGAGCACAATTCCCTCGATATGCACTGCTGCAACAGGAATACACAACTTTAGGATGGAACACAATACCGAAGTAGTATAGTAAACATGATTTTAATTAAACTGTGTAGCGTTGGTTCAACTGTCCACTCACCTTCTCTTTTTATCGCGCGTCGTCTGGAGCGTCGGCTTTGACAAGGAGGATGGGAGTCTGCACTTTCCCCCAAAGTCAGTGATGAGGAGGGCGTGTATTCGCCTTTCTGGCCTGACAACTCCTGGTGTTCAAAACACACAATTCAAAATTGTCCATTACGTTCTGTTAGGAAAGGTGGTAGTTATGGGATGTAACCAGCGAGGAGTGATTGCATAACGCTCATACATAAGGCTTCATGACTGACAGTGTGAACCCGAAACAGATGATTTTCCATTTCCATAATTTCCTATGGGAACATTTGTCTTGAGGTTGACCAGTGTCCTAGAATAGATTGTGTTCAACCCCAGAGGTCCCACTGGTTTATAAGCCCTTAAGTAAGCCCATGTGTCTTACTGGGACAGTGGAACCCGTTTACGTCGACACCCTCAGGAATTAAGTCTGCAGCGTACATAATATACATATTAAAATGGAGGTATGGAAGTGCTGAATTGAAAAATAAAATTTGCGTACTTATTTGCTGAGGATGTAAATTTTGGCACAGTGCTACTCCTGGAAGCTTAATTTCCCCAAGGGCATATACACACGGGATCAATAAGCGTTACACCCACAAACGTAATACAAATCTGCAGCTTTGAATGTAATAATCCTGCTAATGTAATAAATTTCCCACAAACATAATAAAATTTGCCTACTACGAAGGTTATACTGAATTTCAATTTGAATTGATTAAAAATTGCTTCTTTGGTGTAACTATCACAAGTATTACAAAACACCAAGAATTAATTCAGAATCAGATTGCATTGTACTGTTAAAACTCGCTCTGTTTGTGGGCATACATGTGCGTTTTAGTTACAGTATATTATTGTATGTGTGATTTTGTGTGTATATGGGGAAGAAATAATCAAAATAAATAATAAAATATAATAATAATAATAATAGTAATTTTATCAAAACAATTGCAATTATCACAATTATGTTCTTTTTCATTTAAAATAAATTATATTTATTATAATTATATAATAATAATAACATTATTATATTATAATTTAATAATTAAAGATTCCTTTAATGTATTCAAATTATACTCTTTGAATAATATATTTTCCACAACAAAAGAAAAAAGAAAGTAATAATAATTGTATTAAAACAATTGCAATTATCACAATTATGTTATCTTTAATTTAAAATAAATTATATTCTATAATAATAATAAAATAATATAATTATTATAATTATAATTTAATAATTAAAGATTCCTTTAATGTATTCAAATGATACTCTTTGAATAATATTTTTTCCACAAAAAAGAAAAAGAATTAAAAAGAAAAAAAATAATGATCTTGTTAAAAACTCATATTTTTTCCACAAAAAAGAAAAAAAATATATCTTAAAATCCTCAAAATTACATCTACACCTTCTCCCTCATTAAAAGAAAAAACAAACAACAACAACCACAAAGATCATTATTTTGTCTCATATTACATTTGTGGGAAGTTATTACATTTACAGATTTTCACTTTCCCACATATGTAATAATTTCCTGCAAACATTTGCAGGAAATTTAGTATTACATTTGCAGTAGGCAAATTTTATTACTTTAGTGGGAAATTTATTACATTTGCGGGATTATTACATTCAAAGCTGCAGATTTGTATTACGTTTGTGGTTTATTACGTTTGTGGGTGTAACAAGCGTCTATCTAATCTAATCAGGTCCTGAGGGGTTAAGTTTTGACAGTAGAGTTCTGTTCCAAATATCTACCAACTGTTGCGCACTTACAGACACAAGAACGGACGTCGTTCCGCCCCTTCCGCTACGTAGCCATGATGGCGACGATTTAGTGCGGTAGTCAGCGCTGCACACTCAACGTTTGGGGCGTGTTGAGTACAACATCCGGGTACTGATGGTTTACTGTATTTGGACCGCTCTCGTGCACTCAAAATGCTATGTGTAAGTACGGAAGTGCGCGAACGTGAATTCGTTCACTTACTGTTGATTTTGCGTTCAGAACAAGATGACGTCCCTCGTCTTCTATTGCAACCTCGATTTTATCCAGCTGCTCCCGAAGCGCCTCCCGCTGGTGGAAATGGAAAGCCGGGTGTAGCGACGCCATGGTGAAAAGCAGCGCTAACTGGTTCAAAGGTCCGACTGGGATATCCGTAGTTGAGAAGCCGCAGTTCGGCTCCGTCCTCCGGCACATATTCCCGTCCTGACACCCCGGGTGAAAGGAGTAGTGGTGTGGGTCCCTGAATGGAGCAAGGGGGTAGTTTTTGTACAACATGGCCGGGTCTACATGGCTCAGAATGCGAAAGAGTACCCCAGCACATTCCCTACTGTCAGACCCGAGCAGCGACACACACACCAGTAGCTTGGCCCTCACTACCGGGTCGATCACGTCCGTTAAAACCGCCAACTCTTGCTGGTTATTCGCGCGAAAATCAAAGTCCCGTAAAACGTGGTAGTCTTTCCGGGCGAGGTCCTCCAAGTAGGAGCCTAAAAAACGAAGCTCCAGGGGTTGGCACATATGCATCAGCCCGCACATGAACTCGATCCTTCTGGCGGGGTTGAGGTGAAGGCCGAACCACTCGAAAACTGTCTCCTTGTCCAGCTGGGGTGGATCTACATGTCCGGTCGAAGCCGTCCCGGGGATGTGTCGGTGCTCCGACCGATCCGATGACTCCTCATCTGGCGTTTCGTCGCCACCTTCGTCGGCCGTTTTCATCGGTAGTTTCATCTTCGGCATCGTCGGATTCAAAGTCGGAATGGCGGAGGGATACAACTACATGACCGACATGTTTCGGTCTTTTTGACGTCTTCAAAGAAGATGGAATAAGTCGTTTGCTGTCTTACTGCTGTTAGCTCGCCATTACACGGCAGGGTAGTAGGGGTGGGCGGATCGATATACGTGTCGATCGCGTGGATAACAGTGTCGTGAGTAGTATTGGGTCGATCCCGCAGTCATGAGGTCGATCATTTTCAATTATCTTCTGTTAATGTCTAGAACTATTTTTTTTAATTGTTGTGGATATTGTGGGTTTTGTATTTATTTTACAGACAGTAACACATGTAAATAAACCAATTAATAAAGCAATTGGGAAAGTGCATTATTGTGAGAATAACTACGTTTTTTGCATTATTTTTTATTATTTTTACAATATATGCATATATTGTCTGTTTGTTTAAAATCCTTACCCTGTTTTTTTATTCAGGTTCTAATAATCATTTTGGTATCGAATTGATACCACAATTTGCAGTATCGCCCACGCCTATATACTCGTGCGCCGACTTCCTTCTTCGACTCCATTATTTCCGGTAGAGTAACCATTTCTAGTCAGTGCATTGCTGCCACCTCTTGGACGATTTGTAGTATTTCACTTGAATTAAACAAGTCCGCTTTTACCAAGGGTTCCAAAAGACTATTTAAAGTAAAAGGCAAACATATTTAAGTGGACGTTAAAGTTTCAGACAATGTGTAACTTAAGGTAAAATATAAAATATACATGCTATATAAATATTTTATTTACATTAAGACTGAAGAGCTGGCCTAATATATAATAGATCATAATATCTCATACTGTACGTGTAAATACTGACCTCTAGTGGCTGCAAGGGACGACTACAACAAGTGATTGCTTCATACAACAGCTCACGTCCATCACACGTTTGCAATAATACAGTTGTGACATTTAAACATTTTAAACCTATTATATCGTAAGAGTATTCTTTATGACGCTTTTTGGGTGTTTTACACCAGAAATGCCCTTTAAAGTAAACAAGAGAGGATATATGTATTTAATATTATAGGCATGTATTCAGTGGCTTATTAGCATTTTTTGCTATTGTGACAAGTATGTCACACCAGACAATTTAAAGGGCTTGTTTTTATCAGAATTCATTGAAAAATATAGTAAAACAATATTTGATAATATTATCGTGCAATTGTTAAATTGCTTTAAAATAGTCTATCATAGCAAAAACACAAACATTTCAGAAATTAGCTAGCTTAGCTGACTCACCGCTATTTTGGGGAAGCATGTCTTGTGATAGTTTGATGACGTCACATGACGAGCACATTTTTCTTCCAGTAGGGGGCGCCATTACACCACAATGCTACCGACAATAGGGAGGACGTATACTATATAGATGTACAGTACAACGTTCCATTTACTAGTAAGACTATTCATTACTTAATATCACTTTATATGATAGTTTTAAACATATACGTTAGAATACTCGTACAAAAGTTTTTGTACAAGTTTTTCCTCTGGTATTTCTTTTTTTCATGTGGTGTGCATAAATTCCAGTAAGACAAGAATAAACTAACTACAGCATTTTGTCAGCTTCTCGGTGTGCAACAGATGTGACTTAAACACGTGTTGTTGACTTTGTAATTTAATGAAACATCTGCATGGCTATTTTGACAGCACACTCGCTGTTTACACGGATTTCAACTTTTCACAAACGACCGCTTTATTCCTAAAATAGGAAACCAATGTTTGATTGGTTTGTTTAGGTCGGAGTTTGTGTTGACATTCTCTGGTTAATTATTATACCAGGAGAGGTGAACATGTATCAAAATATGGAAAAATATGTAAGATATGTATTAATACTGTATCGTTACTGTGTACAGTATTTCACACTGCAGCTTAGAGAAGAAGAAATAAAGTGTAGAAAGTGAACTGAGCGTAACGGAGCAGGCACACACACTATATTCATCCGCCCAGCTCCAAGCACAACACTGCAATCTTGTGCGGCGCGTGGAGCGAATTCTTCCGCCGAGGTGCGCTGCAACTAGTTCTCGAGCAAGCCTCGTATTTATGAACCAAAATTAAGTTTCTAATTAATGTATGAGAGGAACAAAAATCGTTGTAACACCACATTGTTAAAATTGTTCAGAAATACGTTTGTTGATTAAAAAAAAATACATGTACGTAGCAGTCCAAGTTGTACCCGGTTAGTAATGTGTCGGTCGCGAACGAATCGGCTCTATGAAATGAACGACAAGAGTCGGTTTGAGTCGTTGGGAGCCATCTGGGAGTTAGTGAGTTTTTTCCATAGTCTTTTTCCTTTTAAAAGCGAATGTCATTGGTAAACATGTGTGGCGGCCCGAGCGAGGGGATGGGCGGGGTTAAACAAACGGAGGTGCTCTTTAAAGCCGATTCGTTCATCAGAAATGAAGATCTACTATGACCTGATTTGTCTATTTATTATTTTTTTAAAAATAATACAACATTATATGATAATATCATTTTGTAGATGTTCCTTAAGGTTTAAATAAATACATTTAAATAATATGTAATATTATATAATATGTATTTCCAGCATTCATTCATTTTCTACCGTTTATCTGTTGACACGTGACATCAACAAGGCGGTGGTGGGTCAGTGACCTCATCGTTCTTGTATCGCCTGTATCGGAGTAGCAGATGTTGGCTGTGATATCATCATATTTCACCTAAAAAGAGAGAAACTTATCTCATTTTTGGGTGGCCCTATTTCAGAGCGGGCGGCAACATCCTGTCTCTAGAATAGCGACAGCTCAACTCCCAAATCAGTGGGTGCATAGATTTCAACACCTTTCTACGATATTTCCATGAATCAATATTTTATGCCATTTTTTTCCCATTCAAAAAAAATATGGTGACATGGCAAACCTGATCGTTGCTGGTTCGATTCTCAGTGGGTGCATAGATTTCAACACATTTCTGGGATACTTCCATAATTTAATATTTTCTATGTCATTTTTTTCCTATTGAAAAAAAGGTATGATGACATGGCTGAGGTCGTTGAGTGGTCGTCTCCTAACCTGATGGTTGTTGGTTCGATCCTTAGTGGGTGCCTAGATTTCAACACATTTCTAGGATATTTCCATTATTTAATATTTTCTGTCATTTTTATTCCAGGCATGGTGACATGGCAAACATGATGGTTGCTGGTTCGATCCTCAGTCGGTGCACAGATTTTAACACCATTCTAGGATATTTCCATAATTTTATGTTTTCTGTGTAATTTCTTTCCTATTGAAAAAAAGGCATGGTGACGTGGCAAACCTGACGGCTGCTGGTTCGATCCTTAGTGGGTGCATAGATTTCAACACATTTCTAGTATATGTCCATAATTTAATATTTTTTGTTGCATTTTTTTCCAATTGAAAAGTAATGACGACATGGCTCAGGTCATTGAGTGGCCGTCTCCTAACCTGATGGTTGCTGGTTCGATCCTCAGTGGGTGCATTGATTTCAACACATTTCTAGGATATTTCCATAATTTTATATTTTCTGTAATTTCTTTCCTGTTGAAAAAAAGGTATGGTGACATGGCTTGAGTTGTTGAGTGGTCGTCTCCTAAACTAATGGTTGCTGGTTCAATCCTCAACGGGTGCATAGATTTCAACACATTTCTGGGATATTTCCATAATATAATATTTTCTATGCCATTTTTCCCAATTGAAAAAGGTATGGTGATGTGGCAAATCTGATGGTTGCTGGTTCAATCCTCAGTGGAATATTGCCATAATTTAATATTTTCTGTCATTTTTTTTCTATTTGAAAAAAAAAGGCAGGGTGACATGGCAAACCTGATAGTTGCTGGTTCGATCCTTAGTGGGTGCATAGATTTCAACACCATTCTGAGATATTTCCATAATTTTATGTTTTCTGGATGATTTCTTTCCTATTGAAAAAAAGGCATGGTGACATGGTAAACCTGGCGGTTGCTGGTTCAATCATTAGTGGGTGCCTAGATTTCAACACATTTCTAGGATATTTCCATAATTTAATATTTTCTGTCATTTTTTCCAGGCCTGGTGACATGGCAAACCTGACGGTTGCTGGTTCAATCATTAGTGGGTGCCTAGATTTCAACGCATTTCTAGGATATTTCCATAATTTAATATTTTCTGTCATTTTTTCCAGGCCTGGTGACATGGCAAACCTGGTGGTTGCTGGTTCAATCCTCAGTGGGCGTCTGGATTTCCACACATTTCTAGGATATTTCTATAATTTACTATTATCTGTTATTATATGTATATTATATGTTTTTCCTATTGAAAAAAAGGCATGGTGGCATGACTCAGGTCATTGAGTGGCCGTCCATAACCTAATGGTTGCTGTTTTGATCCTCAGAGGGTGAATAGATTTCAACACATTTCAACATTCATTCTTCAGCAAATGACGGTCATAGACGCTAAAAAAATAACTTACCGAAAAAAAATCTATGCTGTGGTCCGTGCAGCATGTCTGGTGGACGTCAGCACGGGACGCTGGCTTCATGCTGTGGTGAAGCAGGCCACAGAGTTTAAAGACTTGCCCTGACACTCCTACCATTCAAGCAGGAGGAGGACTGTCACTACTAATCTGGTACTTCGCTCTCCTCACGTTCTCCTCACAATCACCTTGACTACTTGAAGCTGCAGTACGCACGTGTCATTACTACTTGACTGTACTTCCATTGAAGGTAAGCAAGCTTATTTACTTCACGACTGTTTTATCCGCAAGAGTCCTTCAGGCTAACATCTAATGTTATGATGGCTATAATGAAAAGTGTTTGAGTTATATGACAACATTAGTGATGCATTCTATGAAGCGCCTACACTTGTTTGAATGTGAAGTTTCCCATTGTCCTTGCAAAAATGTCTGTTGTCCTTGCCCGAGTTAGGTTACAAGTAAGCAAGCATCAATCAGGACAAGGAGAAGAAAAGCTAAATATACCGCGTACATGAACCACTGTCATTATGGCTCACAGAGGTTCTCTGCTTTTGGGTAAAAGCGCACTTTCAATTTGTCCCTTCCCATGACTTTGGGTATTTCAAAGACACGTTGTTAGTGAGTCTAAAACGGCCTTTCGTAATTAGTGTGTGCAAAAGTGCACAATCATAATTGTGATGGTGCAATGTTCTCTGCTTTTTGTAATTTGGTGTGATTTTCCTCATGAAAACATTGGGAAATGACAGTTGTACAAAACACAGTTTAAAAAGCATACTGTAGCTGTGTTAGTTAATTGCAGTTTGATTGATTAGTCAGGTATTGCTAATTGCAACTTCTGGTAATTCAGCTTCCGCCTATTTACATACACTGTAAACACAAATGTTCAAAGTACTTAAATGAATTTAGTTATGCATACTCAAAGTTCTTAAAAAAGTTCTAACAACTTAATTATGTCAAGTTCATTTAACATTTTGAGTACTTTTAACTAATATGTTTTGATTAAATTGAACTATGGCTATACTAAGTAAGATTAACTTAAAAATATAATTTACATACAACTTAAGACGTTGTAAATCTGAATGCTCAAAATAATTAAGTATAGTATAAGTATAAGTATAGTTAACTTAAAATCTTCTTAAAAGTTCTACTTATGAATGTTGATTGCCAGTTGCATTATCTGTCTTTTCAGTTTATTTAACTTGTAATTTTTGATTAATATGAACTTTCTGCAGATTTCGGTAACCTACTTAAAATAATTAACTTGTAGTTAATTAAAATGTAAAAAAGTATCTATTAAACATGAATAAATCAAAGCAAGAATCAATTAAGAATACATCCATTGCGTCCTATGGAAAGAGTTGAAATGAGAACGAAAATTAAAGAATGGAGAATGCACAGCAGAGAGAATGCGAAAAAGAAAGCTATTTCTCTTTTCACCCCAAAATTATATATAAAGTATATCTAATTCATTCATTCATTTTCTACCGCTTTTTTCCTCATGTGGGTCGCGGGGGGTGCTGGAGCCTATCCCAGCTGTCTTCAGGCGAGAGGCAGGGTACACCCTGGACTGGCCGCCAGCCAATCACAGGGCACATATAGACAAACAACCATTCACACTCACATTCATACCTATGGACAATTTGGAGTCGCCAATTAACCTAGCATGTTTTTGGAATGTGGGAGGAAACCGGAGTACCCGGAGAAAACCCACGCATTCACGGGGAGAACATGCAAACTCCACACAGAGATGGCCGAGGGTGGAATTGAACCCTGGTCTCCTAGTTGTGAGGTCTGCGCGCTAACCACTCAACCGCCGTGCCGCTAAGTATATCTCATATCAACTCCAAATATTTAAGCACTGATATACTCAAACGTTTGAGTTTATGAACAAAAAAAAAATGTGGTTACTGATTGCCTTACTTTTTTTGAGTTCTGCTAACTTATTCGGGTTTACAGTATACCTGTATACTGTAATATTTGACAGTCGAAAATAAGGGATTTTCCACAATATCACAAAAAGCATACCGAAACCATAAGCCAAATACATGGTGGGTTATCCATACCATTGACCCCAAGTGGCTACTGTTACCTGCAGAACCGGACAGGTTTTTATTTTTGATGAAAAGCCAAAATGTGGGAAATTGCAGGAAACTAAACAGGAGAGCAAAATATGCAAGGTTCCATGGAAAAAAAACTATTTTCTGGACAAACAATCCGGATTTTAAGTACTATGAAAAGGGAAAAAGACATAAACATAAATTGCAAAATAAAATTGATACAAATCAAGAAGTTATATACACTATTTACAGCTGTGTACATATATACCTTGTTCCATTAACGTACATCTTGCTGTTCGCGTACAAGATGGTGCATGTTTTGTCGTGTTATTAATATGCCGCCTGAGTCCAACTGTGGGCTTAATGTATTTTTATCACAAAACATAGCTTACTAATACATGGAAAAATATGCTTTTATAGTTTTACAATTACACCCTCGGCCATCTCTTGCATGTTCTCCCCGTGCATGCGTGGGTTTTCTCCGGGTACTCCGGTTTCCTCCCACATTCCAAAACATGCTAGGTTAATTGGAGACTGAATGGTTGTTTGTCTATATGTGCCCTGTGATTGGCTGGCGACCAGTCCAGGGTGTACCCCGCCTCTCGCCCGAAGACAGCTGGGATAGGCTCCAGCACCCCCGCGACCCTTGTGAGGAAAAGCGGTAGAAAATGAATGAATGAATGAGTTTTACAATCATAGTAAAACAATTCTACATGCATATCAATGACATGGATACCGCCTTGATATAGTCTGGAAAGTACGGTACCAGTATGACGACTGGTTAGCGACCGGTTAGCGCATCAGGAAATCGAAGGTTCAGCTTTCCGTTGGGACATGTCTGCGTTGAGGTTGCACGTTCTCTCCGTGCATGTGTGGGTTTTCCTCAGGCGATTGTGAGTAAGTGTGAATGATTGTGTATACTGTATGTGCCCAGTGACCTCTCGCCAAAGTCAGCTGGGATTGGTTCCAGCTCACCCGTGACCCTAACGAGTACAAGCAGTATTGGAAACGGATAATAATCCTTAACCTTTGTATGGCTGTTGCATCATTGTCATGCGTCCCTTATCTGTATTCCTCATCCAGTTCAGGGTTGCATGGATTCTAGAGGAGTAATTCCCAGCTGATATTGGCTTAGATTGATTGCCTGTCAATCACCGGGTTTACAATCCGACCAACACATCGCATAAGGAAGTTATTTAGTAACTCCAAATAACCCAACATGCATGTTTTCTGGAAGCTGGCATACCCACAGACAGGGAAAACGTCCTTGGATTCGACCGGAGAGCATTTTGTCAACAAAACCGCTAGAACCGCCCTTGACTGAATGTCATCTTGCAAAATGTAATAGAAAATATTATAGTGTCACACGCCGACACTAACCAAAAATAGAGCAGGACATTTACAGGAAGGATGTGAGAAATACACAGAAAGTGGTCTCTGTAGGCCGATTAGGTTGGCAAATGGCGTCAGAGACATCTGTGCACAAGGAATGTTCTGTGATTCAGAAGCCAGCCGAGGTGGTTGATGTGGTTGCTGTGCTCAGCGCCACGGATTTGCCAAATGTAGCATGAGGTCAGGAGGAATTCCGCGTCGGTACCCACCTATCCTCGCTGCCTGTCAGTAATGAATGACATGCTTTCAAAGAAAGACGCAGGAGAGGATATGCGACAGGCGGTTGTGTCAGGTCATTTTTTTTTTTAGACACTGTGTGATGCTATTTCCGCCCGATGATGATTTAGCCACACTTGACTCGATTACCGTATTTTTGAACTCTTATAAATTGGCAAGGCAGATCTACAACAGCACTGCAACAACATAATAACACAAACAATGAACGCCTCATTTGTCTACCGAAGATTATCTAGTGTGGCCATTGCTTAACTGTACCATAAAATGATACAATATATGCAATTGTGCATGAACTGGGAAAAAGAGAAAAATTCAGGAAATTTAAGGGGAAATCTGGTGATTTTCAACAGAAAATAAGGAATGTTTTCTGGAAAATATGAAAAATCTGGTCTTGAACAGAAAAAAGGGAAATGTTCTGTAAAAGAGAGTCTGGTCTTAAACTGAATATTAAGGGAAATCTTCCAGAAAATAAGAAAAATTCTGGGTTTCAATAAAAAAAATAATGGAATTTTCCCAAAATTAAATGAAAATAGGGGAAAATTATGGAAATTCTGGTGTTCAACAGAAAATAAGAGACAGTATCCAGAAAATTAAACAACATAATTCTGGCCTTGGGCTGCACGGCGGTCGAGTGGTTAGTGCGCAGACCTCACAGCTAGGACACCCGAGTTCAATCCCACCGTCAGCCATCTCTGTGTGGAGTTTGCATGTTCTCCCCGTGCATGCGTGGGTTTTCTCCGGGTACTCCGGTTTCCTCCCACATTCCAAAAACATGCTAGGTTAATTGGCGACTCCAAATTGTCCATAGGTATGAATGTGAGTGTGAATGGTTGTTTGTCTATATGTGCCCTGTGATTGGCTGGCCACCAGTCCAGGGTGTACCCCGCCTCTCGCCCGAAGACAGCTGGGATAGGCTCCAGTCTCAAACTGAAAATTGCGGGAAATTTTCCAGAAAATAAGGAACATTCTGGGTTTCATTAAAAAAAATAATGGCATTTTCCCAAAAATTAAAAGAAAATAGGGAAAAATTATGGAAATTCTGGTGTTCAACAGAAAATAAGAGACAGTATCCAGAAAATTAAACAACATAATTCTGGCCTTCAACAAAAATTAAGGGAGATTTTCTGGAAAATGAGCAAAAATGTATGGCAATGAAGGAAATTCTGATCTTTGACAGAAAATCATAGAATTAGGGAAAATCTGGTAAATTTCTGGTCTTCAACAGAAAATAAGGGAAATTATGGTCCATCCATCCATGTTCTATACCGCTTATCATCACAAGGGTCGTGGGTATGCTGGAGCCTATCCCAGCTGTCCTCGGACGAGAGGTGGGGTACACCCTGGACTGGTGGCCAGCCAATCACAGGGCACATATAGACAAACAACCATTCACACTCACATTCATACCTATGGACAATTTGGAGTCGCCAATTAACCTAGCATGTTTTTGGAATGTGGGAGGAAACCGGAGTACCCGGAGAAAACCCACGCATGCACGGGGAGAACATGCAAACTCCACACAGAGATGCCAAGCAGAGAATCGAACCCAGGTTTTCCTGATTTCCTGACTGTGTGGCCAACGTCCTAACCACTCGTCCACCGTGTGGGTAAATTTTGGTCTTCAACAGAAAATACGAGACATTTTCCGGAAGGATGGATGGGTGATCCATAATACCACTGCCTTTGTTCTCAAGTCTTTCCCTGCTGCAGACAAAATGGTCTGCTCCACTCGGCTAAACACAGCAGAAGCATGTGTATAGCATATAACGTATACTTTCTATGTACATATAGTACAGCGGTTATGACACCTTACAGTGTTCCATTGTCAGTCATCATATTATTCATGTATAAAATGATGCATAATTGTACAATACTACATTCCATCAGACGTGCCAAGAATGAGAAAAGGCTAACAGGTCCTGGGAGGAGATGTTGTGGTAGCGCTGTGGACTGATCCTCCCATGTCTTTAAACCTTCTGCCAGCATACTGCAGTCCATGATGCCATGTTTATACTGCAGTTTTTCCCATCCCTGTATAGTGTACACGTTGTTATTTAGTGGCCTGTGGACCCACGTTTGGGTCCATCAGAGACGACTGCATTGCATACTGTAATGTCCAGTGTGAATCTTCATGGAAGAATCAGATTGCTTTTAGTATCAGGACTTAGCTGCTGTGACCCTGAAGAAGACAAGCGGAATAGAAATATGATGGGTGGACAATAAGTACTGACTAGGCTGTGATTTTGTTTTGTCATGGAAGGTTTAAGCCAAGTTGGACTGCACTGAGGGGAGCCACCCTACTAAACAGCCATGTTGCTCTGGCCACTGTGGACTTTCATTTTGTTGCTGATTCCATTGGATGCTGCAGAAAAGGAAGAAGATGTCCGAGCAGGTAAAGGAAACACGGCTCTCCACAATATTCATTCATTCATTCATTTTCTACCGCTTTTTGCTCTCCACAATATGTCATACAAAATATTAGAGATGTGCTTTTCACTCATTTCTGCTCCGCAATGTTTCCAGGTATTTTTAGTCTGCCCTGGTTGTTGATGCTCTTCAGGACACGATGGCTATTCAAGTTCCCTGAACCCCTGAATTTTTGTAATTCCACATTTTCCATGCAAAAATTCCCACTGAAAATTAAGAATCAAAAACATCAATCAAAAAATGTAATTTAATTTAATTTAATTTAATTTAATTTAATTTAATTTAATTTAATTTAATTTAATTTAATTTAATTTAATTTAATTTAATTTAATTTAATTTAATTTAATTTAATTTAATTTAATTCTAAATGAATTTAATTAAATTCCACATTCCTGACATTTTTCAACGGATTCAAACCATTCCATCATGCAAACATTCAGAATATTGATCTATTTTCGACATTCCAAAACATCCTCCTTTCCTCTAGAATTCCATATATTCTAACCTTAAAGTTCCCACTCAAATAAAAAGTCCTTTTTCCACATTTTTCACCCAACATCAACAACATTCAGACAGAACATCTTCACCGTAAAGTGCCACAATAAGTGAAATTCCACAAAGTAGGATTCAATATTAATTAATGAAATATTTTTGTAGTTTGAACCTGTTTGACCTTCTAAATCGTTTTTTGTACCATTAATAGAGCCTTTTAGACATGAATAGCACCCCTCTAGTCACCTTTAGACTTGTATTACCCAGTATAGTAGACATAATAATAGAAAATAAGCCATCTTAGACATAAATAAGACAGGTTAGCATTGACAGCGTACTTCCTGGTTGCTATTGTCTCATTAATGTAACGTTACTGGCACCTAGAGTGTAGAATACTGCCCTACTGTGATGTTAATGTCATTCAATACCAAAGCGTAGTTATACGTTTTTATCACTGCCAACGCCCAATCCCAGCAACGTATATATAAAATGGCCACAAGGGGGCACAAGTGCATTTGATAAGAGGTTGGCAGAGATTATGTGGGTGGAAAAAACACTTGTCAGGAAGTAGGAATGGAGAGACCATGGAGGAGTGTAGCGTGCATTGTAGGGAAATCTTAATGCATGCGCACACACAGTAAATGTGAAAATACTAATTACTTCATGGTGTTGTATTTTTAAATAAATTGTTATTTTGATGTTAAACAACCCCTTTTTGTGTGTGTGTTGGTAAAAGTTATGCTTGAAATGCATCTTTTCACAAAAAGCAAATTTTCTTCCTTTTCTTGTTGGGAGCTGATATTTTCCTGAAACTTACCGATGTTCGACTGCTGATTACTAAAGAATGGTAAAAGGAACAAACAAACTTTTTTTGTTCTGACGAAAGATGAGAGTCCAATCTTCCTTTTGGTAGGGTCCATGTTAGGGATCGACTGATATGTTTTTTTTTCGAGCCAATCCGATACCGATTCATAGCCGATGTTGCTTGGGCCAATATTTGTGGCCGATACTGCTTTTGCTCCCTCAATTTATATGAAAACAAATATTTATTGAAATGTAAGCACTGAACACAGTTGGATTCTGCTGTCTTAAAGACACATTTAAACGGCATTATAAACTTTAAAAGGAATAAATATTCAACCATGTGCAAAAAATTTCTGTCGTAGTTTAAGTTCTATCTAGCATCGATGTGATGACTGCTCCTCCGCAGTGAGACGCACCCACGTATCGGCCGATACCGATTCAAGTAAAGAACGCAAATATCGGCCCGATATATCGGCTGGCCGAAGTATCGGTCGATCCTTCGTCCATGTTTATATAGGCATCGACCACAACATTCTGTGTGCCTTGAAAAATCAGTCAAAATGGTCTAACATACCTGGTACTGAAAGGGGTTGTTTTTAAAAAATGGCCGGGATTGAAGGAGTTAACAAGGAGAGAACCCATGCAGTGAACTTTCACACAGGAGCTGCTGTCGGCCACTCTTAATATTGCTAACCCGTTGCTAGAACTCAGATAACAGTCGACTCTACGAGCTAACGTTGACACACATCACTTATTAGGTTCCTTATGCTTATTCTTGTTCATCTCTGTGTGTGTTTGTAAGGGTGCAGCACAGCGGTCAATGACTTGGTCTACATCGTTGATGGTTCGTGGAGTGTCGGCGTTGCAGATTTCGACACCGCCAAGCAATGGCTTATCAACATCACCAGCCAGTTTGACATCAGTTCCCACTATACACAGGTATGCGTATGAACATTTATATACTAAAACTGTACAATGAAACCTCTACATCTACGCTGGTTAAAACAGTGACAAAGACTGCAACATGGATCATCACTGAGCGTTGGTGTCTTGATTGAGGACAACTTTTTTGTCTTTGTCTACCAAAGGTCGCCGTGATTCAGTACAGTGACAATCCTCGACTAGAGATCCCTCTGGGAAAACACCAAAATGCCGCAGACCTCATCCGGGCCATAAAAGCCATCACTTACATGGGAGGGAACACACAGGTAGGCACCAGGGGCACTAGGAGTGGGCATTATCCAAATATCGATAGTATCAAATAGTACCAATAGTATCAGAAATACTATCAGAAATATCTGAGTAATTGAAACACACATCACAAACAACAACAGCAAAAATTAACAGAAAATAGAATAAAGCCAAACAAAACAATTGATGAAATAGTAATTTTGGGAAAATTAGGTTGTAAAAAAAGTCACAAGAATATAGTTAAAATATTATCGAAATAAAGTCATAATTGCGAGAAGAACATTTTCAGAGAGATAGGGGAAATAGTTGGAAAACGAGAAAAATGTTAAAGTACTATGAGGAAAAAAGTAGTATTGTATTAAGGAAAAAAGGTGCAATTTTAACTAAATGACAATATATTAAGTATATTTTATATATTATATAATGCAGTAATATTATGAGCTAAAATAATGTTAAAATGTGTTAATGTTAAAATAATGTCAAAATAATAAATGTTAATTTGTACTTATAATATTATGGGAATAACGTCATAATATTTACAAAGATTATTTAAAAAGATATTATATTATATAATATTTGGAACCCCTGCAGCAAAAATTGATAAAAGATTTAATAGTTTTTTAAATTAATAGTTTTTTATTTTATTTTTTATCAATACTTTTACAACTGTATCACAAAGATAAATTTGTTCTTGGGCTGCAGGGTGGATTAGTGGTTTGCATGTTGGCCTCCACAGATTCAAACCTCTGTTGGGCATCTCTGTGTGGTGTTTAGGTGTGTTCTCCAGCTTCCTCCCACATGCATGTTAGGGTAAATTGTCCAGTGAGTGTGTTTGTCTATATGTTCCCCGCAATTCAAGTCAGCTGGGATAGGCTCCAGCATACCCCCCGCAACCGTAGTGAGGATAAGTGGCATCGAAAATGGATGGATGGAGTTTTTTCTTGAAATACACAGTATATACTGTAACATATTAGCATATCTACAGTATGTGTTGGATTACAAAAATACCAAAATGGCCAAAGTTTGGACACCCATGAACTAAATGAACAAGGCAGATACAATATTGACCTGACTTGACCTGTTCTAAAACTGACTTTGTCTGTTTTGTAGACGGGGAGAGCCATTCGGTTCGCTGTGGACCACGTGTTCTCCACCTCCCAGCGAACCAGCCCAGTCAAGAACCGCATCGCCGTGGTGGTCACGGATGGAAAATCCCAGGATGATGTAGTAAATATTATTTGACTGTTTAATGGCTGTATTCTGTCTATTCTTTAGGTGGTATTCAGATTACGAACTTGCTCGGTTCCTAGGTGGATGCCAGCATGGAGGCACGCGTTCAAAGCATTACAGTGTTTGCAGTCGGCGTTGGGAATGAGATCGCTAACTCTGAGCTAGTTTCCATTGCCAACAAACCATCTTCCGCTTATGTTCTGTACGCCGAGGACTACACAACCATTGATCGTATCCGAGACTCGATGGAACAGAAACTCTGCGAAGGTCAGAATATTTCGACATTTGTCATTTTACTCCTAACGCCAAATGCTGAAACAAGGCGATGCTTACCAAAAACCGTTGATATCCAATGTTTTATTGTTCATGCCTTGCGGGCATTGAACTAGTTCTCTAATTTATTTACCATTTTCCCTTCAGAGTCTGTGTGTCCCACAAGAATACCCGTGGCATCTCGAGATGAGAAAGGCTTTGAGTTAATGCTGGGAATGAACATCCAGACCAAAGCTAAGAAAATTCCTGGTTCTCTAGTGTCCGAGTCAGCCTTTGGTCTTACCACAGCCAGTGACATTACTGAGAAAACCAGGTATCATGTCTGATCTGCATCTAATTTCACTGAAGGGGTGTAACGGTTCACTAATGTTTTTACGTATTTCTACTCGACTCTACCGTAATACAATGCATATCTTTTCACTAGAGAGATTTTCCCAGAGGGCCTTCCTCCGTCTTATGTTTTTGTTGCCACCATCCGTTTGAAGGGGATCTCGGAAAAGTTAAACTTTGACCTGTGGAGAGTGCTGTCCAAAGACAAAGAGATCCAAGCTGCGGTGAGCTTGAACGGGAAAGACAAAACTGTCACTTTCACCACGACGAGCATCGCCAACAAGGAGCAGAAGATTGTCTTTAATTTGGGACTTCAGGTGGGTGAAGTTAGACACTTAATTTTGGTAATGGTAATGGTTTTATTTCATTTGAACATGCATCAGATTACAATTGAATGCATCACATAATCAGTTCACAGTTCCACATGTCCAAAAGAAGTAGGAAGAAGCAAAGCTTATTAAATCCTACCCCTCCATCTGGTACTTTTACAATCAGTAACTGTTACATTTGTTCACTTCCTGCTTTCCATAATACAGTTTAAGGTTTCTTTTTTGTTTGTTTTTCGTTTTTTTAAATAATGTACCTCGTACCGAAGTACAAGGTGATATGACCATACAATGACATAATGGGTACCATAGTAACTGTCAATATAGTGATATATCCTTGTATTTAGCAAACATTAACTGCTTGTATTGTTTCTTGAATTGGATCATCGTTGTGCATTGTTTGAGTTCCTTACTCAATCCATTCCATAGTTTGATTCCACATACTGAAATGCTATGGCTTTTTAACGTAGTCCTAGCATATAAGTGTTTCAAATGTACTTCTTCCCTGAGATCATATTTCTCCTCTCTTGTAGAGAAGTATTGGATGACATTTTTAGCGAACTGGTTGTCTTTAGCCTTATGCATTATCGTAGCTGTTTGAAGATTAACTATATCAACAAGTTTAAGTATTTGTGATTTTAGAAATAAGGAGTTAGTATGTTCTGATTAGACCAGAAATATGTCACTTTGTTACTTTACTGTCTTTTTTTCAAGGCTTAAACCCACAGAAGGACAAGAACACAGAGCAGGTATTGTTTCGCTTGTTCCCCCATCATCTGAAAATGACAAACCACAGCCTACCACTGTGCACCGCATCAAAATGAATCAAATCAAACAAGGGCAAAAAAAACATAATTGCACCCCTGTTCAATGCTGCACATTGAGGTCTAGGTGTGTTAGGAATGAGGGGGTGTGTACATTTGGAAAAAATAACCTGGCGGGATATGTTATTACCTCAAACTGCCATGGAAATGGAGGCATGGGTTCCAAGTCCATCAGCCACCAGCAAGTTTCCACCAGGGGAATATACTGTCGTGGTTTAGAAACATTTTCTTGGAGCCCTTCTCTGGCATCCGTGAATGCTGATCATTCATCGTCATTCGTGCTATTCTGCACCACAATTTTTCTATTTATTTTTAATTAAAATTGAGTAATGTCCATTTTTGCAATTGTTTTCCCATTAAAGGTCTGAACCTTTTGCCTTCAATCGATCGGATTGAATGACAACCGCTGGGGCAATGGTCGTTTGGTCATGGACCTATCTGTTTATTTCTCATGCTTCACTCCGCCCACAGCTTTCATTGCAAATTCCAATCATATTTTTCTCAAAATTAACTAAACTTGAAACACTTATATGCTAGGACTACGTTAAAAAGCCATAGCATTTCAGTATGTGGAATCAAACTATGGAATGGATTGAGTAAGGAACTCAAACAATGCACAACGATGAGCCAATTCAAGAAACAATACAAGCAGTTGATGTTTGCTAAATACAAGGATGAAGAGTCTTCAACCAGTCATGATGTGCTATATATATCACAATATTGACAGTTACTATGGTACCCATTATATCATTGTATGGTCATACCACCTCGTACTTCAGTACGGGACAAAAAAATACAAAATTAAAAAAAAAAAAAAAAAAAATTAAACTATATTAGGAAAGCAGGAAGTGAACAAATGTAACAGTTACTGATTGTAATAGTACCAGATGGAGGGGTAGGATATAATAAGCTTTGCTTCTTCCTACTCCTTTTGGACATGTGGAACTGTGAACTGATTATGTGAGGCATTCAATTGTAATCTGATGCATGTTCAAATGAAATAAAAATATTACCATTACCATAATCCACACTGAAACCCATGCATTAAAAATGATAAGAATATGAGTCGAGTACTATTGACATACCACTGTTATCACAGGTGTCATAGAGAGCAGGTCAAGGCAGTTGATTATTGTTTGATTTTGGTCAAACCAAGTTTTTTTTTTTTTTTTTGTAAATACCATCAGGCTCTGTATGATGGGATGTGGCATCAGCTGAAAATCCTGGTGAGGCCCAGCCAGGTCACCAGCTTCCTTGACGATCAACGCATCCAGGAAATACCTTTGGAGCCAGTGGAGCCCATTTATATCAACGGGAAGACACAAGTGGCAAAAAGGCGAGGAACAGATGTTACTGTACCTGTAAGTACGAATCATAATGTTGAATCTAAAGTAGGGCTACACGGTGACCGTGTGGTTAGCGAGCAGACGTCACAGCTAGGAGACCAGGGTTCAATTCCACCCTCGGCCATCTCTGTGTGGAGTTTGCATGTTCTCCCCGTGCATGCGTGGGTTTTCTCCGGGTACTCCGGTTTCCTCCCACATTCCAAAAACATGCTAGGTTAATTGGCGACTCCAAATTGTCCATAGTTGTGAATGTGAGTGTGATTGGTTGTTTGTCTATATGTGCCCTGTGATTGGCTGGCCACCAGTCCAGGGTGTACCCCGCCTTTTGCTCCAACACCCCCATGACCCTTGTGAGGAAAAGCGGTATAAAATGAATGAATGAATGAATCTAAAGTACCGCAAAAGAGAGACTCCATTGAGCATCTCAGTCTTTGTATAAAATACTGAAAAATCAGTACTGTATTTAACTCATTTGCTCAGGGAGTCATTTATACATCATTACAAGAGGTGATGATGCAACTCCACAATGGAAGACATCATGTTTGCTCCAGTTTGAAGCTCAAAAATAAGGCCACAAGATGGCAAAAGTGCATGTTATAAAAGGTGTCTCGGCTTGTTGTGTGAATGAAGATATGCATTGAAGGAAAATTTTAACACATGCACATGCGTGCACACTCGCACACACTTCAGTTGCAAATGTGAAAATTGTAACTAGTGCATGATGTTATATTTGTAATATATGTTTATATTGATGTAAACAACAATTTTTGTGTTCTTTATGTTGTGGCATTGTTGTTTAGACATTTTAGCTAAGTATTATATGGCTATATTTGTGTCAAAGTGAAAGTCATGCTTGAAATGTACCTATCCTTTTTTCCTCCCTTTTCTTGTTGAGAACTGATATTTTGCTGAAACTTGCCTATGTTATACTGTTGATTACTTTTTCTTCTTCTTTCTCTTTCGGCTTTTCCCTTCAGGGGTCGCACAGCAAATCAATCTCCTCCATCCAACCATGTCTTCTGCATCTGTCTCTCTCACACCAACTACCCTCATGTCCTCCTTCACTACATCCATAAACCTCCTCTTTGGCCTTCTTATACACCTCCTACCTGGCAGCTCTAAACGCAGCATCCTTCTACCAATATATTCACTATCTCTCCTCTGGACATGTCCCAACCATCTCAGTCTGGCCTCTCTGACTTTATCTCCAAGGCCTCTAACATGTAATGTCCCTCTGATGTACTCGTTCCTGATCCTATCCATCATGGTCACTCCCAATGAGAACCTCAGCATACTCACCTCTGCTACCTCCAGTTTTGCTTCCTGTCTTTTCCTCAGTGGCACTGTCTCAAGACTTAACAACATCGCTCGTCTCACCACAGTTTTGTGTACCTTTCCTGTGTCTAAGTAAAGTTATACTTGAAATGTACCTTTTCACAAAAAGTTGGTTTTCTCCCTTTTCTAGTCGGGAACTGATATTTTCCTGAAACTTACCTATGTTCTACTGCTGATTACTAAAGAACAGAAAACTTTTTTTTTCTGATGAAAGCCTAGAGTCTAATCTATGCTAAGTCTTTTGGTAGGTTCAATTTATGTAGCCATGGAACAAATTTTTGGTGTGCCCTGAAAAGTCAAAATCATCTAAAAATGGCTGGTACTGAAAGGGTTGTCTTTTGAAAACTGGCTGGGATTGAATGAGTTCGAATGATAATGCAAGATGATCGAAGTGGAAACGAGTGCTTATAGCAACTGGTGCGTTGAAGGACCCCCGAACAAGGACCCCCGAAATCTCAATGCTTAACGCATAAAGACATAAAATTGTGGGATTATTTTTTTTTTAAATGCTTTATGAATCATTACCGACATTTGATGAATCAGGAAGAAAAAATATATACATTAGCTAACCAAAAATCTGTGATATATATAATAGGGTCAATCAAAATGATGAAGGCATGTGTCTGATGATATTTAGATGGAGATTCAGAAATTACGTCTCTACTGCGATCCTCTTCAGAGCGAGAGAGAGACCGCCTGCGAGATCTTCTCTGTGGTAAAAACCTTTAACCTGTGCACTCATGTAAAAGTTCCACATCCAGGGATTATACTTATGCATGAAGTTATCCTGAAAATAACCTTCTCTTACTTTCTTATTCTCTTTTGCCGATGGTTCTCAGGATGATGAAAGGGTAAGTGAAATGACATTCCCAATATCTCTAATATTTTATTCATCAGTGCTTCCATATTCAGTCAGATGTTCTAAAAAGCAGGGATGTTGCTGATCTGATAAGCTAAAAAAGAAATCATTGAATTAATATGCAGTGTTGGAAGTCATGATGTAATTGCATTTGGTACCTATCATAACTATGAAATCCAAAATATAAAAACTTTTAAGTCAAATACATCTTATCACCAGTGAATTTATGCTCCTCAGTCAGCCATTGTTGGTTGAACTTGTTGAACTGTTTTGCTTGGACCAACCAATCAGAATACAGAAAAAAATGCTGATGTTGCTGGCTGGAAGTGAATCTGAAATCTGATTGGCTCAAGAAACCAGCATATTGCTAATCGTGTTTGAGTGACATGGGCCAGCACGAAGGATTCTGAAGGCCCAGGGCAGATTACATTGACATGGCAACACATAGAAGCTGAAAACTGATTGGACATAAAAATTCTAAAATACACATACACAAGATACAGAAGATAATAAACAGTACTGAATAAATATGTAATATATATTCATATTTTTTATGTGTTTTGAGCTTGTTTCAAACAGCCTATCCTTGTTTCTTCAGTGTTCTCTGACTCGAAAAACCACAATAGCGGAAGATGAAGACTGCAACTGTGTAGTGGGACCTCCTGGCCAGCGTGGCCCAGCAGGACGCATGGTAAAAATGGCCTTACACAATCCACACCTACAACACCACACACACAGTAGGATTCTTTTAACAGAAAAGAGACACAATATCAACTAAATCAAGAGAAAAAAACCATAAGAGTACATTATGGTGCTGAAGTGATAACTTGATCGGGCAGTTCTACAGTGATTTTCAATGTATACAACCGATTTCAAATTAGTCAAATGGCTACAAATTGGGTCTGTGTAATAAAACTGTCAATTTTGCATTTCTTTGTAAGAAAATAGTTTTTTTTTAATTCTGCAGGGAGAGAAAGGAAATGCAGGAGCTGTTGGTAAGCCTGTGAGTACTGCAAGTTTATTTATAATACGCACATGAACTGTGAATTCATTTATGTGATGTATTCCATTGTAAACCGATGCATGGTCAAATAAAAGTAAATCATTACCACTACCATAAAGCAATCAGAAAGCTACCCATAACAAAAGATGAAAAACAAACATACAAAAACAAGAATGAATACATAGTGTGGAAGTTAGTAGGATACATGTACCAATACAAGTTTAAAATGAAAAAAAAAACAACAACATTTTAAAGTATTTCATTTCTATCTGAGCAGAGCATTTATTGGGTTGCTGTAATGACGTCAGCCTCCCACTGGGATCTGGATCCTGTGGCTCCTTCTTGTGGACAGCACTGCAGCACCATCCACCATTTTCTGTGCTCCTTGTCCTCCAATTAAATGGTTTTCTCAAATGAAATGCATTTAAAATGTTAGATTTTTTATATTTCAAACTCACATTGGTACATGTTTGTATATTTCTGGAGATAAACCTTTGGTCCTCACAGACTCGTTTTTTTTTTTTTTTTTTTTTTAATTTTATTTTTTCGTTTTTTTATGACGTATTTTTTAATTCAGATCTTTGCATTGGATATGTTTTCTCTGTCATCAGGGTGAAACAGGGGAGCCTGGTCCTCCTGGATTACCGGGAGAGAAAGTAAGAAACATTTATTCATAATGCTATCTATTTATTTTAGCGGCATACACAATTACAGGTTTTGCTAATATAAAATCAAGATATTTAAGGTAACAGTGGCTCTAAAGCGGGGTCATCCAGTAACCGAAGGGCCGGTGGTTGGTTTATTGGTCTGTTCTTGAATACTTCCTTCTATTGGTTCTGCAGGGTGAATATGGCTCATCAGGACCAAGAGGTGCGCCTGGTATTAAGGTAAAATGTTGAATACACAGATGTATTAGAGTAGGGTCCTGTTGCAGGTACAGATCCAGAAATAACACACATGGAACCTTTTTGTAACCAGGGAGACAGGGGAGTGCCGGGCTTGCAAGGATTACCAGGCTCACCAGGACCACAGGTAAGTCCTCTTTGCGGTGGTTCTCAATTATGGTTTCCGTTAATTATTTTCATGGGATACATTGCTGGCACCAACATAATTTCCAGCATGAATAAAGGCACTAAGAGACCAAAATAAAACCAAAAGTAACTAAAGTGTACTCAGGCAGAGAACATCTACTTTGTTGTACTTAATTAGCTTTTTTTCAGGGTGAGATGGGTGAGCCAGGACATCCTGGAGAAGCTGGATCTAAGGTAGGATATGTTGAAACGGTTATAGATGTATAGATGTGCTGACAGGAAAAACTACAAATTTTGGTGTTGATCCGATGCCAAGTAAATACAAGGCCAGTACTGCTGATACCGACTATTGTAATTTATTTCCTGACCATCATTAGACTCAGCAAAAAAGGTTTTAAGCAAACACGAAAATACAGTAAACCTCGGATATATCGGATTCAATTGTTCCCACTGGTTTTGTCCGATATAAGCGAAATCCGTTATATGCGTATACCGGAAAATGTCCGTTTTACGCATATATCAGATTTATATCCAGTATATGTGTAAATCGGATTTTATCCGTTATAAAAAGGCACTTCCTTGACTATGTTTCCAATGTACTTGGATGCGCAGGCAACGCTGCAAACGCTGCAAATTACGTCGTATAGCGGCCTGTCACGATTCGGCAAATTGGAGTGCCACGATGCGGTCATCGGATATATGCGAGGGAAATTTAATGGAAATGCATTGGAACGGGACTGGAGATTTTGTCCGAAATAGGCGAAATCCGTTATAAAAAATCCGATATATGCAATGAATTTTTATTGGAAATGCATTACAGAAAAATCGGTTCTTTTTTATCTGTCCGTTGTGAGCGAATTTCCGATATATCCGAGTCCGATATATCCGAGGTTTACTGTAGTTGGAACTTGTGTGAAAATACATACCATTCACTTCACTGATGTTTTTTTTCCATCAAACGTCGAGACTAGCACTTTGTTCAGTGGTCCTTAAATGCACCATAGTTGTGTGCTGTGCCAAGCTACAACTCTGATTCACCTGTTCATTGATCATTTTACATTATCATTCATTAGTGGTGCATATTTTACACTTTAAATGCCTTTAATATCGGTCGTGTGGTTAGCACGCAGACCTCACAGCTAGGAGACCAGGGTTCAATTCCACCCTCGGCCATCTCTGTGTGGAGTTTGCATGTTCTCCCCATGCATGCGTGGGTTTTCTCCGAGTATTTCGGTTTCCTCCCACATTCCAAAAACATGCTAGGTTAATTGCCGACTCCAAATTGTCCATAGGTATGAATGTGAGTGTGAATGGTTGTTTGTCTATATGTGCCCTGTGATTGGGTGTACTCCAGGGTGTACTCCAGCACCCCCCACGACCCTCGTGAGGAAAAAGCGGTAGAAAATGAATGAATGAATGAATGAATGAATGAATGTGTGTATAGCATTTAGCTTGTTTTCATGCGCCGCTATTGAAGAGAGACGGTTCTGGATCTGAATCTAATCCAACTGTCACTTTTATAGCAAAAGAGGAGGAGAAAGTCATGCAAGCCGGACCAGTTTGGAGGGTTAGGAGCAGCCATGTGTTAAAAATAACCATTTCTTTTGGCGTATCAATTACCTGCTGATTTTCACTATTCACCGGTAGGAGTGAAATGCAACTCTGGGATGAAATGCGAGGATTTGATTTCCAGCCCTGGGTTGTATGACACAGTCAAAAGTGATGCACGTTATTTACATAACATATCATTTTAATACCCATGGATAGTTGTGAGGAATAAGTTTGACCCATATATACTATGTCGTCACTCAAAGCCGCTACGGTTGCACACAGTATGAGGAACTTGAAAAGAGCGAGTGACGAAACGGGAGCACACGAAGACATCTGCAAGCACGCCCACTTGTTACATGTGTGTGCTGCTATTTTCAGCCTTCTCTGAACTCCTTTGAGTGTTGTACCACTCTGACTTGCAGGCGAGCCTACTCAGTAATTTGGGACTCTTCCTGCTATCATAATAAACTACCCCCCACCCCCCTGGAATCTGGAAGTGTTTTTCGCCAACTGGAGGGTGGTGTACAGAAGCCGAGTGGAAAGTAAAACAAAATCAATGTAAACATGGGAAATAGAAAGGCTGTTACAAGTATTTAGCATTAAGAAAAAAACTGTTCATGGAAGCAAGTAATCCTGGTTTGATGTTGCCAATATGTTTCCCCACTAATTTCCACTGATTAAAATGTAAATAGTAATCTCTGTGCTACTTTGAATGCAAACATAGGAAGTGGAACGCAGTGTATTCACTGCATTGTGTGTTCCACATTTGTTACGTTTGGTTGCACCGTGAGTGTTGATTGGTTGATGGCCTCCTGTTGGTTTGTGTTGTGTGAGGTGAAGCAAATTGATGTTCAATACAGTAATGTCTAGACACAGGCTTGAGTGTTAAAAACAACATATTTATGGGCATCATTCGTGGATGGTGTGTGAAATAAGCACTTCATCAAATCAGCAGGGTGCGCTCGGAGAAGAAAGAGGCATCCGTAAGAAATGAAAGGCCTTCACACAAAAGGCAGGGATGGATGCGGTCAAATAGGAGCATATCATCATATTACTGGAACCCAGCAGAAACTCAAGAGAGACAAAATGTAATTCTGCAACAACGGCAGGGAACATTAAACACCCTAATGACTTACTGGAATCTCTGAGGCTGCACACAAACACAAAGACCTGGTGCAGCCTAAAACCTTGTCAATAGGACAGTAGAACTGGCTATTGGGAGCACCAGGAGTTACACTGTACTCACAAAATGTTAGGCATCGCTAGCTCACACTTGAGGCTCAATTTACGTAGACCAGGCGCAGGCACAGCGCACCTGCGCAACAAAAAGAAGCGCAAAGCAGTTTCAGGGCCCCAACATCCAGTTATTGAAGATGTCCGCTGCTGTTCCTAATAGGGTTGCGTCTGGTGTAAAAAACTAAGCCAAATAAGACATCCGATTGAATTGCTGTGTGGCTAGCAAGGCAAGGCAGCATATCATCAACGGTTACTGGAATCAGCAGAGCCTCACAAACACCAACAAACAGACAAAATGTCATTCTGTAGCAATTCCAGGGAACATTAAACATCGTAATGGCTTACTGGAATTTGTCTGCTTTTAGCAGATCACCGGGATACCATCAGTAATTGCCTCTGGAGTGTAATTTGGTAATGATGTCTGGATTGTCCTCAGACCAAAGGCTTGTAGTGTATTTAAGGTTTGACGAACAAAGATACGTGTAACGACAGGCCTTAATCGCGGTTCGGTAAGCAACTTGGTTTTAAAGTCACAGCTCAAAATGACCACATTATTTGTTTACTGAGTAAACATGGCGTGAGACACACTCTATTCATGTGTAGCCTGTGGGAAATTGGTACGCTTCGGTCATTGACAGTTCAGCATTTAAAAAATCTGACTTTAGACATACTGTTTGACTACTATACAGTAGCTGTTCTGTCAATGTACTTATGTAACTACGTCTCACATTGCCGTTGTGATGCTGAACCAGCTTAAGAAACCACTATTATTTTTGCTTATTTTAAGTATTTGGGGTACACAGGTATTGTGTTTGAATCCACCCCGGGTGAGCCGAAGCCCTCAACAGCCCAGTAAGCCACAAGTCACTTTGGAGCTCACACTCGAGAATGTAACCGCTGACGAGAGTTTGGACTCTTATCACAGTTCTTGCTTACAGCCTGGTTATTATGGCTTGGCAATGTCATTTATAACATGGCTGTGGGACGGGCAACAGTTCCATTTCCGAAGTTGATGATCATCTTCTGACTGTGCTTGCTTAACTGCAAGGTTTGACTACCAGGTTGTTGTGTGATTTTAGATGCATAGTTTAAATTCCATATTGTATGATATTTTGGGCATTTGACTTTGGAAGTTCCAATGTATATTTTTCTTCCATTTCCAAACCCCTGTTTTAGCATGCTAAAACTTAGTATTATAGTGTCTACCTGTGTAAATGGCTAAAAATGCTAATATGCTAACATTAGGATAACATGCTAGTGTTAGAATGCTACATGTGAAAATGGCTTAAAATGCTAATGTCAACATGATACCAATGCTAACATGCAAATGTAAGCATGCTAACACCTAGCATGATAGCACAAAGGGTTTATCATAAGTGTCTACCCATGAAAACTGTAAAAATGCTATTATGCTAATTAATTAGCATGATATCAATGTTAACCTGCTAGCATGATAATACCGTTTATACATGTGTCTACCCATGAAAATAGCAAAAAAAATGCTAGTATTCTAATGTTAGCATTCTAGCATGTTTGAATGCTAACACCTAGCATGATAGTGCAATGTACCAGAAAGTGTAAATACCCCAAACAAGTGCTCTGACCATTTTTACCGAAAATGGTCCTATCTTGCAATGTTTAAGAATGTTTTAAAAATTCCTGGATCCACACGGTGATCTTGCTCACCCCCAAAATTTAATCAGTTCTTCCATATCCCATTTCCGACAATTGCGGAAAATTGCATCCAAATCCATTCAGAACTTTTTAAGTTATTTTGAACACAGACATACTGTACAGATAAACGTGTGCTGCTCTTGGCGGAGGTAAATACAGTATTACCGCTACCATATCTATACATGTTGAGTTCCCCACAACAATTAGTTAAAGTTCTGAATATGGCATAGTTGGGAATACCCTTCACCAGCTAAATAACGCTGGAAAATGGGTTAAATCCCCGCTATCAGTCAATATAGAATTATCTGTAGTGAAATACCCTGTGAAAGTTTTATAAGAACACCCAGGAGTCAGCCATGCAGGATCAAACCATCAGTCAGTGTGGTCATTGCCTGAGGAAACATCTTCTGTCAACTGTAAAACATTTGTTACCCCCATCCATGACGGCTCCATTTAGCGTTAATGTGGCCTGAACTTGAATAGACCATACAGAGAGCTAAACACGGGCTTTAATCATGCATATATTTCTCTATCCTCTCACATTCACCAATCTTCAAACACTGGAATGTGGAACACCAAAGTAAAGCAACATGATAAGCTTCATGCCAGCTTTATGACTGTTATTATAGTTTTCCACGCTCCAAATGGCAATATAGAGATCTCGACTCAGCCGTTCACCCTCCTTTAATTACTGCTAATACAATTTCTCGCAAGGCATCCAATCACAAGGTGGTCGTTTCTTGAATCTGGAAAAAAGAAAAATGTTATGTTGCAGCAGCCCAAGAAGATGCTGGGGAAAAGTCAACAAAAGCCAACCAATGTCACTGGGTGAAAAGCCCAGAATTACAAATAAGGAATCTGGTTGATGATGCCAAGGGAGTTGGGAGCACAGTCAGCAAGAGCATTAGTAAAAGCATTAGTAACATATGAGCCCAGCAACACCATCCTTACAGTCAAAAATGGAAGTGGAAACATTACACTTGCAGACATGAGTGTCCTGCAAATGATTTTCACATCCCACATAATAAATCCGTCTAACTACAGGATTGGGATTGGAAGTGGAACTCATTAGTCCGGTTCCCAAAGGACACGGACAAACAAGAGAGGGAATGTGTTCCAAATATAGATATGCTCCAAATACATTAGCGAGAGAGCAAACAGAGGCCCAACATTCTGCAGATGAACATGACACAATATATATATAAATATATATATATAACACTTATCTGTACCCCCCACACACTTTAATTAGCGGTGCAATTAATTACAGAGAATGGAGGCACCGTTGGAGATACCCACGAGGCAACCGAGGCACATCCTGTGACACTTGCTGACCTTGCAGCTTTAAATATGCCCGAAGGATATGCTATTATTAATAGTAATGTGATGAAAAGCTGGCTAGAGTGAGGTGGTATAAATTCATGTTGAGTAAAAATGTAATTAAGTAAAAATATTTATAGACAGGAGCAGCACAGTGGAGCATGTGGTTACTATGACTGCCTCAAAGCCAGGCAGTTCTGGTTTGGATTCTCTGCTTTGGATTGTCATTGGCCTGTAGCACATAGTAATAAAATTACACCAAACCAAAAATGACGAAAAAAATTGCGAAAAGGTATTAAGTAAAAATTAGGATACGGAAAAGACAAAAAAATGTTTTTTTAGCAAAAAAATGGCGTTTTTGCATATAGGCAGCAAGTAAACACTCTGCCATTTTAGTAACCATGGATCAGTGGAACGGGAAACAGCTTGCGTTAGCCGTAAAAATGTTTAAAACGGTTAAGACTTTTTTTTATAAATGAGGACTTATGCTAATATTAGCATGATAGCAATAGTAACCTGCTAGCATGATAATGCCATTTATACATCGGTCTACCCATGAAAATAGCAAAAAAAATGCTAGTATTCTAATGTTAGCATTCTAGCATGTTTGAATGCTAGCACCTAGTGTCTACCTGTGAAAATGGCTAAAACTGCTAATATGCTAACATTATAATGATTACATTGCTAACATGCTAATGTTAGAATGCTAAAACATAATATAATAGTATCTACCTGTGAAAATGGCTAAAATGCTAATGTCAACATGATACCAATGCTAGCAATACAATAGCAATGATACAAATGTTAGCATGCTAACACCTAGCATGATAGATAGTGTTTATAATAAATGTAAACCCATGAAAACTGTAAAAATGCTATTACGCTAATATTAGCATGATAGAAATGCTAACCTTTTAGCATGATAATGCTGTTTATACATGTGTCTACCCATGAAAATAGCAAAAAAGTGCTAGTATTCTAATGTTAGCATTCTAGCATGTTTGAATGCTAACACCTAGCACCTAGTCTCTACCTGTGAAAATGGCTAAAACTGCTAATATGCTAACATTATAATGATTACATTGCTAACATGCTAATGTAACAATGCTAAAACATAATATAATAGTATCTACCTGTGAAAATGGCTAAAAATGCTAATGTCAACATGATACCAATACTAGCAATACAATAGCAATGATGCCAATGTTAGCATGCTAACACCTAGCATGATAATACAAAGTGTTTATAATAAGTGTAAACCCATGAAAACTGTAAAAATGCTATTACGCTAATATTAGCATGATAGCAATGTTAACCTTTTAGCATGATAATGCTGTTTATACATATTTCTACCCATGAAAATAGCCAAAACATGCTAGTATTCTAAGGTTAGCAATCCCGATACATGGAGCATATCACAGCTACGGTATACACAATGTCATCTAGCCGTGTCACTTTGCCAGAAAAGTAGTTCCTAAAATAACTATCTTACCTGAATTGTTAAAAAATGTCGAAAAACCGCCAGCAGGGACTATCCAGCATACACCGAAAATGGAAATACATCACTTTTGTGTAGGTTGACCTCTACATGTTAAAACCATCTCTCCAGCTGTAGCAATATACAGATGGGTATTTATACGTAAAGTGCATATAGTTAAGTATCATCACACCTGTCTGTTTGCCCTTATTCTACCCACCCATAGACATATGTCAGTCATTGGGTTGTGTTGAACTGTTGACATCATAATTATGAGGTCTGCTGCTCCATATGCATTGACACTGTAGAACAGTGTGTGCAAACTTTTGTCGGCCGTACTCTGGACATGCCTGCTGTAGAAAGTTCATTCAGTGAATACCTTACTGCCAACATTCTGAGCTTTTCAGTTGGGTATACAGCATGGAATTTTGCCTCTGTGTGGTGTCAAAAGGTTGTGCAGTTAGAGAATGGACAAGGCCTGGTGATGGCTGGAGGCCAGTCCAAATCCCAAGAAATGGAAAAATAATGTGAATTTTCTGACACTAAACCGATTTTGAATGACAAGTTAATTGTTGACCACAGTCCAGTTGAGTAAATAAGTCGAGTAAATAAGAGTTTCAATGTTGGAATAAGCATCTTACTATGTTCAGTTGGAAATATAAATTGTTTTCCTGTTTAGTGACAGTTTGTGTGAATTGGCAAATGCAGCAACGTTACATTTTGAGTGGCATAAACATATGAAAACATCTTCTATTCGCTTATTCCGCATTATTATGAATTTCTTGACCCATGAATTAGAGCACAGTGTTCCCTAAAGAGTAAGTCAATTATTATGTAGTCAATATAATAACTTTTTGGTGAATGTATTTATGTGAGTGTGAATGGTTGTTTGTCTATATGTGCCCTGTGATTGGCTGGCGACCAGTCAGTCCAAGGCGTACCCAGCACCCCCCACGACCCTCGTGAGGATAAGCAGAACTTTCACCAACACACACACACACAAAAAAGAGGTTGTTTAACATAAAAATAACAATTTATTAAAAAATATAACCAAAAAATATAACTACATCTTTGGTATTGAATGAGTTAATGAAGCAATTCAAGTGCATCATGAGTCTCCTTAAACATCAACATCGCAGTGTTTAGGGTAGGGTAGTATTCTACACTGGTCTCTAGGTGTCAGTAACGTTACATTAATGAGACAATAGCAACCAGGAAGTACGCTGTCAATGCTAACCTGTCTTATTTATGTCTAAGATGGCTTATTTTCTATTATTATGTTTACTATACTGGGTAATACAAGTCTAAAGGTGACTGTAGGGGTGCTATTCATGTCTACAGTGCTCTATTAATGGTAAAAACAGATTTAGAAGGTTTAAACAGGTTCAAACTACAAAAATATTTTATTAATTAATATTGAATCCTACTCCGCCTTTAGCTGGAAGACAGCTGGGATAGGCTCCAGCACCCCCGCAACCCTCGTGAGGATAAGCAGTAGAAAATGAAAGAATGAATGAATGAATTTTATGGCCTTTCTGTGTTTGGAGCATTTAGATGCTTCTGCACATTTTCCCATGTCGGCCATCATTGGGTTCTTATGGGTCAGAGCTTCCCTGTGTCATAAACAAGAACCCAAATGAGCTAAATTTAACAATGTGTTTTACATGTTCACTGCCAGTGTAGCACGCTGGAACAAATCAACTTGCAACAATGTAATTACACACTGGTGCTGTTCAACAAACAACATAAAAGTCCAGAAAGGTCTGAGCGCAAAACCGAGCTGTAGAATCTGGTGACTTGGGGTTGGTTGAAACTTTAATGACATGCTGTGTTGCGGTGCGGCATGTGTTTGTTTGTTGTGTCGCAGACCACAGGCCTCCGCGTAAACTCGGTGTGCATGAACCGCTACAGAAGATTAATTAATACTCTGCAGTTCATAATTACCATTTTAGCACCAGGCACAAAGGAAAGGAAGAATAATTAATAACAGCTACTCAGTAGAGTGTAATGTAGAATGTCGGTGCACACGGGGAATATGACCACTCGTCAATAAATGTGCATATATAAACACTTTAGGGATTCAAAAAACATATTATGATTAAATGTACACTAAGTGTGAGACACACAAGCACCAGACTTTACCGCCGGAACAACAAGTTTTTTTGCAGATGTGAATAACCTCACAACAGGCACAATAACCCTTAATAGAAACATGGGTTTTTGTTCGTCCCTCAGTCTGTACCTGGACAGGAACACATATATACACATATAGTAACACACATGAGGAAACATCTTATTTATGTCTTAAATTACTTATTTATTCTTCATATGTCTACAATAGTGGGTATTATGTGTGTGAAAGTAACTATAGGGGTGTTATTTGATGTCTAGAGGGCTCTAATAATTAAACAGGGTCTAACTACTCATTCATTCATTCATTTTCTACCGCTTTTTCCTCACGAGGGTCGCGGGGGGTGCTGGAGCCTATCCCAGCTGTCTTTGGGCGAGAGGCGGGGTACACCCTGGACTGGTGGCCAGCCAATCACAGGGCACATATAGACAAACAACCATTCACACTCACATTCATACCTATGGACAATTTGGAGTCGCCAATTAACCTAGCATGTTTTTGGAATGTGGGAGGAATCCGGAGTACCCGGAGAAAACCCACGCATGCACGGGGAGAACGGTGGAATTGAGGGTGGAATTGAACCCTGGTCTCCTAGCTGTGAGGTCTGCGCGCTAACCACTTGACCGCCGTGTGGTTAAAATATTCAATTTATAAGTAAAGACTCTTACTTCACAGAACTCATTTGTCACAGTCGGGTCTCTAACCAATTAATTTTAATAAACGAGTGATGACCGCATATACGTATACATGCTATGGTGTGTTCCTGGAACACTGAACAAAGGGTGAAATCTCAACTTGACGGACAAAAAAGATCAAGCATAAAGACATAAACAAAAAATAAGAATAATAAAAGAAACTGCAAAAATTTAAAATACATGCTGCCAAATTGTTCACCTAAATCTACTGAGTCTGATGTTGATTTTCATCATCAAGCTTTCATATGCTGCAAGTTGCAGCAAGCAGATCTCTATATTTACGTATAAACTACCCACTCTTATTTCCTCAGGATGTGTTTGATGAATCCTTCTAATTTTAGCCTCTTTTTTAGCAGTGTTGACAGGGTTACGTGACAAAATCTAGATAATCACATATTATTCAGCGAGCACACAGGATCTTGTAAAGCGCTGACACATGTGTCATGTCCTTAGGGAAGATCCTAATGTTGATGGAGCTTAAGGAGCCCCGTTGAGTATACACGAGGGGTCGGAATTTCAAGTAACCTCATTAATTTGAGTTGATACACAATTATCATTGCAGATAACTATATGAGTAAAATAATACATTCACAAGAATATGTCTACAGCTATATCAGAAACTTGTTTACCCTAATTAATTCATTCTAGACGGTGACATTCTAACTGAATCATTTTTTCAAGAAGAAATAATGGAAGGGGCTGCACGGCGACAGAGCGGTCAGCGCGCAGGCCTCACAGCTAGGACACCCGAGTTCAATTCCACCCGAGTTTGCATGTTCTCCCCGTGCATGCGTGGGTTTCTCCGGTTTCCTCCCACATTCCAAAAACATGCTAGGTTAATTGGCGACTCCAAATTGTCCATAGGTATGAATGTGAGTGTGAATGGTTGTTTGTCTATATGTGCCCTGTGATTGGCTGGCGACCAGTCCAGGGTGTACCCCACCTCTTGCCCGAAGACAGCTGGGATAGGCTCCAGCACCCCGCGACCCTTAGGATAAGCAGTAGAAAATGAATGAATGAAATAATGTAAGTCCCATAATAATCCAGGCAAAAATGTTTATACAATTTTTTTTAAAATAAATTTTAAATTAATTATTTTTTTTATTTTATTTTACATTTTTATAGTTTTATTTTAAGGAACTACAGAGTCTAATTATAGAGTACTACAGAGAACTACTGAATACTCTATATACATTAACAACACAATTGCGATAAGATGCATGCCATATTATATGCTTACCATAATAATGTACACAATCCGAGGGAACATTATGATGTAGGAGCACCCGCAACTGCTCAGTAAGAACACAAACTGCCCATTTTCCCCTAAATACCAGAAAACTCTCCAACGACGCCAGAAAAAGTAGCTAGATTTGTTGCTAGTTTTGAAAAAATATGGATTTAGCGCCTGGGTAGTACTTCTGTTTTCTCCTATATGTCCAAAAACATGCATGTTAGGTTAATTGGTGACTCTGAATTGTCCATAGGTATGAATGTGAATGCGTGTATGTGCCCTGCAAATGACCAGTGATCAGTTTGGGGCGTGCCTCACCTCTCGCCCAAATCATCTAGGATACCCCCTGCGACCCTAGTGAGGATTTAACAGCATAGATTTGTAGGATTTTAAAAAATGCATTCTAGTAAAACTGCTCAGCAAATACAATTGCTGTCAAGCCAGTGTTTTGTGGGCATGCCAAGGAAGGAGTTTTTATGCGGACACATAAAGATTTGAAAGACAGAGTAATTAGAACATTCTTTTTTTTGCTTTTAAAGCCAAATAAACTCACAACCCACATTCACAACGTGTATAGTTTAAATCCTTACTTTCTCCTGGAAGCATCTTCCAGTTCTTAGGATCCACGTTTGTACTGCTGTGATTCCTCTCAGAATATTATCATACCGAGAGTACGTAGACCTGCACAAAAAATGAAAGTCTATGAAATCAAGTTCATAATGTTGCAGTGGCTTGAGATAAGAAAAGTACCAAGCTGGGGGCACTTAAGTTAGCATAAGGCAAAATAAAAGTTTACATTAAGTTGGATAAGAATAAGAGTAGGCTTTTAAAAGTCACTCCAGGGAAACTTAGAACTTTCCGGAGGTTTCTCCCAAGTGGAAAATGACTTTTTGAGAACTGAAACCAGAAAGCCAAATCCCCCTCCATTTGCAGATGTGTTCGTTTTTACCCCAATTTTCTACTTTGATGTCTGAGTTTGAAAAAGCGGAGTTTTATGAATGGGAAACCTTTCTCTGCCCTTACCTAAGTCTTGCTGAGAAGTATTCAGGAGATACAGATAAAGACACCTGAAAACGATCTGGGAACCAGCGCCTGGCACTAAGAAGTCCGCACCCAGATTTAACCAATGACCCTTTAAACTAGACGTACCCTGTGTTTTTTCAGAGAAATTGTCTGCTTAGGGTCATTAGCTGTCGACGGTTGATTCTTCAGGTGTAAAGACACCTAAAGCCTAATCCTCACCCAAATCCTGACATTCATGCAAATGCTGATGTTGCACATTTGAAGCAGTGTCACTGTGATGCCAATGTGAGGTTTAGTACTCCAGTGCAGATATGAGTCTTGAATTTACAGTAAGATATCCAAACATGGCAATATAATACAGAAAATGGTTGTTTGTCTATATGTCTACCCTGCCTCTTGCCCAAAGACAGCTGGGATAGGCTCCAGCAAACCCCCGTGACCCTAGTGAGGGTAACCGGCATCGAAGATGGATGGAAAACCACAATAAACAACATAACACTGGGACCCTGTTAGTATGAGATAAAAACATCTCTTTTTTTTGCAGAAATGCTGACATGCATCTCGTATTTCAAGCATCAGTGATAAGATCTGACAACAAATTCTGCCTCCGCTTCCTCTTTGTCTTGAGATAGTTGGAGGGTAAGGAAGATAGAATGTCTTGATATGAGGACAGAAACGGCCCTGATGTTGTTATTGAAGCAAAGCCCCCATATCAAACACCTGCTGTAATATAGATTTTCACCTCAAGGATAAGACTTGCATGAATCCGGAAGAAGTCAGTGCTGTTTCTGGTTAAGTAAAATGATAGGGGGGATACCGCAGACCAAGTGGAACACATCTCTGACGTTTTTTTTTTTCTTAGTGTCAAAGATGACCCAGATGCTAGGAAGCCCATACGCGCACTTCTGCAACATTGTTACCCAGCATGCCTTGCGGGTTGTAAATGCTAGTGTTGTTTTGCTTGTATATTAGTGTATACGCATTTATTTATTAGTTTCATTGTGTGTTCCATATGTCGAATTTTGGTTGTTGTTATTATTTTTGTATGCACCATGATTAAGGTAGGTGTTTGGGTTGATGACCAGCTCTTGGTTTGCGTTGTCAGTGTTGGCAATTGAGCAACCTGGGGTGACAGAGCCTTCTCCATCACTGCCCCCACCCTCTGGAAGTCTTTGCCCCATTCACTCTGTGCTTGCCCTGACATTCCCAGTTTCAAAACACAACTAAAAACCCACCTTTTTAAATCTGTTTTTAATGTCTAACTTTTTATAACTGACTGCTGCGCCCCGCCCCGCTTTTACTCATGTTTTAACAAATGAATGTTGTATTTTAATGTATCTTTTACTCTGTTTACTTGCTTTAATTCAACTCCATTCTTCTGTACAGTGTCTTTGAGTATTTTGAAAAGCGCTATACAAATAAAATGTATTATTATTAAATGTCATCAAAAGCGAGTAGAGACAAATCTCGCTACATTTTCTGTTATTAGTGAATAGTTTTCTGGTAGGGCTTAAAAGTGAAAGCATGTATTGTTTTTCACTGCACAGCAGGGGGTGCTGCCTGGAGGTTAGCCCCAAAGCAGGCCCAAGCCATCAGTGCACAGTCAGCTTCCGCACCACATTAAGAGCACAGTGAATCACGCAATCACAGATGCATGGATCTCGCCCCGTTTCCAATCTACAATGTACCAAACACATTGATGTTACGTACATGTGGGCTCTTTGGAGTTAAAATAGTGAAAACAAATACAAACTTTCACCAACGCTGTATCAGTTATACTCAATTTGATTCGTATAGATTGATATTTGAAGTACGGTCTCTTGATGATAAAAGCGAGGGATAAGCTGAAAACAACATCAGAATGTTGTGACGTCCACAGGGAGCACCAGGCCCACCAGGAGAAGCGGGTCCAGTGGGACCACAGGTAACATCACACCTCAATGTATTAATATTGTAAGTTCAGAAAGTTATAGTTATATCCTCAAATAAACACACTGTCTCTGTTTTTTAGGGGGTGAAAGGGTTGCAAGGACCACCTGGGATTAAAGGAGCACAGGTTAGTTTCAATTTATTTACATGTTTTTGGGTGGGGCAGTGGATGGGACGTGTCTCATATTAAGTACCCAAAAGGCATACAGTACTTAAGATGGCTTCAAGGAAAATGACGTGAGTATAAGTCTTAGAGTTACTGGTACATACACTACATACACTAAAATGTAATTAATGACAGAAATTACAAGTACAAAGTAGTACTGAAATTACAAAATTAAAAAAAACTTACTTAGTCATTGTCCATGTAACGTTGCAATCCATACCGTCACTTCCTGTTTACATCAGCGCCTCACACAAAGAACCAATCAAACACCTTCTTCTTTAGCTTAATTGCCATGTGGCATCGCAGTACGTCGAACAGCCATTGGCTGCTGAAAAAAAACAATGAGTTGAGTGGGCGATACTGCAAAT
Organism: Doryrhamphus excisus; assembly: GCF_030265055.1. Taxonomy (NCBI): domain Eukaryota; kingdom Metazoa; phylum Chordata; class Actinopteri; order Syngnathiformes; family Syngnathidae; genus Doryrhamphus; species Doryrhamphus excisus. The sequence continues at coordinate 5,809,321 of NC_080486.1, forward strand.
TTTAACATCGATCCGATACCAATTAACTACAGACGCACCATTACAAATATCAATACTGATACAAACTTATTTTAGTTGATCATTGAATGATTTTGTAATTTGTTCTGTAATTTGATGACGTCTGAGCACAAAAATATACATTTTTATCAACAAACCTATTTGTGAACAATCATTCAAATCCTTTGGCTGCAACACTAGTTAAGATTATATGAGGTAGTGATGATGGTATAATTTTAAACTTCTTTATTTCTGCAGAATTCCCATTTGTGATCCATGAGTTAGGCTAGCATTCAATAATTATGAATATATTACATGCACATATGCCTGTATGTATCATTAAATGCTGTGCTTTACATGTATGGATGTCTGTACATTGTGTCCTGAGCTTTGCTGCCCTCTTGTGACTTATCTTTTTACAGAAATAATGAGGGGAGGGGGAACCTTCACAGTTGTTTGGCAGATATTTCATAAATATACTGTAGCATTGAAAAGCATTTAATTAGTACCTGCCAGGAAAGAGTGCAACCTCTTCAACCCTGGTCTTGAGAGGCTTGCTTGAAAAATAAGAAATTTCTCTGTATCTACAAGGTCTACATGGAAGTAAAAAAAAAAAGACTTTCATGATGACTATAATGGTGAAAATGTGAAAATAAATTTGCTAATGGATAAGAGTAAATGCAGGGTTCTTGAGTGAGTTTTAGCAGTAGGTGGATGATGATACTTGTACTATTTGGAAGTGCTAAGTGTGTGGCATTAATCTGTTAGTCCATTTGGATGGATTAATGAAATTGTACTGGCTTGTTTTAGCTGATGTTCCTCCGGTTATGCGGATAAATAACATGTGTATATTCATACATGTGTTGCATGACAGCTTCAATAGCAACACAAATGCAACCACATTCCTTCTCCCGTGTGCGCTTTTAAAAGGTTAACAAGATAAGTTAATTTATGTTAATAACCCAAGGGGGCTTCTAGGAGCAGTGCTCAATTACCAGACCATCAGTCCAACCCTTCCTGGCACAGTGGGTGCTGTCAGAGTGCTGCATGAGACGAGATGAGAGCTTGGCCAACCATTCTCCATTCTCCCAGACACCCCTCCGCTGGGTCCAGGGGTTGATCCAGGACAGAGCTGTTGTGCCAAGCCTGTTTGTAAATCCTGCTTTTGTCTGCAGCTGTGATGCAGCTACTCAGCAGACCACAACATAAAAGATGGCAGATGCCACCTCGGTGTCAGAGACATCACATTTTGCATCTGCACAGATTCCAGCTAGTGTGGCTGTGCAATCGTACGTTGTGTAAACCTGACTTGATGCCTTAAGAGCTGCACTGGACAGTGGGTTGACAGCCTGAGGATTTTGGCACTCTCATTTGGTGGGAATGTGTGGTTGCACTTATTAACATATTCACCCCATTTTCCAAATTCATCCCCCTCAGTACCGGACATTTTTTACAGATTTTTTCAAGGCATCTAGAATATTGTGTTCTATGGCCACATAAAAATGGAACATACCAAAAAAACGATAAGACTCTCGTCTTTTATTGGGAAAAAAGTGTCCTTCTACCTTTTTGTATTCTTTAGTAATCAGCAGTAGAACATCGGTAAGTTTGAGGAAAATATCAGTTCCCAACAAAAAAGGGGAGAAAAAACAGCTTAAAAAAACATTATATGATTTTTATATTTAAATATGTGGGAATTGACTGTATTTTGGAAAAAATTAATAAATCAGAAATGTCTTCTGTTTGAGGAAAATATCAGCTCCCAACAAAAAAGGTGAGAAAAACAGCTTTAAAAAAACATGATATGATTTTTATATTTAAATGTGTGGGAATCGACTGTATCCTGGAAAAAATAAATAAATCAGAAATGTGTTCTGTTTGAGGAAAATATCAGCTCCCAACAAAAAAGGGGAGAAAAAACAGCTTAAAAAAACATGATATATTTTTTATATTTAAATGTGTGGGAATCAACTGTATTTTGGAAGAAAAAAAAAATCAGTAACGTCTTCTGTTTGAGGAAAATATCAGTTCCCAAAAAAGGAGAGAAAAAACAGCTTAAAAAACACAATATGATTTTTATATTTAAATGTGTGGGAATCGACTGTATTTTGAAAAAAAAAAAATCAGAAATGTCTTCTGTTTGAGGAAAATATCAGTTCCCAACAAAAAAGGGGGAGGAAAAAACAGCTTAAAAAAAACATGATATGATTTTTATATTTATATTGGGAAAAAAGTGTCCTTCTACCTTTTTGTATTCTTTAGTAATCAGCAGTAGAACATCGGTAAGTTTGAGGAAAATATCAGTTCCCAACAAAAAAGGGGAGAAAAAACAGCTTTAAAAAAACATAGTATGATTTTTATATTTAAATGTGTAGGAATCAACTGTATTTTAGAAAAAAATTAATCAGAAATGTCTTCTGTATATTATATCTAGCTTCAAGATTACAATAGCTTATTTGAAGTTACAGCAGCGATACTAGAGTATGTTCCGGTGGCCCGTCATGAATACATTTGGACCGCCACAAATGAATTTGGAGCTACCCGTTCAACCTGGCACATAAACACATTATAAGGGGACTGGAACTGTGAATTTAGCTTGTCATTCCAACTTCATACAGTAGATGGCATCGCTTCTCTGGCACCTGGAATAAGAATAAGAAGACGTAGCGGGAGAGATCGGTGTCACCAACTGAGTCCTATGCAAAATCAACAATAAGCATTGGTATGTGGATTGGTTATGTAAATATATGCGTATGACCCATTCCTCTATAAGAAGTGTTTGTTATTTTGGGCTAGTGAATGCAAGAAGGACAGAAAGACAAATCAACATCTTCAAGCCGGGTTTTCAATACAGCACAACGCTTGGTTGCATATGCATAGGCATTGTGTGTTTGCCTGCACCAGAATGCAAATGGGGATATGCATGAGTTTTTAATGTGTGTGTGTGTGTGTGTGTCTGTGTGTGTTTGTGTGTGTGTGAGTGGACCTGAGCCATCTCATTTCTCTCTCAGTGCCTCCTGACTAAGCCGTCATGCACTCTGTCACATTCAGCCCAAAGCACACTGTGTCTCTTTCATCCAACTCCCTCCTTCCCCTCTCATGCCATCCCTCTCGCATCATTCCCTCTCTCGTTCTCCTTTCCCCACCTTTCTCCTCCAATATCTGTCTTCAATTCTGAGGTTCCACCAGCCCTGAGGACTGCCGACGGAGATCAGTCCTGATGGTCCCCAGGTCTTTGTGGTTGAATGTTATAGTTAGTTATTATTATAATACCCGGCTGCCGCTGAGCCGGTTGACTATTCTCAGTCTAATGTCACACCCCCCCTTTGTATTCTCGGAACGTTCCCATGGAGAAAACTTTATCTTGCTGAAAGAGAGTTTGGAAATCAAGTTGAGTAAAGTGAGTTAGAGTGGAACACGTTTATGTTGATGCCTCCTTGGACTGGGTGACTCAGGTCCACAAAGCGGCTTCTTCATTTCTTATTTTTGCATATTTGTCACACTTAGATGTTTCAGATCATCACACAAATGGAAAAGTTGACAATGACAACACAGTTGAACACAAAATGCAGTTTTTAAATTAAACTTTTGATGATTCAGGGAGTGTGATTGGCTGGCGACCAGTCCAGGGTGTACCCCGCCTCTCGCCCAAAGACAGCTGGGATAGGCTCCAGCACCCTCCGCGACCCTCGTGAGGAAAAAGCGGTAGAATATGAATGAATGAATGAATGAATGAATGAATGATTCAGGGAGGAAAAGAGCTGCACTGGACAGTGGGTTGACACTCTCATTTTGGTGGGAATGTGTGGTTGCACTTATTAACATATTCACTCCATTTTCCAAATTCATCCCCCTCAGTGCCGGACATTTTTTACTGATTTTTTCAAGGCACCTAGAATATTGTGTTCTATGGCTACATAAAAATGGAACCTACCAGAAAAACGATAAGACTCTCGCCTTTTATTGGGAAAATAAGTGTCCTGCTACCTTTTTGTATACTTTAGTAATCAGCAGTAGAACATCGGTAAGTTTGAGGAAAATATCAGTCCCCAACAAAAAAGGGGAGAAAAAACAGCTAAAAAAACATGATATGATTTTTATATTTAAATGTGTGGGAATCGACTGTATTTTAGAAAAAAAAAATCAGAAATGTCTTCTGTTTGAGGAAAATGTCAGTTTCCAACAAAAAAGGGGAGAAAAAACAGCTTGAAAAAACATGATATGATTTTTAAATTTAAATGTGTGGGGAATCAACTGTATTTTGGAAAAAAAAATAATCAGAAATGTCTTCTGTTTGAGGAAAATATCAGTTCCTAACAAAAAGGGGGAGAAAAAACAGCTTAAAAAAAACATGATATGATTTTTATATTTAAATGTGTGGGAATCAACTGTATTTTGGAAAAAAAATAAATCAGAAATGTCTTCTATTTGAGGAAAATATCAGTTCCCAACAAAAAACGGGAGAAAAAACAGCATAAAAAAACATGATATGTTTCATGATATGTTTTACATGATATGTTTCATTATATGTTTGGTGGGAATGTGTGGTTGCACTTATTAACATATTCACTCCATTTCCCAAATTCTAAAAAAAACCTAAACCTAATAACCGGTTGGGCCACCCTTAGCAGCAACAACTGCAATCAAGCATTTGTGATAACTTGCAATGAGTCTCTTAAAGCGTTCGCCAGTATGCACTGCCAAACAGGTGTCCGGAGTTCCTCCGTCAGAATTCATGGTTTCATGTATCACTACAAGTCTTCCAGGTCCTGAAGCAGCAAAACAGCCCCAGACCATCACACTACCACCACCATATTTTACTATTTGCCGGATGTTCTTTTACTTAAATGCGGTGTTACTTTTACACAAGATGTAATGAGACACACACTTTCCAAAAAGTTAATCTTTTGTCCATCAGACAACGGTTGTAGGAATCATCTAGATGTGTTTGCTGGCAAAATTTCGACTAGCCTTACTGTTGTTTTTGTTCAACAGTAGTTTTTGCATTGGAACTCTGCCATGCAGTCAGCTTTTGCCCAGTGTCTTTCTTATGGTGGAGTCATGAACACTGACCTTAACGGAGGCAAGTGAGGCCTGCAGTTCTTTGGATGTTATTGTGGGGTCTTTTGTGACCTCAAGGACGAGTCGTCGATGTGCTCTTGGGGTAGTTTTGGTTGGCCGGCCATTCCTGGGAAGGTTCAACACTCTTCAGTGTTTTTGCCATTTGTGGATAATGACTCTCACTGTGCTTTGCTGGAGTCCCAAAACTTTAGAAATGGCTTTATAACCTTTTCCTGACTGGGAAATCTCAATTAATCTCAGTTAAGTTATGTTTTAACGGGGGGGGGGGGGGGGGGTAACTTTTCAATAGTGGTTTTGACTTTATTAATACGTATGCTGGCACTTCTATTGTAGCTTATTTTGCAGCCATGATAAATAACAAACATGCTTCTTAACTGGATTAGCAATAAATTACAGCGTCAACCAGTGACAACATCATAGACGGGTGATGGAGCTGACTGACTGACCGTGTATTGGCAAGTTGAAAAAACATGCATTAAGAACTGATGCAACACGACGCATAACGTTTCCGTACGACGACCGTAAAATGCATGCAAACTGATGGGCAATGTATTGTGTTTAGAAAGCACCTAAAATATATTGGCTAGAATGGTTCAAATGTAAAGTAAGGTGTGTCAGAATGATTCAAGATGGAGGCACAGTGACACATGCGTACGCATATGTCCCTGACCTTGAAAGGCATATTGCTTTTTGAATGCGTGTACACGATGCAGCATAGAGATAGAGGGTGCCGGGGAGGAGGAGGACGAGGAGGAGTATCATGCATACGAGAGGGAAGATTGGCTTCTTGACGTTTTTTCTGAGAATGCGGCTCTGGTTTGTTTTCAGCAGAATAGCAATTCATGTTTTGCCAGTAGAGAGTAACTGTGAATACGCCGTGAAGCAGATTTGTGTGACATTTGCTCAATATAAGTACATGGATTCTGAGTGAAGTGAAGTAGCAAGTTTGTAATTGATTTTCGGATCATTCCTCTCTGTTGATATAATCTACACAATGCATGAAAGCTATTTCAAATCTTAAATCAGAAGGAAACACCATGTCTGTTTAGTTTTAATTATTATGTCGCCACAGTCGACTCGTCAATACCGCCTCCAGCGCTCGTGTTTAATAAGTCATAAGTCCTTCAGACTGCTCAATCACTGATGAGTTTCCAGTTTTGAGTTTGAATTCTAGTCAGTGCCATCGTCGCACGGTTGGCCAACTGAGATCATTTGGCTGCATGGCTGTCCAAATTTCAGACAGCGGAGGAGATGAATACAAAAAAATTAAACATAATTAAGTAGTAACTTTTTTATTAAAGTTGGCCGAGGGAGGGTCCTGAAGCATGGAAGTGTTGCGGCAATGTTTAATGACATAACAACTCATTCATTCATTCATTTTCTACCGCTTATTCTCACAAGGGTCGCGAGGGTGCTGGAGCCTATCCCAGCTGTCTCCGGGCGTGAGGCAGGGAACACCCTGGACTGGTCGCCAGTCAATCACAGGGCACATAGTATAGACAAACAACCATTCACACTCACATTCATACCTATGGACAATTTGGAGTCACCAATTAACCTAGCATGTTTTTGGAATGTGGGAGGAAACCGGAGTACCCGAAGAAAACCCACGCATGCACGGAGAGAACATGCAAACTCCACACAGAGATGGCCGAGGGTGGAATTCAACTCCGGTCTCCTAGCTGTGAGGTCTGCGCACTAACCACTCGACCGTGCCGCCCACATAACAACTCACAAAACTGAATTTCATTTTACATGTTGAGTGGTTAGCACACGGACCTCACAGCTAGTGTTCAATCCCACCCTTCGCCATCTCTGTGTGGAGTTTGCATGTTCTCCCCAGCCCAAAGTCAACTGGGATAGGCTCCAGCATATGCCCCCCCGTGACCCCAGTGTGGATAAACGGCATAGAAAATAGCTGGATTATAGCAACCTGATATGATCCACTACTTGTGTTCTTTGTGTTTTCTGCATCTCACAGCAACTATGGTGCGTCAAAGGACCGCCAAACACTATATTTCATTCATTCATTTTCTACCGCTTATCCTCACGAGGGTTGCAGGGGGTGCTGGAGCCTATCCCAGCCAATTGTCGACTCCAAATTGTCCATAGGTATGAATGTGAGTGTGAATGGTTGTTTGTCTATATGTGCCCTGTGATTGGCTGGCCACCAGTCCAGGGTGTACCCCGCCTCTCGTCCGAGGACTGCTGGGATAGGCTCCAGCATACCCATGACCCTTGTGAGGATAAGCTGTAGAAAATGAATGAATGAATGAATGTTTTTTACTGAATAAAACACCCAGAATGTACATGAATGAAGGATTTTGGAGCTATAAAACATCACACCAGTACTGTACTACTTTTTTGAAGGAGTCTTTACTCAGCACTGCGTCTCAGACAATTCAACAAAAACATGGCAATCGGACAAACAACAGGGTAAAACATGAAAACAAACAATTACTTTCTTAGTCAATCAATCTGATGCTTGTTGTTCAATTAATCGAGTTAATTGGTCAGGCCCAAGATGAACCAAATCAATATAAACCAGTGATTGACCCCTAAAGCTAATAACTGGTTTGGCCACCCATAGCAGCAACAACTGCAATCAAGCGCTTGACATAGTACATATTCTTACAGCGCTGTGGAGGACGTTTGGCCCACTCATCTTTGCAGAATTGTTGTCATTCAGCCACAGTGGTTTTCCAGTATCAGATGGAAGGATTTTTTGGTAGACAGCAGAATTCACGCTTCCATGTATCACAACAAGTCTTCCAGGTCTTGAAGCAGCAAAACGGCCCCAGACCATCACACTACCACCACCATCTTTTACTGTTGTAATGATGTTATTTTACTGAAATGTGGCGTTACTTTTACACCAGAAAAGTTCATCTTTGGTCCCTCAAACGGTCATAGGAATCATCTAGATGTGTTTTCTGGTAAAATTTTGACAACCCTTTGTGCTCTTTTTGTTCAGCCGTGGTTTTCGCCTTGGAACTCTACCATGCAGGCAGTTTTTGCCCAGTGTCTTTCTTATGGTGGAATCATAAACACTGACCTTAACTGAGGTCTTTTTAAGGTCATGTCACAGCATCTCAATATGATTCAGGTCAGGACTTTGACTAGGCCACTCCAAAGTCTTCATTTAGTTTTTCTTCCGCCATTCAGAGGCAGACTTGCTGGATTTGGATCATTTTTCTGCTGCAAAAACCAAGTTGGGTCATGAAGTCATGGTTCTAGTTATCGCAGCAAGTCTTTCAGGTCCTGAAGCAGCAAAACAGCCCCAGACCATCACACTACCACCACCATGTTTTATTGTTGGTATGATGATCTTTGCTGTGTTGCTATGACGGTTCCACACCTTCCAAAAAGTTCAACTTTAGTTTTGTCAGACCACAGAGTAAATTCCCAAAGGTCTTGAGCATCATGAAGATGTTTTTTGTCAAAATTGAGACGAGCCTTAATGTTCTTTTTGTTTAGCAATGGTGTCCATCTTGGAACTCTGCCATGCAGTCAGTTTTTGCCCAGTGTCTTTCTAATGGTGGAGTCATGAACACTGACCTTGACTGAGGAAAAGTGAGGCCTGCGGTTCTTTGGATGTTGTTGTGGGGTCTTTTGTGACCTCTTGGATGAGTCATCTTTTTGGTTGGCCGGCCACTCTGAAGATAATGTCCCTCACTGTCGTTTCCCAAAGCTTTAGAAATGGCTTCATAAGACTGCATTTTCCATAATAAGAGACCTGTCACATGCTGGTGGTGGTAAACTACATCTGTAGTCACAGGTGCTCTGGGGTAGTTGGATCGAAACGTGACTGCCAATTCATACCAATGACCTTTCCGACCACCACCAAACATTCATTCACATTCATACACCAGTGTGGGCACCAAAATATCACTTTTCAGCAGAACTTCCATCACATAAAGCTTGCTTTTTGTTTATAAAGTTTCTATCAAAGCCTACTTTTCACTGAGCTGCTGTGACGCCGTCCCTATTATTATTATCGAGATTACCCGCATATCACTGGCAAGTGCACAGCCTCTCATTTCAGAAAATAGTTGGAATTATTTTGACTGTGCAAATGGTTCAAAACATATGATAGCTTCAACGTAGCATTACAACATTCAGTTCCTAAATGCAATGCAAAATGCATTTTTTTCTCGACATACTGTAATGTTCTAAATAATCTAATGTTCGAATAATCTAAATTGGTTACATTATCCAATAAAGTGTTATGGTTGGCTGGTTATGGATTATGCATTTATGCATTTGTGCCACATTGTTCAAAGATTACATCTGATCTGTGTTTTGTTCAGGGCAACTGTGGCGATCCAGGAGTTAATGCTCGTCTTGGTTCACCAAGCCAGAAGGTGAGCTCATCAGATTATATTGTTTACTGTATATCTTGTCTTCAGGTTTTGTTTTTTACTGCTTGTGTGTAATACTGAGATGGGCAACACTGCAAATGTTGGTATCAATTTGATACCAAGTACTGTAAGTACACAGCCAGTACTGCTGCAGTTACTTTTAACTTCAAATTGATCAAGCTCATGAAATAATGTTATGAATTTTACCTGGGTCAATATACAAACATGAAATATACAAACATGTACCAATATAAGTTTGCAATAAAAAAAATAGATACTTTCAAGTTTCCCCATAATCATCTAAGCATTTAATCATTGGAGCACAAGCGGTATAGAAATGGATGGATGGGCGGGTGGCTCTGCAATGCTTCCTCTGTACACCAAAGGGAGCCCAGAGGGAGGCTGACATCAATGCAGTGCCACGGGAGGCACCAACGAATGCATTGCTCAGATTAGTACATGTTTGTACATTTATCATGTATACCTTTTGAGTGGGGCTGCACGGCGCTCGAGCGGTTAGCGCGCAGACCTCACAGATAGACCAGGGTTCAATTCCACCCTCAGCCATTTCTGTGTGGAGTTTGCATGTCCTCCCCGTGCATGCGTGGGTTTTCTCCAGGTACTCCGGTTTTCTCCCACATTCCAAAAACATGCTAGGTTAATTAGCGACTCCAAATTGTAAAAAAAAAGGTATGAATGTGAGTGTGAATGGTTGTTTGTCTATATGTGCCCTGTGATTGGCTGGCGACCAGTCCAGGGTGTACCCAGCCTCTCTCGCCTGAAGACAGCTGGGATAGGCTCCAGCACCCCTGCGACCCTCGTGAGGAAAAAGCGGTAGAAAATGAATGAATTAACCTTTTGAATGTTGAGTTGCTGTGTGATGACTTTAATTATCTTTGTAAGATGACATCGTGAGTCAGTTATACTGTTATAATCCTGCTGCAATATTTCTACAATGCTGTACATTGTGAAATTGGGAAATAATTGTACTCTTTTGTGCAAATTAAAATATTTTTTGTGTCATGTTGAAGCACAATTCACGTCCCTGGCCCCAATACAGCTGATGCACTTGGCGCACATCTGCACGTGTCAAATGATAATGCAGTTATCCTCCTGCCAGTTATTCATATCAGCAATACCGGTCACCTTGCATGATAGAAAAAGCCAAACCCATGAAAGTATAGGATGACATTTAAAGAAAAAAAAATGGTGTCCACCAACACTGCAGACTCTTAAAGAGCAATTTGGTTTTGCCATTTCAGTGCCACTACTCTCAGCCTGTGTGCTAAGCTGTTATTTAAAAATTTAACACGGATGGCAAATCACAGTGATTGTGCAACTGTGACAGTTTTTCAACTAACAGCATCAGTATGACTCCTCACATTTTCTTGATTGCAAAACGATCATTTGCCGTTTGCTGATGCATTTGTGATTTCTTTTTATTGACTCATCATCGCCCAGATATTGCAGCATTTCTGTCGCAGTCAGTAATGTTTCAGCGCTGCTCCCAGTTTAGAGCAATTGGGTTTCTGTGCTGCATTTAATAGCTTTTTTAATAAATACTAGTTGTCCGACTGATTCTAATATGCTGTAATGAGTGTATTTTATCGTTTCACTTCTCAAATGCTGCTGTCAGTGTTTAACAATATAATGTAAACATACTAACTATCTGCATAATTTTTTTATATAAGTAAGAAAGTCATTTTATGACCTATTTTCTTTTTCTTTGTTAAATGTCATTGCCTGAATCTTTTTCACCATTCCAGGGTTCAACAGGAGAGCCGGGTTTTCCAGGGCTACCAGGTGCTCCTGGGTATCCGGGGTACAAAGGCCATAAGGTAAGCCATAAGTACTATAGTTTAGTTTTCTCTGCATTTTATTCACATCAGGGTATTTTGCAGGGAGAGTTGGGAGAGCCAGGACCAAAAGGAAATAAGGTATGATGCTTTTCATGGATTATATCAGCTGCAGTTCAGCTACTTGCCTTTACTCTTTATTCATACTTTATGAATGCATGAAATCAGTCATAGGTCCTGTGTTCAAATGCTCAGAATGGATAAGCTTAATTAAATTCAGTGCCATTGAAGTGATCGCATTGGGGAATGCAGCAAAGAGAATGTTTAATGACAACCCGCCAGTTAAGGAGGGTGCCTGTTGTTTATGGGCTTTAAAAGGGTAAGAGCAGGGGTGAAATGATGCAACTTTGTCACTGCGATATGATAAAAAGCCTATTATTATATCAATTTTCGTACATTTTCTTTTAATTAAACATACCAAAACAAAGATTAGGAAAAAAATTTGTCTCTATCTTATACCGTTCAGCAGTAAAAAATAGGTAAGGTTCAGGAAAATATCAGTTCCCGACTAAAAAAACGAAGAAACGCAGTTTTATGTGAAAAGACACATTTCAAACAGTTTGTTTCAATCACAGAAATTGCTTGTGCATGCACTAAAACTTCCCTATGATGCGTACCGTAAAGTATGTATAAATACGTTTTTAGGATCGGGCGTTCATGATATAAAAACACATAAATACATATTTGGTATTGAATGAGTTAGTAATATATATATTTTTTTCTTCTCTGAATTCTGACTTTATTCCTACAATATTTTTGACTTTATTCTCTTAAGATTATAACTTTTTTATTTATTGTTTTGTTTGATTGTCATTATATTATGACTTCAAAAACAGACTTTTTTCTTTATTATTTCATTCATTTACACCACAAAAATTGCATTATTTTTTCTGATAATATTAGTCCATTATCCTTGTAAAATTACAGCCTTTTACAACTTTTTTCTCTTAAGATTTTGACTTTATTCTTATAAAATTACTGCACATTTGTAAAATTTTGCATTCTTTAAAAACATTTTCCGGTTAAATTACATTTAAAGAATAGGCTGTGAGCTAATAAATTAACAGATTCAAGCCACAAATGGTCCCCGTGCCGCACATTGGACATCACTGGCTAAGCGGTTAACTTGTATCATTTCTTCCCATGTACACAGACATAAATAGAACCAAGAAATAGAACCAAGTACACGGCATAGAATCTTAAATAAGTTACAGTATGCAGTATGCTTATAGCACCACTTCCTCCTACAGAAAAGCAAAAAGCCTAGCCAAAATATCCTGGCTATGCTGTCACGCATCATTTGCAAAGCAGAGCCTGCACCGTTTTTAATGGCCCGAAACAGAAAACGACAGTTATGGAACACTGGAGTTAAAAGTCTTCTCGGCTTTACGAGGAGCCGCTCCCAAACAGAAGCGTATAAATGTCTCTGCAACAACGGATATTTCACCCCTAACTGCTGCCAACCGTGACTTTATACCCTCTTTTTCAGGACATTGTGCATTTGAGAAAAATGGACATTAAAATGTGTGTGACAAGGCATGACAAAGACAGGAAGCCTCTTTTAATTTGACAAGTTGGTTGATTTTTAAAATTGGCTGGTTTCCCATCCACAGTACATTAAGGGAGCAGAGAGCTAGGGTGAGCCACTAGGGGGCAGCAGGTCTTTTGGCTTGACTTTTGCCCACTTTATTCTCATTTATGAACGTGTCACAAGTCAACTGCTGTCTATCATCACACATAACATGATACCGATGTAACCTGTAAGAAAAATGTGTCCTAAAATTGTCGTCTGATAAAATAACATGAATAGGTAGTATGTTAACATAACATATTAACAGTTATTCAGATAACTATAGCCTAATTAAGTAGTTTACATGCAATTTGTAATCTGTATCTAATATCACACCTCAGAATGAATCACTCAGACTCACATGCAACAGTTTGGAACTTTTTCTATAACTTTTTTTTCAAATTGCAGTACAGCAATTCCTCATTTAACACTGTTAATTGGTTCCAGACCCTACGGTGATGAGTGAATTTCCCCAAAGTTGGCTATTTTCATAGAACATAGAAATCTAAATGAGGTTTGTCACATTATTAGAGCCTTCTAGACATGAATTAACACCCCTATAGTAACCTTTAGACTCATATTACCCATATGGTACACATTATTAGAGCCTTGTAATCATGAAGTAACACCCCTATAGTCACATTTAGACTCATATTACCCAATATGGTACACATTATTAGAGTCTTCAGGACATGAAGTAACACCCCTATAGTCACCTTTAGACTAATATTACCCAATATGATAAACATTATTAGAGCCTTCTAGACATTAAGTAACACCCCTATAGTCACCTTTAGACTGATATTGCCCAATATAGTACACATTAGAGCCTTCTAGACATGAAGTAACACAGCTACAGTCACATTTAGACTCATATTACCCAATATGGTACACATTATTAGAGCCTTCAGGACACGAGGTAACACCCCTATAGTCACCTTTAGACTCATATGACCCAATATGTACACATTATTAGAGCCTTCTAGACATTAAGTAACACCCCTATAGTTACCTTTAGACTGATATTACCCAATATAGTACACATTAGAGCCTTCTAGACATGAAGTAACACCCCTATAGTCACGTTTAGACTCATATTACCCAATATGGTACACATTATTAGAGCCTTCAGGACATGAAGTAACACCCCTATAGTCACCTTTAGACTCATAGTACCCAAGATAGTACACATTATGAGAGCCTCCTGGACATGAAGTAACACCCCTATAGTCACTTTTAGACTCATATTATCCAATATGGTACACATTATTTGAGCCTTCAGGACATGAAGTAACACCCCTATATTCACTTTTAGACTCATATTACCCAAGATGGTACACATTATGAGAGCCTCCTGGACATGAAGTAACACCCCTATAGTCACCTTTAGACTCATATTACCCAATATGGTACACATAATAAGACATTTATAACATGGATGTAAATGTGTTCTGGTGTTAGGGGATTACAATAATACAACTCACACATAGTTATCAGTGTAGAATACAACATATCATTTTTGAATGAGTTTTCTGAATGCCTTTTTAAAGGCATTTTTATGCTTGAAAATGCTTAATTTAGGCAATATGCATATTTTTAGACCAATAATAGGCAATATTCAACCACAAAATTGCATGAATGGACTCATTTTTCCTGATCTTTCAAGGCACACATAATATTGTGTTGAAAGGTGATATAAACATGGAACCTACCAAAACAAAAATTAGACTCCGGTCTTTCATCAGGAAAAATTGTTCCTACCATTTTCCATTCTTTAGTAATTAGCAGTAGAACATAGGTAAGTCTCAGGAAAATATCAGTTCCCAACTAAAAAAATGAAAAAAACATCCATCCATCCAATACATTTTCTATACAGCTTATCCTCACTAGCGTTGCAGGTGTATGCTGGAGCCTATCCTAGCTGATATTTCAAGCATAACTTTCACTTTGACAAAAATATTTTTTGTTTTTGTGATATACCAACACAAACAACACACATTTTTTTTTAAAATCACAAATACTTCAACTTGCTGATATAGTTCATCTTCAAACAGCTAAAATAATACATAAGGCTAAAAATAACCAATTAGCTAAAAATGTCATCCAATACTTCTCTACAAGAGAGGAGAAATATGATCTCAGGGAAGAAGTACATTTGAAACACTTATATGCTAGGACTACGTTAAAAAGCCATAGCATTTCAGTATGTGGAATCAAACTATGGAATGGATTGAGTAAGGAACTCAAACAATGCACAACGATGAGACAATTCAAGAAACAATACAAGCAGTTGATGTTTGCTAAATACAAGGATGAAGAGTCTTCAACCAGTCATGATGTGCTATATATATATATATATATATATATATATATATATATATATATATATGACTACATTGACAGTTACTATGGTACCCATTATGTCATTGTATGGTCATATCACCTCGTACTTCGGTATGTGACAAAAAATTAAAATTAAAATTAAAATTAAAATTAAAATTAAAATTAAAATTAAAATTAAAATTAAAATTAAAATTAAAATTAAAATTAAAATTAAAATTAAAATTAAAATTAAAATTAAAATTATTTAAAAATGTAAAAATGTAAAAATGTAAAAATGTAAAAATGTAAAAATGTAAAAATGGAAAAATTTAGAAATATAGAAATTTAGAAATGTAAAAAAAAATGACAAATTAAAAACGTAAACTATATTAGGAAAGCAGGAAGTGAACAAATGTAACAGTTACTGATTGTAAAAGTACCAGATGAAGGGGTAGGATTTAATAAGCTTTGCTTCTTAAATCTTCTTATACAAATTTCCCCACTGAGGGACGAATAAAGGCATATCTTATCTTATCTCTTATCTTCCTACTCCTTTTGGACATGTGGAACTGTGAACTGATTATGTGATGCATTCAATTGTAATCTGATGCATGTTCAAATGAAATTAAACCATTACCAATACCGAAAGGGGTTGCATGTGTGTGCATGTGCATACATGTGTAATTCTCTGCATGCTACGCTAATCCATGCTCTCCCTCCTTCCTCCAGAGTGTGTTTATTTTAAATGTTGCTATTTGACTTCTAAATATTAATGCATGAAATGTGTGCTCCAACATGTATTTCTGGTTATAAAGCAGAATATGTAATCATTAGCTACAAGTGAGTACTTACGGTTAATCACCGACACAGAGGACCTGAGGCCTAAAACCGCATTAACGCGCGAACAAATCAACAGGATTCCGTGCGACCTTTTAGTCAACCGTGTGAACACCATCTCGGTTCCAGTGGAGCAATCAAAGAATGTGATAAACGCTCAAATTCACTTGCTGCGCTCCGGATGCACAAACGGAGAGAATGGTGTGATGGCTCGTGGGAGCGGTGGGAAGAGAGTAGCGAGCATCAGAGCTTGCGGATGTGTCGTTTGTAAGCCACCTACAAGATAGAAAGAGTCAGGTTTGTTAAAGGTCACTGCTAGCCAGTTCCTCTCCCTTCTCTCTGAGGGGTTTCTCTTATTGGCTGCTGGAGGTAAGCGTGACCTTTTCTCCTTTCCCTGGCTGTCTACACTTTCATCAGTTGTTGCATACATTCCGTTTCTCCCGCACACACACACACACACACGCGGCAACGGGAGCGATACACCAGGGATGTAAACAAACAGACGCAAACTTTTACCTAATCGTGATGTGTCTCTTTGCAGGGGGAGCGAGGCAGAGACGGGGTGCCAGGGACCGATGGTGCACCTGTAAGTGTTCCTCCTTCTGCTTCCACTAGGTGGCAGTGAAGCTTTTGTTTCCATGGCTGCAGTTAAGGGACTGTCATTACATCGTGTGTTAGTGTGAATCTTAATGAGTTGATGGAGAACACGTGTCTGCACAAGGGCACCAGGATGAGGAAGAACAATGTCTTGGTTTTAAGACCTAATTTGGGACTTGTAGCCTTTCAAGGCGGCTCTCGTGTCGTATTCCTGCACAGAGCTTGTCCAATCAGTAACCGAGCATGCCCACCAACCCAAATCGGGTATTTTTTGGTAATGGTTTCAAATAGGTATGGTCTTCAAACATCACCAAGAAGTGAGAGGAAGGGGTTTCAGTTTCAGGAAAATATCAGTTGCCAACTAAAAAAGGCAGAAAAACAGCTTTTTGTGAAAAGATACATTTCAAGCATAACTTTTATGCTAGGATAAATTTCAAATATGAAATATGAGACATTCGAAAATAAAAAATAAAAACTAAAAATAAAAAAATAAAAAAATAAAAAAATAAAAAAATAAAAAAATAAAAAATAAATAAATAAAATAAAAAATAAATAAATAAAATAATAAAAAAAAAAATAAAAAAAAATAAAAAAAATAAAAATAAAAAATAAAAAATAAAAAATAAAAAATAAAAAATAAAAAATAAAAAAACGAACAAGAACCGGGTTATAACTTTCCCACTTTTGGACAGATTTAGTAGAGATACTCAATTGTTTTAGGCCACCATTAAACACAAGTACACACAATCTCCACTGCTAAACCGCTGCTCAAGCTCTGCAACCATTCTGTCCAGTGTCATCAATTATAAAATAATCATTATTATTATTATATATTATTAATTTGCCTATTATTATTACTATTGGCTTGCTTATTAGCCTGCTTTTGCCCTATTATATAAAATTTGTCAGAGATTTTTTTTGTAAAAAAAAATCCCCCAAAATATATCATACAAAAATATAAAAAATATTAAAATATAATAATATTTAAAAAATACAATTATTTAGGGGGATTGAAGAACATTTTAAGGGGGCTGAAGCATTTATAAATGGAATATTTTCTAAATTCGAGCATAGAAAACCTGCTGAAGCCCCCCCCAAATATGCCTAATGACGCCACTGATGGAATCTAAATTCCTGTGCTATATTTATATTTATATTTACTGTACTATATTTTGCTTTTGTGAAAGCTCAAATATGTCAAATATGTTTATTTACAACTACAACACCACGGACTATTAACAACTTTCACATTATGAACTGTGTGCACACATATGTGCGTGTGCATGATTTTGTGCAAGCGTGCATGTGTTAAAATGTTCATTCAATGCATAACCTCATTCGCACAACAATTCACAGGGGTGGAATATTCCTTTCCCCAATCCGATTGAGGTATCTTGTACCCGCTCAATCGGAAAGTTGTCAGGGTGCGTTCTTCTTCGTGGTGTTTTTCTTCTTCTGTTGTTTATTGGCGGTTGGCAAGTAGCTTTCGTGTGCATTAGCGCCATCTGTGCAACAGAATCTAAACCCTTCTATACGCCATTCAGTGTAAGTCCAGTTTTATTAAAAAAGAAAATACATATCTATATAAAACATGTGCTGAGCTTAATTATAAAATATTAGCAAGATTGAACTTTATCTTTTCCTGTTCCCGGGTGCGTTCTTTCAGCGAATGCTGAGATATGACGTAACACACAGATCGAGACGTTCTTCGATGTTAAAAAATGGAGGTGAGCAATCGGCACTGGACTGCTAAGGAAAGTTTGTTTTTGATTCAAATTAAATTTCAAGTCTGGAGGAACTGGGAATACAGAGTTATTCCAACAAGTGAAAGAAAAACTGGAGGAAGTCGGTATCATGTGATGTTGGTGTTTACGTTTTATTGCGCAAGCCCCATTGACTATTCTGGTTGATTATAGCGGCGCATGTAGACACGCGATTGGAATATTCCTTTCCATGTATACCATTGTTTTCGGAAAGGTCATTCGGAAAGACAAAAACTCCTCATGTAAACGTGGCTAATGTTATGATCTCTTCGAAAATGAGACAAGAGTACAATGACATTTACTATGTTACGCTTTTCTGTGTATGCTACCGGCCCCGTCTCCACCCATTGAGACAAAGAGACTATAAAACTGATTGTTCTATGGAACAAACATGCCAAGGTGCTGAAACCAAGTCCGCCCCCAGTCACCTGACCTGCAAACAGAGCAGAGAGCAAGGAAGACCAGCCAGAAAACAGAAGCTGACCAAATGAAGGGTTATTTGGATGCAGACCATGACATAACTGGCTCTGTCATGAAGGAAAGAAGCATCAACATGTTTATACAAGCCGTCACTATCAATAATTCTTAGTGACATGGAATGATACACACGTGCGTGTGTGATGTGCAATTCCTAACTTGCGAGCCAGGATTTGTATTTCATTATTTTCCTAATGACACTGAAGAAGTTCCATGTGAGAAGAAGTCCAAGTATTGATTACAACGATATTGATCTTCCCATCACCCGAGAGGGATTAGAAAATGAATCCAATCAGAGGCGTGCGAGTGTGTCGGGGTGTCTTTTTCTTTCCGTGTGAGCTTCAGTGGCGATATTGTGTCACGTGGAGACATAGTTGTGTAATCTGGCTTGTGACACTTGAGAAATATAAAGCAATTGCATTTGTCGGTGTGCAGGTTAAATGTTGACTCTTAAAAGCCACGATGTTTGAGAGCAGCACAGCCTCCACATGCCGCTAACTCCCAAAGCGGAACGTGTTGGCAGTGAATCACAAATGTGTCACTGCTGAAATGTGCATGACAATTTGTCTTCCAAAAGACTTCCTAATTCCGACAGGGAAGAAAACAAGTAGGACTCTGTAGAAGTGTTCCACTAAGAAGCAATATGCCTGTCTTTTGTTTTAGTATGATAACATATTAGGAATCTATTGTGTAATCCAGGGGCGTCACTCGGTTCTGAGGACAGGGGAGGCTTAGCCCCCTGGAGATGCACAGGATGTGAATGAATGTAGTAGACAATAAAAAATAAAAAATAAAAAATAAAAAATAAAAAATAAAAAATAAAAAATAAAAAATAAAAAATAAAAAATAAAAAATAAAAAATAAAAAATAAAAAATAAAAAATATAAAATAAAAAACAAAAATAAAAAAAATTTAAATAACGAACAAGAACCGGGATATAACTTTCCCACTTTTGGACAGATTTATTAGAGATACTGAATTGTTTTAGGCACAATCTACACTGCAAAACCGCTGCTCAAGCTCTGCAACCATTCTGTCCAGTGGACAATCAATTATATAATAATCATTATTATATTATTAATTAACCTATTATTATGACTATTGGCTTGCTTATTAGCCTGCTTTTGCCCCATTATATAGAATTTGTCAGAGATTTTTTTTGTAAAAAAATATTATGATATATATATATATATATTATAATAATATAATAATATAAAAATATAAAAAATATACAATTATTTAGGGGGACTTAAGAACATATTAGGGGGACTGGAGCTATTTAGAAATGGAATATTTTCTAAATTATTAGATTAGATTATTATATTCTTATATATATTATATTATACATATTGATATTAATATATTATATTATATTATTATAATTACAATATTTTCTAAATTATTATAATAATATAAAAATATACAATTATTTAGGGGGACTTAGGAACATTTTAGGGGGCTGAAGCCATTTATAAATGGAATATTTTCTAAATTATTAGATAAGATTATTACATTCTTATTATATATATATATATATATGTATATATATATATATATATATATATATATGTATATATATATATATATATATATATATATAATATTCTATTATTATAATAAAATTATTTTCTAAATTATTATAATAATAAAATAACATAAAAATATAAAAAAATACAATTATTAAAATAGGCCTAATGACACCACTGGTGTAATCCAAATTCCTGTGTAATGACAATGAACCCTTTTATTATTAAAGGAGATAAAAAAAACTTGTACATCCTCTTGCATCATTGTGACGGGATAATTTTGAGAGGCGCAATTTTAAATTAACAAATTTTCGAAGGAGAATCAAGTTTATTTGTAGTTGTTAAACTAATTAAGTTGTTTTTACTCACTTTTTTCACTTTTTCCCAACAGCATTGTACAAGGGTATGCAAATTAGACAATGACTTCCATGACAGCCAATAGCAATTTTTCTCACTGAAAAGTTGGCAACATTTTCGAATGAGTTAAGATACAAGGTCACCCTTTCTTTGACACACGTCTAAGAAAAACCGAACCGGCATCAGTATTCACTTCAAAGCCATCGCCACTATATTGGTTCATCAAGCATCTAATCGAAAAAGTAATCTCAAAAGACACCTGTTTAAATACAGACCAAACTCATTTTCTTCCTTCAGCACTTGGATGACTAAAATGAGTCGCCAAGGGGCCTGTTTAGAAAAATGTAATTTGCAAGCTGTGATTTGCTGTGTGACATTATTTCCTCTTGCAATATTATTGCTAATCCAGACACTGTTTGCGAGGCATGCTTATGAATGAGAGAACAGAAGCACAATTTGTCAAAGTAGACACACACAGTCCTGTAGTAAATATTCAGAAAACTTGATGATTGTAAATGACTTTTTCAGATTCAATTGAGTCAGTTTTCTTTATTAAAACCTGATTTGACATGCCTGTATCAACAAAGTATTAGGTTATATCAATATGTAAATGAGAATGAACAGTAATAGTTATATAATATCACTACAGTCACCCCTAGTTTGTCGCAGTTATTTGCTTCCAGATCTGACTGTGATAAGTGAATTTCTGCAATGTAGGATTCTTTATTTATAAATGGAATATTTTCTAAATTCGAGCATAGAAAAGCAGTTTATGACCTTCTATATTCAGTTTTTGGCATTATTTTTTTACATTGGAAAAATCTTGCGGCACACCACTAACCAACTCACATGAATCACTAAGTTTATTGGAGGAACGAGGCAATCGGTGACATGTTGCCACATGGACAAATATTACATTGCTCTGTCATTACACCACGGACACTCGACAATGACATAATATTTGCAGAAAATGATGAATAAATTAGGATAATTCCTAACGGCATACCTGATGATTTTTCACAATGGTTGAAAATAATTGCTCTAGACATGAAATAACTAGGAATGTCTGAATTATCGTCCCGATATCAGCATAAAAATGCAATATCGGTTCTGTGTACAACAGTCCACCATGTCGAATATGATATGTTACATATATCAGTATCGGAAAATTTCGATTTAGACAATATCGGCATATTGGTTTTTGGCAAAAAAGCCAATATCAAACATCCTGAGAAATAACACCCCTATTATTTGGCTTTATTTGTTGTTTTTTGTGATGTAAATTTGGAGCAGCCGGATCAGAGCAGGAGGGGATAGAAAAGAAGAAAAAAGAAAAAAGAGGGAGAAAATACAGAGAGAGACAAAAACAACAGCAACAACAACAATTTCAATGACAATTACAGAAAAACAAAAAAACAGAAACAAACAGAACTACATTAGCAAATATCCAATGCCCATTTTTGGTTATGTATAAATTCTAGGTGGTGAGTGAGGGTATCTGTCAGTAGGATGATCAGGGAGAAAAAAGGGAATAATGTGTGCATGTAAATCTAATTGTTGTCACAAAGGATTCATGAAAAAGTTTTTTTTTCTTTTACTGGAAATGGAGCACGCCTAGAGTCCCAGATATAGAATGTTCGAGTGTTTAATCCTCCAAAACAGAATTTCTAGGCAATAAAAGATTCACGGTTGCATTTTTCATCATGTTACAACAAGTACAAAAGGAGTGTTAGAGATTGCTGCGGAATAAGCAATCTAAAATGTTGTGTAAGCCAACGGTTCTGACAGGAAAATAAGAGTTCTGCATCACCAATGCAGAGCTGTGAGCATCACTCCTCTGACACCTTTGATATGTAAGCACTCATTTCTAATGTCTTTCTCTGTTTCTTTCTCTTCCTCCTTTTCATCCCCACCCCCTCTGCTCCCCTTCCTTTCTTCCATCAGGGCCAAGTGGGACCCAGAGGAAGAGAAGGAGAGGTATGTCAAATTAGACTTTTGCAGTATTAGATATAATCCATTCTCTCTTATTCTGCCCCACAGTGAGCAGCCCTGACAAGCCTTTGTGGCTTCTTTGGAAGACTTACAGATCCAATACCTTTAGGCCTGCGGAAATCTAACCCCCCTGGGCAAAAATATACATCACAAAAGCATTTTTTTTCCAAAGGCGATCACATTTGAAATAGCAAACACTTTACTCTACTGTCTGGGGAATCACAATTTCTGGAGCTGCTGCTTCCTTCTATTGTGAAGTACTTGTTTTGTTTGTTGATGTGTATTACATTCACATTTCATTTTCCGGTGTATCACTTTAAATCATTACAAAAATAAATGATGTCTGTGAATATTGTCATTCATCCAGGGCGTTGTGTTCTCAGGGCACTGAATCAATACAATCAGACTGTTCGGGTTGTCTTAGAAAACGCTTTGCCACTAGATAGGACAGCTGCCTGGGAAGACTGAGCTGACTTAAGCATGCTAGTATATTTACATAGGTCTTAGGTTTTAGGGCTGGATAGGACCTATCTATTAAGTGATATTAGAGCTGTCCTATCTAGTATAGAGTCAGTTCATACTTCATAGCAAGAACTAATGAAGACTGACTTAGACAAAAGTAGCCCTATCTAATCTATGAGCATTCAAACACACTACATCAGGTCATGCTCAAAGACTAGATAGGGCTACTCTTGTCTAAGTCAGTCTTCATTCAAGCACGCTACATCAGGTCATGTTCAAAGACTAGATAGGACAGCTCTACTTTTGACTTTTCTAAAATAATATCCAGTCTTTGAGCTCCTTGGAACATGACTAATGTAGCCTGCTTGCAGCTTTAGTTTTCTAAGACAAGTGTCCTATCTAGTCTATGAGCATTCAAGCACGCTACATCAGGTCATGCTCAAAGACTAGATAGGACAGCTCTACTTTTGAGTTTTCTAAAATAATTATCCTATTTGTCCTATCCAGTCTTTGAGCTCCCTGGAACATGACTAATGTAGCCTGCTTGCATCTTTAGTTTTCTAAGACAAGTGTCCTATCTAGTCTATGAGCATTCAAGCACGCTACATCAGGTCATGTTCAAAGACTAGATAGGACAGCTCTACTTTTGACTTTTCTAAAATAATATCCAGTATTTGAGCTGCTTGCAACATGACTAATGTAGCCTGCTTGCATCTTTAGTTTTCTAAGACAAGTGTCCTATCTAGTCTATGAGCATTCAAGCACGCTACATCAGGTCATGTTCAAAGACTAGATAGGACAGCTCTACTTTTGAGTTTTCTAAAATAATTATCCTATTTGTCCTATCCAGTCTTTGAGCTCCTTGGAACATGACTGATGTAGCCCGCTTGTAGCTCAAGTTTTCTAAGACAAGCGTCCTATCTAGTCTATGAGCATTCAAGCACGCTACATCAGGTCATGCTCAAAGACTAGATAGGACAGCTCTACTTTTGACTTTTCTAAAATAATATCCAGTCTTTGAGCTCCTTGGAACATGACTGATGTAGCCCGCTTGCATCTTTAGTTTTCTAAGACAAGTGTCCTATCTAGTCTATGAGCATTCAAGCACGCTACATCAGGTCATGTTCAAAGACTAGATAGGACAGCTCTACTTTTGAGTTTTCTAAAATAATTATCCTATTTGTCCTATCCAGTCTTTGAGCTCCTTGGAACATGACTGATGTAGCCCGCTTGCAGCTCAAGTTTTCTAAGACAAGCGTCCTATCTAGTCTATGAGCATTCAAGCACGCTACATCAGGTCATGTTCAAGGACTAGATAGGACAGCTCTACTTTTGAGTTTTGTAAAATAATTATCCTATTTGTCCTATCCAGTCTTTGAGCCCCTTGGAACATGACTAATGTAGCCTGCTTGCATCTTTAGTTTTCTAAGACAAGTGTCCTATCTAGTCTATGAGCATTCAAGCACGCTACATCTGGTCATGCTCAAAGACTAGATAGGACAGCTCTACTTTTGAGTTTTCTAAAATAATATCCAGTCTTTGAGCTCCTTGGAACATGACTGATGTAGCCTGCTTGCAGCTTTAGTTTTCCAAGACAAGTGTTCTATCTAATCTATGAGCCGATGAAATATACTCAGAGAGGACAGCTGTAGTCCAAGTACTTAAGACAACCGTCCTATCTAGTTTTGACTTAGCATGACCTGATGAAGGAGTCTATCTTCTTAGACAACGTGAACAGTCGGGTTGCGATTGATTCAGTGCCCTGAATGAATGAGAATATTCAAAGACAGGATTCTAGTTACTGATTCAAAGCGATGCACTCAAAGATGAAATGTGTACATAATACACAACAAACAACAAATAAACAAACTACTTCACAACAGAAGCTGCAGCTCCAGCATCCCTGCTCGGATGCTCAAATACTAGATAGGACAGCGCTAGTTAAAGTCTTCAAAGACAACTATGCTAAAAAACTAGGACAACTCTACTCTAAGTCTTAAGTGGTTTTCAACATACATGTTCGATCGTGGCTGCATGGCGGTCGAGTGGTTAGCATGCAGACCTCACAGCTAGGAGACCAGGGTTCAATTCCACCCTCGGCCAGTGCGTTTCGGTACGTATCCCGACGTTTATGTCTACTTGTTGTAGTATTGTTAATTCTGTCATCATCACTTGCAAAAGCTGATTGATGGTTATACATGTATATAGTCGGACATTTTTCACAAATGCATGCATAAACGGAGGAAAACCATGTCAGCAAAATTATCACCCATGCTCCTTAGGTCTCTTGCAAAAGTCACTAGTAAATGGTGACTTTGATTTGCATATTTTATGCAAATGTTATTCTAACACTTAAAATATGTTAAATACCCATCAGAAAGAGTCCAATTAACTTTTTAACATTTTGCATTATCTGTGTGTTACCTGCCTTTCATTGTAACCACCACCATTTAATGAGGGCTTTAGAGGTGATAACATTGAATGCATTTCTATGAGAAGGGACTGTCCTAATTACAAGTCCAGTGGGACTTTAAGAGGGACTCAAGACACAATAGCACATTTTTAAAGATCCTCGATATTGGTTTTCTTACTAATATCCTATACTGTCCAGTAGTGATACCAATATCAACCCAAAACTGATATAGGCCAATCTCTCCCTTTGCATGAAGGGAGCTTTAATAATAATTGCAGTTTGTTGATCAAAATTATATTATCTGATATCTAATTTTTATGCTTTTAATGGAAATCTTTCATTCATCATCATTTTAATAAAATGGCCCCCAGGTCATACTTTGGATGTGCCAATATTATGCCTTTTTGAGCTTTTTTCCACCCGCTTTTGCAGTTATTTCTGTACTTTTATGAATTGTATTTTTACAACAGGGGTGTCCAAACATTTTCCACCAAGAGTCACATACTGACAAATCAAAGAGTTCTATATTTTTCTCCTTTCGTTGCACTTTTTTTTGCTCATTTTTGTCCATTTTCAACATTTTTGTTTTGTTGTTTAATTGTATTTTACATCACGTGATAATTTGTATTTTAATCATTGGAGAAATCTTGGCATTGCAATGCTGCCTCTATACACCAAAGGGAGCCCAGAGGGAGGCTGACATCAATGCAGCGCCACGGGAGGCACCAATGAATGCATTGCTCAGATTAGTACATGTTTGTACATTTATCATGCCCCTTTTGAGTGGGGCTGCATGGCGGTCGAGTGGTTAGCGCACAGACCTCACAGCTAGGAGACCAGGGTTCAATTCCACCCTTGGCCATCTCTGTGTGGAGTTTGCATGTTCTCCCGTGTTTTCTCCGGGTACTCCTGTTTCCTCCGACATTCCAAAAACATGCTAGGTTAATTGGCGACTCCAAATTGTCCGTAGGTATGTATGTGAGTGTGAATGGTTGTGTGGAGTGTGAATTGTCTATATATGCCCTGCGATTGGCTGGCCACCAGTCCAGGGTGTACCCTGCCTCTTGCCCAAAGACAGATGGGGATAGGCTCCAGCACCCCCGCGACCTGTGAGGAAAAGCGGTAGAATTGTATTTTACAAATACCAAGAGCCATTAAAAAACAACCATCAGGTAACAAATGGCCCCTGAGCCACACATTGGACAACCCTGTTTTGAAAAATGGCACGTTCCACAAGCTGCGGGTCACACACAGCTTCTGCACTGCAGTTTGAATACCCCTCCTTGCCTTTGTGAAATTGACACATCCCAAATATGGAAGTCTTAAGTTGTTTGACGGACTCTTGCTAAACATGTGCTATCACCATCATGTGAGATTTTCTCTCCTCTACCCTCCTTCAGAAAGGATTGAAAGGCGATGAAGGTCTTCGAGGGTTTAATGGTAAAAAAGGAGACGTGGGCCACGTGGGCCACACGGGTCCTGTCGGTCCCAGGGGATTTCCCGGCCTGGATGGGCTGCCGGGTCAACCAGGTCAGCCTGGATATCCCGGAAAGCCAGTGAGTAAATGTTGTCATGATTGCCTCTGTAAACATTGGATTTCTAGCAAGATATGAAAAAGTCATGTTTGGGAGCAGCGGGGTTACACTGTGAATGTCAAGGCTAGATTAAGATTAAGACAATCTTTTAAACCTGCCGCCTGTTTGAGTTTTGCTTTTGTGTTTCAGGGCAGGTCACCCTCAGATGAGCATCTTGCAAGGCTCTGCACTGATGTCCTTCGCAGTAAGTACCTTTTGGTTTTCCTGGCATGAAGGTCAATGTGTGAATAAAATAAGATAATGTAGCATTGCTCAAAATTGTTAATGGTGGAACTCCAGGGCGGTGGTTTGCAACCTATTCAATGCCTTGCAACCCCATAAACTATTCATGTTCTCATACCTCTTAGGAACTCACAACCTTTCAGCTGCATATTTATTTGCAGGTGAAATGTAGTAGTATGTGTTCGGTGGTCCTCGGGTTTGGAACGAGGTCAGTTTCCGGATTTTTGTTCAATTCACCCCCCATCACTCCCACATAAAGGCAGTTTTTTTTCCCACAGAAAACACAACTAAATTGTGTAACAGGCTTAAATGTTCATTTTGACAGTCACTTTTATTGCAAATGTTGATCCAAAATCAGATAATAAGTCAGAGTGAAGCTAGCAGGAGGGTTTGGAGGAACAGGAGCGAACTATGTGTTTAAAACAGATATTCGTGGCGCATCAGTTTCCCTGCAGATTTCTGAACGACTGAATAACTAAATGAACTCCTAAATCCTAAAAATAAGTAAAATACAAGAATTAAATGTAACTGTAATAAAAAGATCTATCTTCTAATGCAGGGGTTCACAAACTTTACCAACTCAGGGCCCACTTGAAAATCTAAAATGGGCCCACCTTTGTCCTATAAACAGTACATGGACGAAATGCTGCATTCTCAGAGCACTATAGAACGTATAATAATAATAATAATAATAATAATAATAATAATAATAATAATAATAATAATAATAATAATAATAATAATAATAATAATAATAATAATAATAATAATAATAATAATAATAATAAATTATTATTGTTATTAATATTGCTATTAAAAATAATAATAATACAAATTAGAATAATATTATATTAATAATAATAATACATTTGAACAATATATTATTATTATTATTATTATTAATAATAATAATAATAATAATAATAATAATAATAATAATAATAATAATAATAATAATAATAATAATAATAATAATAATAATAAATAAATTTATAAGGTTCCTAAAATATTGTGACAGGTCAATAA
Source organism: Doryrhamphus excisus (assembly GCF_030265055.1). Classification (NCBI taxonomy): domain Eukaryota; kingdom Metazoa; phylum Chordata; class Actinopteri; order Syngnathiformes; family Syngnathidae; genus Doryrhamphus; species Doryrhamphus excisus. Next base: position 5,837,776 of record NC_080486.1, read on the forward strand.
CACTCAATAGATTATTAATTAGGCCCATAAATATTTCTTAAAAATCGTGCAATAAATATTTTACAGTAAAAATTGTTTTTCAAATAATATTTGCAAAAATCTATCATATTTTTAATGACCTCTCATGGCCCACCTGCAGTACCACCACGGCCCACCAGGGGACCGGGGAAAACAATTTGTAGGGCTGCACGGCGATCGAGTGGTTGGCGCACAGACCTCACAGCTAGGAGACCCGAGTTCAATCCCACCCTCGGCCATCTCTGTGTGGAGTTTGCATGTTCTCCCCGTGCATGCGTGGGTTTTCTCCGGGTACTCCGGTTTCCTCCCACATTCCAAAAACATGCTAGGTTAATTGGCGACTCCAAATTGTCCATAGGTATGAATGTGAGTGTGAATGGTTGTTTGTCTATATGTGCCCTGTGATTGGCTGGCCACCAGTCCAGGGTGTACCCGCCTATCGCCCGAGGACAGCTGGGATAGGCTCCAGCATACCCATGACCCTTGTGAGGATAAGCTGTAGAAAAATAATGAATGAATGTTCTAAAGTATTGCCCCAGACTGGTCTGGAAGGACAACTTAGTAAAATCTTTATCCTTCATTATGGTTGCTACAGTTGAGCTGTTAGGACCGAGGGGGCAGCCAATATTGGTGGGCATTTCCAAAAAGTTCACTAATAGTTGATGTTATTAAACCGAAAACCAAATGTTTTAAGATATTCTGAAGTCATCTCAGGTATTGACTCGAGTCACAATATTAATAATTTTGGACTCGACTTGACAATATCACTGATGACTTGGAACTTGACTCTGACTGTGTGCAGTACAATGCATCCCCATTCAAAGTCTTGACTGGAGATGCGAGATCAAAGACTTGAGACTTGCCAAACTGTGACTTGTTCCCACCTCTGAGAAATAATGATGTCTTCATTCACACACCAGCAGCTGCAATGGACGTCAAAGAGCAGATACAATTAGCCGTAATGAAAAGGGTAGGGAAGGCGGTGAGAGAACCTGAGGAGGGGACAGCTGTGCCATTGATTTTGATTGGTTATGCTGAAAATGCGAGGAAGCAGAGAGGAGCGTGGAGAATTACATGAGGGCTATTCGTGTGTGTGCATGCTGTCTCTCTTACTAAGCTAAGCACCTGTTGTTATTTGTATGCCACATGTGGTTGCTATGGTGATGGGGCGTCTCAAATGGGCTTTCAGCCTTCAACCGAGACATTTTTTTGATGAACATATATATGTTATATATGAGCTGGCTATGCTAGTTTGTCAATGATTGAACTGTACATGAACACATCCTATGTATTTTGACCTTTTATGTACACGTAGGAACACGTAGGTGGAAGAACACGTAGTCCTGCGTCACAGCACATTATGTGAGGTAGATGCTTCTGATTGCAGTATATATGGTATGCAGTATATATATTTGAAGCGTGAAGTGCCGAGGGGTTTACATGTTTATGTTTTTATGCTTCACTGATTCACTGTTTCTTTGTCAAGCGTTTAGATTTTGCACTTTGGTCGAACGTCCTTGAACACACCATAGTTGTGTGCTGAGGAGGCAGAATCATCAATTATCTTACAGTATCAATATCAATTTATACTTTAAATGTGTTTCATTAGGGCGGCACGGCGGTCTAGTGGTTAGCGCGCAGACCTCACAGCTAGGAGACCAGGGTTCAATTCCACCCTCGGCCATCTCTGTGTGGAGTTTGCATGTTCTCCCCGTGCATGCGTGGGTTTTCTCCGGGTACTCCGGTTTCCTCCCACATTCCAAAAACATGCTAGGTTAATTGGTGACTCCAAATTGTCCATAGGTATGAATGTGAGTGTGAATGGTTGTTTGTCTATATGTGCCCTGTGATTGGCTGGCGACCAGTCCAGGTGTACCCCGCCTCTCGCCCAAAGACAGCTGGGATAGGCTGAATGAATTACAAAAGTCACATTTATTGCAAATGTTGATCTGAAATGAGTTCCTTTTTTTGGAAATAAAGCAAAAACCAAAAGTCTTGGAGTAAGAATACCATAATAACTGCAGTGGGGTTTTGTACAAGAATTGCAAGCAGGTGTGTAATTTAAAATAGGGGAAAGGGGGTCACGACACCCCCGAATATAATCACATCATTCCGATATATACATGATCTTGCATTAACATCTGATTTTCTTTAATTCTATTATTTTCCAGTAAAAGTAGCAGTAGCATCATCCGGTAACGTAACCCTTGTAACCTTCCCCACTTTCCCGCTTTCTCGCCCTAATGTTGACTATTTGTTGTATGTTTGGCATGGATGGAGACAGCCGCGGAAAGGTGAAAAGAGTGAAAAACTGTAGGTCGACAACTAGAGTTATTAAAAAAAACAACAAAATCCTGACCAAAAAAAAGGTAAATACCTGTATTAGCCGCAGTTCGGTGATGATTTATGACTGGAGTTGACAAGCTAGTTGTTTGATTACCTCACAGTAGCCACGTTTACATGAGGAGTTTTTCTTTTTCCGAATGACCTTTCCGAAAGCAATGGTATACATGGAAAGGAATATTCCAATCGCTTGTCTACATGCGGCGCTATAATCAACCAGAATAGTCAATGGGGCATGCGCAGTAAAACGTAAACATTAACATCACGTGATACCGACTTACCCGAGTTTTGTTCCGTATTGCGAGTTTTACGTTTGTCCAGTCTTGAAATTTAGTTTGAATCAAAAACAAACTTTCCTTAGCAGTCCAGTGCCGATTGCTCGCCTCCATTTTTAAAACTGAAGAATGTCTCGAACTGCGTGTTTCACCATGTCTGAGCATGCGCAGAAAGAACGCATCCGGGATAAATTTAAACAGGAAAAGATCAAATTCAATCTTGCTAATATTTTATAATTAAGCACGGCACATGTTTTATATAGATATGTATTTTCTTTTTTAATAAAACTGGACTTGTGAATGGCGTATAGAAGGGTTTAGATTCTGTTCCACAGATGGCGCTAATGCACACGAAAGCTGCTTGCCAACCGCCAATAAACAACAGAAGAAGAAAAACACCACAAAGAAGAACGCAGTCTGACAACTTTCCGATTGAGCGGGTACAAGATACCTCAATCAGATTGGGGAAAGGAATATTCCACCCCTGTGAATCCGATTATATATTAATTCGGATTGGCACTTTTTTTTTCGGAATGAGGTGTATACAAAGGTTAAATTTTTTCCGTTTCAGCAAATAAACCGAATGGAATTGGAATATTTGGGTCCATGTATACGTGGCTATTGTCTGTGAGGTGAAGATGGACTGTGTAGGACTGTGTACTCTGTACTGTGTATAACCTGAGCACTGATAATGTGTCAGTGAAAATAGTTTTGTAGCGTTCATTAGGACACACAGTGCATGTCTTACATTTACTGTCAAACATTATCCAAGAAATTAAAATTACAGTAAACATCGGATATATCGGACTCAGATATATCGGAAATTCGCTCACAACGGACAGATAAAAAAGAACCGATTTTTCTGTAATGCATTTCCAATAAAAATTCATTGCATATATCGGATTTTTTATAACGGATTTCGCCTATTTCGGACAAAATCTCCAGTCCCGTTCCAATGCATTTCCATTAAATTTCCCTCGCATATATCGGGTGGCCGCATCGTGGCGCTCCGATTCACCGAATCGTGACAAGCCGCTATACGACGTCAGTTGCAGCGTTTGCAGCGTTGCCTGCACGTCCAGGTACATTGGAAACATAGTCAAGGAAGTGCCTTTTTATAACGGATAAAATCATTTTCCGGTATACGCATTTAACGGATTTCGCTTATATCGGACAAAACCAGTGGGAACAATTGAATCCGATATATCTGAGGTTTACTGTATTATGCAAAAGATAATGCGTCCGAAGTGATAATTTTGTCCAATAATACCGATATTATCAGACATCCCCAGTATATAGTGTAATGTATATTGCTATAGTCGATTATTGTGGTCAAAAGGTATGCAAAAAGGTTTCAGACAAGAATAGAAGCACATTTGTTTACAAAGTCTCATCACTAGTCTGGCATTTCAGTCTTTTGGCAGATCAGTCTGAAGAGAGATCTTTCTGACAATGTTTGTGACACAAAGGAAAAGCTTTCCTGTGTTTACTCAATTGTACATGAGTTTACAGTAGGGAGTCTTCCTTTCATGCATGCATGCTGTGATCTATGCTTACTCTGCCCTTTAGTTCAACTCCCTGCACTCCTCCGGAGCATGGATTCTTCAACGAGGTGTGAACCCTGCCAAAGTGTGAAAGGACTCCCCGGTGAGCCTGGTGCACCAGGACCTAAAGGCTCCACGGGAATTCCAGGTCACCCTGGAAGGACTGGCTCTCCGGGATACCCAGGAACTCCTGGATTGCAAGGTTCTCCGGGCCTCAAAGGTAACGTTGAATGGTTCCTTTAGGCACCAACATATGAAAAGATGAATCCGGACCACAGGTCAATGCGAGAAGACAGTGCTGCCTCTGAGCCAGCGGTCAGCTCTGCTTTCCTGAAACGGGACCAAAGATGTTCAGTCTTCTCCGCCCTGATGAATGCAATAACAATAAATGACAACATCTCTTCATGAAAACAAGAGCCGGGGCAAATTTACAGCAGCTCTCAGCTGCGATTAAAATCAAAATGGTGCCAACAGCTAGCAAATTGGATGTGTTGATGCTCGGTGCGCCCCGTAAAACAAGCTTATTAAACAAGCGAACACCAGTAAAAGCCAGCAGAGCAAAATCAAATAAATACGGCGTGCAAAACCAACTTAATGAGCTGCCTTTTGATTTAGCACCCCTTCAAGTGGCTAATCATCCGTGAAAGATGCCAAACTATGACATCTCACTGCTGAATGGGATTTCACCTTGTTAGTTCAAGGGAAGAGCACCTATAAAATAATATTTGCTGTGGCGGAGAACATTCATTACATTGATCAAGACGCAGCACAATGTCTTCACTGTCAATATTTACACATCAGCAACGATCAAGCTAAATATTGTACTGAAATGAAACAGTGTTTTGTGGATTTTTTAACAGTATATGGATGTTAAAGTCTGATGCTGGCCCTTTAAGAAGAACTCATTTTGTTCATCCAACCTTTACAGCGTACCTATTATGCTAATTTTCCGGCCTTTGTATTCTGGACTGTTATGTTCTGGACTCCTATAGCACAGCTACAACAATAACCCACACAGAAAGCTTTCTAGAGCTTCCAGACTCTGCACCTCTTCCTGCAGTGTTTGGATGGTATTTCTGCCACCTCTGGACATAGCCTCCCGTCGAGCCCACTCTGTTTTAATTGGTAACACTCCCAAGCGCTCCCGAAGACTTCCGTACAGCTGCCGAACCTCTTTTATTCGACGACTTACACAAAATAAACACAGTTAGGACACTGATAAATAGTTACAGATTGTTCTTCTTACGGTTGTTTGTCTATATGTGCACTGTGATTGGCTGGCGACCAGTCCAGGGTGTACCCCGCCTCTCGCCCAAAGACAGCTGGGATAGGCTCCAGCAACCCCCGCAACCCTCATGAGGAAAAGCGGTAGAAAATGAATGAATGAATGTTCTTCTTACTCTTCAACACAACAAAGTACTTCAGCAACAATTTGGTGGATAGTCCAGCCTCGTTTTGGCCCATGTTCACAAAATAGTCCCAATGACAGATGAGCATATTTTTGTTTGCTGGCCAGGAATCAGAAACTCCAACCACTTCTGCCTGATGCTTGCCTAAGCCAAACAAAATTAGCTTTACCTCAAAATTAAAAAATAAAATATTGGTAGTCATTACTCAACTGGGCATGCCCATAGAAAGAAGTCTGGGTTGCGGTGACGTCAGTAGAACTCATTATCTGATGCGTTGGCATCGTTTAACATGAGAATACAACATTTAAACAACATTTATAGGTCAGAAAATGCCAAAAGCATAATACCTCAAATTTAAATTCAAACAAAATTTGAACTTTGAGAGTTTTTAAACAAGAAAGAGATGTGAGAAAATGGTAATGCCTGCCAGAGAAAAGGGTATAGTGTAAGTGTAAGAGTATGGTGATGGGTTTTGCAGCCTTAAAACATATTAATTCATTTTCTACTGCTTTTCCTCACGAGGGTCGCAGGGGTGCTGGAGCCTATCTCAGCTGTCTTCGGGCGAGAGGCGGGGTACACCCTGGACTGGTCGCCAGCCAATCACAGGGCACAGATAGACAAACAACCATTCACACTCACATTCATACCTATGGACAATTTGGAGTCGGCAATTAACCTAGCATGTTTTTGGAATGTGGGAGGAAACCGGAGTACCCGGAGAAAACCCACGCATGCACGGGGAGAACATGCAAACTCCACACAGAGATGGCCGAGGGTGTAATTAAACCCTGGTCTCCTAGCTGTGAGGTCTGCGCGCTAACCACTTGTTCATCGTGCCGCCCTAAAACATATATATAATATATATATATTTTTTGCTGATGTATAACCCACAAGGCATGCTGGCAAGCCCACAAGCACATTTCCACAACAGGAAATTACCCAGCATGCCTTGCGGATTGTAAATTTGTATAAAATAGTATTATTTTACTTATTATTACTTATTATTATTTATTATTGAGTATGTGTATTTTGTGAATAGCAAAATTCTATTTGGTAGAATGCAGATACAGTTCTCAGAATACTTGTATGATACAAGTCATGTTGCATGAACTTCACCAAACACGCATCCAAATATGAAACAAACATGACGACACGAAGACGAAATCATGGCAAAAATTATTCACCATAAGTCTGCTTTTACTTGACCGTTTTGCACCATTCAAATACTTATATGCGGTTTGAAGTCTGCGCTTTTGACACGAGTTGAAAGGGAGACCCTGCTTGACTGAGTTATGCTGCAACACCTTAAATCCGCCATATATACGCCAGGACTGTCATTCATTGACTCCAAGAGTCAGACACCTCTTGGCTGGTTGCTGGAAGAGCACATTAACATTTCTATTTGCAATGTATCATTAAAAATGTGAATAATTTGAATAAATAATTTGAATGCAGGGCTGCATGGCGGTCGAGTGGTTAGCGCGCAGACCTCACAGCTAGGAGACCAGGGTTCAATTCCACCCTCGGGGAGTCTCTGTGGGGAGTTTGCATGTTCTTTCCGTGCATGCGTGGGTTTTCTCCGGGTACTCCGGTTTCCTCCCACATTCCAAAAACATGCTAGGTTGAATGAATATGAAAATGAATAAAAATGAATGAATGAATTTGAATGCATTTGTCACAAAGAAGGTTGTTGGGGGAAATGTAAACATCAGAGACATTTATCTCCATAATTAATACATAAAAATGAACTAGACTAGGGGGAAAACAACAAATGTTGACGTTTACTGTTCACTATGACCCTAGGTGATATCGGGCCGAGAGGGTTCAAGGGCAGCAAAGGAGAAGGTCATCAGGGACGTCCAGGACCACCCGGACAGCCAGGTATGCAAAAAACACCTTTTGTGCATATATTGTACATGAATCCCAGTACCAGAAGTCCTTTTCCTCCAAAGGGGCTCGAGGTCCTTCTGGCTTTGATGGAGTCGGCCAGCCTGGAAACCAAGGAATACCTGGAGAACCAGGACCCCCTGGAGATCCGGGTAAAAGGGGTCACCCGGGGATACCGGGGGTATGTGACCTATCCATGTGTTATCAGACGTACAACCTCAGGGAACATTACAGCAAAGGACCCAATATCTGATGGCATCCACGGCAGTCACGGACAGAGGTGCTACTCGCTTCCAGAGACGATGTACTGTATCACTGATTCATGTGTGACTGTTGACTCCTGCCCAAGCACAGCAGCACTGGAGGCAGACATAACCTCATATGTTGGGTCAAACTGAAATGGGTTCCACATGATTCATAGTTATGAAATTGGTGGTCATAACATCAGCAGAGAGCGATACGGTATACTGGGTTTATTTTAAATAACATGGTTCCAGTTGCCATAAAAAAAATAGTAGCACCAATGTAATTAGAACTTATTTATGTTGGTTTTTGTACGCCAAGAATGAATATTTGTCGATGACAATTAGGATGTAAGATGATGATGTAAATCTATATACCTCTACTCCAGTGGTTCCCAAACTTTTTACAGTCGTGTACTTGAAGCCATATACATTCTAATCCTGCACACTTAAAAAAATGTTGTTTTGTTATTTGTTCATATAATGCACACAGAGCAATGAACAACATCATGCTCTGTGTCCTTGAGGCCATGAGGCGTTAAGGCGCACTCATAATTGTCAGGCTCTAATTGTTGTGCCAAAAATAACGCCTGATAACTAATTCGTGTCATTAATTAAGGTATGCTCTGACGTTGGCTATGACGACAGATGACAGCAGAGTGTGCCCCCCCCGCCCCCACACAGTCACACAGTGTCTGATGCTCTACTATAACTTTATACTGACCTGAACACACCAACAGCAGTACAATTCCAACACCATATACTGTATGCATCTCCAACTCCAAACAAACACATCTCAAGTCCATTCATCATTGCATCGACACTTCCTCATTATCACTGGGCAGACCACAAGATGCGTTCACAGACACGCCGAACATCACAACAACGTCTTTATTTTTTGCGTGTATTTGTGAGCTAAATAAATAGAAATGCAAAGAGAAACAATAAGTGAATATTCCTATCACTCACTTTCTAACTCTTAATGCTGCATTTAAGTATGCTTGGAAATCTCACCATTCACTCAAAACAGTGTCCTTGAACACAACTTCTCATTGCTCATAATAACAAGCTTAAAGTCTGGTGTAAATATTCTGCTATTAAAGAAACCAGGTTAGGTAAGGTGGGTAAAATAGATTTTTCAGACGTATGTGTTGATTGATTGATTTAATTTACAGTTAATTTGTAACTGTTAATATGTACAAATATTTTTCTAATTTTGCCCCATTATTTATCCTCTTTTAAATGAAATACAGTAAAAAATACAGTACTATTGCAGATATATTGTGATGTGGTGATCACGATTAATTAATTTGATGACCACAATTAATCTTGATTAAAAATTTTTTTTGACCAGTCTCAGTAAATAAATACAGTAAAACTGTGCCTATTTCAGACATGTTGTGATATGGGGATTAATCACCATTAATTAATTTGATAACTGTGATTAATCTTGATAAAAATTTAAGATTTGACAAGTCTCAGTAAATAAACAGTAAAACTGGGCCTATTTGAGACATGTTGTGACATGGGGATTAATCACCATTAATTAATTTGATAACTGTGATTAATCTGATAAAAATTTAAGATATGACAAGTCTCAATAAATAAACAGTAAAACTGGGCCTATTTGAGACATGTTGTGACATGGGGATTAATCACCATTAATTAATTTGATAACTGTGATTAATCTTGATAAAATTTAAGATTTGACAAGTCTCAGTAAATAAACAGTAAAACTGGGCCTATTTGAGACATGTTGTGACATGGGGATTAATCACCATTAATTAATTTGATAACTGTGATTAATCTGATAAAAATTTAAGATATGACAAGTCTCAATAAATAAACAGTAAAACTGGGCCTATTTGAGACATGTTGTGACATGGGGATTAATCACCATTAATTAATTTGATAACTGTGATTAATCTTGATAAAATTTAAGATTTGACAAGTCTCAGTAAATAAACAGTAAAACTGGGCCTATTTGAGACATGTTGTGACATGGGGATTAATCACCATTAATTAATTTGATAACCTTGATTAATCTTGATAAAAATGTAAGATTTGATAAGTCTTAGTAAATAAACAGTAAAACTGGGCCAATTTGAGACGTGTTGTGACATGGTTAATCATGATTAATTAATTAGATGACCCCAATCAATCTTGATTAAAAAATAGAGGGTTCGTTTGTCGTTAAGGTCCCAGTTCATTAAGGAAATGGAAAAACCACAACACCCCCACTCCCAAATAAAAACGAAATAAACCAAAAAATACGGACCTCACCTAGATAATAGGATCTAGGTAATTACATCTATTTCCCTTTTTTGTACAACTAATTATATTTGGATTGGAGGCCTGTTGGGGGCTGACGTTTGCTTTGCTAATTACTTTTAGCAAAGACTCATGTTGATGCTTATCTGATTCTTGATCACGTAATACACCGCATTTCATCACACGAGGGTCGTGGGCATGCTGGTGCCCATCCCATCAGCTGTCTCCGGGCGACAGGCGGGCTACACCCTGGACTGGTCGCCAGCCAATCACAGGGCACATGTAGACTAATAACCATTCACACCACACTCACATTCGCCAATTAACCTAGCATGTTTTTGGAATGTGGGAGGAAACCGGAGTACCCGGAGAAAATCCACGCATGCACGGGGAGAACATGCAAACTCCACACGAAATACCCAAGCGGGGAATCAAATCCCGATCTGCAAAAAGCAATTTTTAAAAGAAATTCAAACACCATGAGCACATAATCGGACATCGTCCTTGTGTGGCTGCAGGGCTTATGAATGATGTTAATTGTCGATATCGAACTCCTTACCGAAAATGGAAGTGATCCCCATCACAAATCCTATTATTGTTGAGATTTTAATTCAAGGACAAGTCCAACCTACTGCTGTTGAATGTTGCGTCTATTTATTTTAGATTTGTAATGTAGTTAGACAATACTTCAAATTTAAAGTCAATACAGTGTCAATATTGCTTATATCAATATTTTTTTTCAAGATTGTTGATTTGCCTTTGATTTGTTTATGTAAATACACTATATACTTATGTAGATGTATTTTTTTTCATCAACAATTCAACCCACAGTAGCAAATATCACAAATAAGCGAGCAGTCAGAGACCAGCATATGTTAGCCCATAATTGCATAACATTGCAGAGTCAGTCCATTCCAATGCAGCAGAGCAAATTAATTGTAGGGTAGCCTTTTTGTTACCAGTGCAGCAAACATTTTTCATGCATATTTATGATAATTTCCCCTATAATTTATAGAACATTGCAGTAATGATAGCCTGTGAAGAGTCCATCCTATTAAAGTTTTATTGCTTGTTGTATACCATCTGCATTATAGCATAAAGAAAAGACTCGTTGGCGAACATGAGTGGCTGGTGCCATTTTGTTAGTTCAGGACAATCAGTTTTTGGCATCATCAGTTCAGTAAAGACAAGCAGATTAATTCCAGTCTATGACTTTTTCTATTGTTTTAGCTGTGTTTATTGTTATGATTGGCTGTCTGCATTAGTGATGAGCATAAACTAAAGTTCCATGATCTACTATCGGGGAAAAAGGTTCCCAAACATTTTGCAATCTTATACCCAGTCACACATTTAACCCAAAGTCATTGGCCAATCATTTTTATGCATGAGTTTGGTTTAGTTCCGTATATTTCGGAGACTCCAAGCCATTTAGGACATTATTCTTGCATAATCCTTCCACTGTTTTAAAAGAGTGAATTCAGATAAGCTCAGTCATTTTCAGCTATTTCAGATTCCAGGTAGCTGGATTTAGCAAGAAAAAAGATGTTGCCGGAATTAAATGAGCTCCAGACAGAAAGATACAGCGACAGACATAGGCAGAAAAAAAACATTTTACGCAATGAGCAGGACATTTCGCTCCAACTGGGATGGTACTTTGCCAATTAGTTGCAGATTAAAGATGGTTTCCTTGTCAGAATTGGCTTCTCTCTCCGTTTCCCTCTGAAAAGTGGTTTATTATTCCGTGTATGGCGGAGACAAACATCAGCACAAAACTGTCATTTGGAACCTTGACAAATGCCTTGTGGGATAACAAACGTAACAAGCGCCTCTCCCCAGGGTTCACACTTCAGGAAGCCGGGTTCTAAACTGTTGTTTTTCTCTTTCATATGATACATTTCGACTTGTCAGACTTTAAGTTGGCAAGTTCCAAGGTTTTCCCTAAAGAATAGGAAGCTGTGTTGTGGTTATTCAAGTCACAAATATGACTTTTTGTATGCATAAGGCAAACACTTCAGCTGAACTGAACTGTTTTTGAGTGGTTACTTTTACTTTATTACTTTGTCATTTACTGTGTACCCTACTCGGATAGTCGATTCACTTGTCGCAAAGCTCATTGGCAACAGGTTCAGCAGCTGGACATGCTCAGTAGACATTGTAAGTCAGGAAATTCGAGTCTTCGCAGAGTAACTGTGAGTCCCTGAAAATCAAGTCTTCGTCCAGCACTCGTGAGTGCTGTGAAAATCGAATCTTTTTCAAGTACCCATGAGTCATGAAAGTCGCGTCTTGAGCACTCATGAGTCAGTGAAACTTAAATCTTAGTCAAGCACCCGTGAGTGACGGAAACTTGAATCTTCATCAAATACCCGAGTAAGTCAAACTCGATTCTACATTGACCACTACGAGTCAGAGAAACTTGAGTCATCGTCCATACAAAGCTCGTCTTCTCTGAGTACCGACGACTGTGTAAAGGAGTCCTTGTTGAGTACTTGTGAATCAGTTAAACTTGAGTCTTCATTGAGCACACCAAGTCCGAAAAACTAATGTGCAACACGTTCAGCAGTTGTAGATGCTCATCAAGCACCTTGAGTCAGGAAATTCGAGTATTTTCAAAGTAACCGTGAGTCACTGGAATTCGAGTTTTCGTCACGTACCCATGACTCAGTAACACTTGAGTCCTTGTTGAGTACTTGTGAATCAGTGAAATGTGAGTCTTCGTCGAAAACACCGAGTCTATGAAACTTATATGCAACACGTTCAGCAGCTATGGATACTCAGCCAGTACTGTGAGTCAGTGAAATTGGAGTCTTCATCAAGCACTCGTGAGTCATTGAAACCCGAGGGTTTTGTCTGAGGGTACCTGAGGGTACTTGTCAAGCACCCACAAGTCATTGAAATTCATGACAGTGACACTCGAGTCTTCGTTGATCACCTATGAGTGAGTGAAACTTGAGTGTTCGTCAAGCACCCGTCAGTCAGTAAAACTCAAGTCTTCACCGAGCACTTGTGAGTCAATGAAAACTAAGTCTTTATCGATGACTAGTCAGTCAGTGAAACTCGAGTCTTCATCTAGCACCCATAAGGCAGTGAAACTCAAGTCTTCTTCGAGTGCTCAAGAGTCAGCGAAACTTGAAACCCATGAGTCTTTGCCGAGTACCCATAACATAGTAAAATCAGAGTCTATGTTGAGTACTTGTGAATCAGTGATATTTGAGTCTTTATCCAGCACATGCAAGTCAGTGAAACTCGAGTCTTTGTCAAAACCCCACCAGTCAGTGAAAATTGACTCTTCATGTAGCACCCATCAGTCAGTGAAACCTGAGTCTTCTACACATTAGTCAGTGAACACTCGTAAGTCAATCAGACTGGAGTCTTCGTCAGATACCCAAGTAAGATAAACTTGATTTTATGTCTAGCATCTGCAAGTCAGAGAAACTCGAGTCTTCGTGTGAGTCAGTGAAATGCCAGTCTTCGTCAAGTACCCATGATTCAGTAAAACTCGAGTCTTCATCAACCACTCATGAATCAGTGAATGTAGAGTCTTCGTCAATCACACATACAGTATGTCTGTAAAACTCGTGTTTTTCTCAGTGAACAGTATCAGACAATAATCAGTAACAATATCAACAAAATAATACAATTGATGGGTTGAGTGAGCTGCCACTCAAAAGTTCAGAGGTGGCGAACGCATTCAGGCTAACAAAATTTCCGATCATTAATAATTACAAAATATGCGCATCTGATAAAAATTATGAAAGTGTGCAGGAGACTAATGAGTAGCATTTACCCAACTCCCACTTATGATTGTATCCTGGAATGGTGTGTATCAGTCAAATTGCAACAAACTACACTTTGTAATGAACGCTGGCTTTGTCATGATTGTAGTAGCCAGCCAACCAGTAAAAGGGGCTAAGGAGCGGAAGGATAAATTGAAGCCCCGATTTGAGGATATGCAGCTCATGGGTAGATATTGAACAAATATTTAGCCCTGGCAAAATGACCCAAAAAAAATATTGGAAACTCAATAATACAAAAACAATATACTTGTGATATTAAATAATAATAGTCCGGATGTTATGGCCCCGACATTAAAAAATGCAATTTCACTATACTGGAAAACCAATATATGTGTTTTATTATCTGAGTTGTTGATTGTGGTCCATTTCTTAGTGGGTCAGGCTGGACACCTCTTGTCTAAAGTGTTTGTGCTAATGCTGTATACAAATACTGTTGCATACTAAATGATCCACATTTATTTCCAAAAGTATAATAATATAAAATTTATCTTCCATGTTTGTTGTTTTTGTTTTTTTCATTAATTGTACACTGTGAGTTTGAAAGCTGGAATAGTTTTTTGATATCTTTGGATTGTTTTTTCAATACTGGTAGTGCAATGACGTGATCCATTTTTATGTTTGTAGCTGTCAAATCTAAGTAGCAGAAGTACTTTCACAAATCCGATCTATTTATAATATATCCTGACGAGATTCTAAGTATTATTTATCGAAATTGTATATCTGTAAAAGGTGGGTGAGCTGTATATGTTTTGAAGACTTGCATTCCAGTTTTTTTTGTAATGTATTTCATATGAAAATAAAGATGATTGACATTAAACATGAAAACGTTTGGATCAGATCATTTTCAGATGGATTTTTAATGGAAAACAACCAAAATGAAAGGAAAGGTATCCAAAACTGTGGTGAGACCAGCCATGTTGTTTGGTCTAGAGACAGTGCCACTGAGGAAAAAACAGGAAGCAGAACTGGAGGTAGCAGAGATGAGGATGCTGAGGTTCTCATTGGGAGTGACCAGGATGGATAGGATCAGGAACGAGTACATCAGAATATATTGTTAGAAGGATGCTGTGTATAGAGCTGCCAGGTAGGAGGCGTAGAGGAAGACCAAATAGGAGGTTTATGGATGTAGTGAAGGAGGACATGAGGGTAGTTGGTGTGAGAGAGACAGATGCAGAAGACAGGATTGGATGGAGGAGATTGATTTGCTGTGGCAACGCCTGAAGGGAAAAGCCCAAAGAGAAAGAAGAAGATTTTTAATGGAAAATGCAAAGCCATTACGATGGCTTCTGGTCCGAACAGCTTGACTGTTGCAACCATAATACATGGATTCCATGCACTGTTCTTGGAGGAGAAGAGGATGTTATCCTTCCAGTCTAGCCTGGGACAGTATTGTAGGTAGGTAGGCCTGCAAGACAACTACAGGGATCAAAGTAAGCCCTTTATTGTATTACTCTTTCATTTAATTCATGTATTTAATATGTTAATTACAGATGGTCCTCCACAGTGGTGCACATTTGTCACAATTAAATGTTAAAGAACATAAAACAAATGTAAATATTTGTGTTGTTTGTGTTTGGAACGAAGGACCACCTGTACTGCATTTTACAGGTCCTTCATATGTTCTGTGTACAGTATGAGTGACTTTGGAGTCATAATCCGAGGACCACTCAGCTGTGATTGACTATTTACAAGAGGGTCCAGCGTCTGCGTCTGCAGGCTTAAAACAGCATGCTTCCTTCCCCTTAGTGGCTGATTTATCATGGAGTGACTTGAACTCAGTGTGAGTCAGCTCGCCCTCAGAGTCAGACAACAAGGACGAGGCCAGGCGGTAAGTCAGCTCTCGTTTGCGAGATATGGAAAAACTATATTAAGAAAATATTACATCCAGTTGTTTAGATATATACAGTTGTAGATATATACAAATGCAAAAGCTGTTTGGATAACCTTTCTGACATTTTAGGTCAAAGATGCAAACGACCACATCGGATTACGAGTATGATAACTACAGTGATGAACCAGCCACACTGGTAGCGCCGTGCAGTTCAGACGGTGACAACTATGTGGGAGCTCAGCTGTCCATCCTTTACTACTTCATGTTTCTCTTCAGCCTCATTGGCAATGGACTGGTGCTGGTTATCATCTACAGGTGAGTGAGCCTTCAGACAAAATGAAGACGGTGAGATCATAGAGAACCAGTAAGACCGTTGAACTGCTATCTTTTCAAATACAACTCATAACGTCCCAATAAGACATTTTGGGGTAGCTATTACTGTCCATTAGGGTACAAATGTGCACTGATGGAGCTCAATGGACATTATTTCATTGGAGGGTTTTCCCAGCACTCCAAAGTCTTCATTTTGTTTTTATTCAGCCATTCAGAGGTGGACTTGCTGGTGTGTTTTGGATCATTGTCCTGCTGCAGAACCCAAGTTGGTTTAAGCTTGAGGTCATGAACAGATGGCCGGATGCTCTCTTTCAGGATTTTTTGGTAGACAGCAGAATTCACGGTTCCATGGTTCCTTACAGGTCCTGAAGTAAAACAGCCTGAGACCGTCACACTACTACCACCATATTTTACCGTTGGTATGGTGTTCTTTTTATGAAATGCGGTGTTACTTTTACACCAGATATAATGGGTGACACCTTCCAAAATGTTGGTTCCATGGTTCCTTACAAGTCCTGAAGTAAAACAGCCTGAGACCATCACACTACCACCACTATATTTTACTGTTGGTATGGTGTTCTTTTTATGAAATGCGGTGTTACTTTTATGCCAGATGTAATAGAACACACCTTCCAAAATGTTGGTTCCGTGGTTCCTTAGAGGCCCTGAAGTAAAACAGCCTGAGACCATCACACTACCACCACCATATTTTACTGTTATTATGGTGTTCTTTTTATGAAATGCGGTGTTACTTTTATGCCAGATGTAATGGGACACACCTTCCAAAATGTTGGTTCCATGGTTCCTTACAGGCCCTGAAGTAAAACAGCCTCAGACCATCACACTACTACCACCATATTTTACTGTTGTTATGGTGTTCTTTTTATGAAATGTGGTGTTACTTTTACACCAGATGTAATGGGACACACCTTCCAAAATGTTGGTTCCATGGTTCCTTTCAGGTCCTGAAGTAAAACAGCCTGAGACCATCACACTACCACCACCATATTTTACTGTTGGTATTGTGTTCTTTTCATGAAATGCGGTGTTACTTTTATGCCAGATGTAATAGAACACACCTTCCAAAATGTTGGTTCCATGGTTCCTTACAGGCCCTGAAGTAAAACAGCCTGAGACCATCACACTACCACCACCATATTTTACTGTTATTATGGTGTTCTTTTTATGAAATGCGGTGTTACTTTTATGCCAGATGTAATGGGACACACCTTCCAAAATGTTGGTTCCATGGTTCCTTACAGGCCCTGAAGTAAAACAGCCTCAGACCATCACACTACTACCACCATATTTTACTGTTGTTATGGTGTTCTTTTTATGAAATGTGGTGTTACTTTTACGCCAGATGTAATGGGACACACCTTCCAAAATGTTGGTTCCATGGTTCCTTACAGGTCCTGAAGTAAAACAGCCTGAGACCATCACACTACCACCACCATATTTTACTGTTGGTATGGTGTTCTTATTATGAAATGCGGTGTTACTTTTACGCCACATGTAATGGGTGACACCTTCCAAAATGTAGGTTCCATGGTTCCTTACAGGTCCTGAAGTAAAACAGCCTGAGACCATCACACTACCACCACCATATTTTACTGTTGGTAGGGTGTTCTTATTATGAAATGCAGTGTTACTTTTACGCCAGATGTAATGAGACACACACCTTCCAAAATGTTAACTTCTGTCTCATCAGACCACAGACCACCTTTTCCCAAAGGTCTTGGTGACCATCAAGATGTTTTCTGGCAAAATGTAGGAAGGCTAAATGTCCTTTTGGTCTTGGAACTCTGCCATGCAGGTCGTTTTTGCCCAGGGTCTTTCTTATGGAAGAGTCACGAACACTGACTTTAACTGAGGCAAGTGAAGCATGCAGTTCTTTGGATGTTGTTGTGGGGTCTTTTGTGACCTCTTGGACGAGTCGTCGCTGCGTCTTGGGGTGACTTTGGTTGGCCGGCCACTCCTGGGAACGTTCACCATTGTTCCATGTTTTTGCCATTTTTGGATAATGGCTCTCACTGTGGTTCACTAGAGTCCCAAAGCTTTAGAAATGCTGTTTAACCTTTTGCAGACTGATATGTTACAATTAATCTCAGTTAAGTTTTAACCGGGGGTTTCCATTTAAAAACTGTATTTTGTGTTCAGTTTTGTTGTCATTGACTAATATTTAAATGTGTTTCATGATCTGAAACATGTCACAAACATGCAAAAAAAAAAGAAAAAAAGAAATCAGAGCAGCATTGTATGTACTTTTCCCGTCTTTTTTCCATCTAGGCTCACAGTTTTCAAGCCGTCATGACACGTTACTTTCAAGCTATGAGTTCATTAGCCCTAATCGGTGCTGGTCCATTCCAAACTAGCCCTTGTAGTTCACGTTTACCCTTGTCAGGATAGAAAAGACACACCGGCAGCAAACATTGAATAATGAATACGTCCTTTAATTCGGTGCCTTCAAGGACACACTTCGTATAGCTACAGTATACAGTAATCTCTCGCCACTTCAAGTTTTGACTTTCACGGCTTCACTCACTTTGATGGTTGTGTTATTAGTTTTATTATTTTTAGTAATTTATTAACTTTTTGACTGGCTATTTTGACAGATTTTTCGAGGCTATATGGCTATATAAACATGGAGCCGACAAAAGGAAAGATTAGACTGCTGTCTTTCATCAGAAAAAAAAAAAATCATTCTTTTAGTCATCAGCAGTAGAACACATGTAGGTAAATTTCAGGAAAAGATCAATTCCCAATATAAAACTTCATGCACGAAAGACTCCTTTCTGTTCGTCTACTTCCTCTTTGTTGACAGGGTTTTTGAAAATGTCAATGATCCATGCCGAGCTCTTATCAGATGCATTTCTGCCAACTAGTGGACGCTTTTATGGCTTAAAATGGCTGTAAATTTACATCCATTTGTGTGCAGTTGCATCATCAACCCCGTCTTTTGCCTCTGGCACCAAAAACGCAAAAATATGTATCAATCTTTGGTATTGAATGAGTTAATAGTTTATTTAATTATTAAATTATTCATTAAATGCCTTGCATTTTTGATGATGTGATATGAAATACACTACAACAGTACAGTACACTACAGATTTTCAAACATAGGCTATATTCAATTACGACTCATTGCTGTTTTGAGGTTGAGTACGGTCTATTATAAGTAAACATATATACATATTTAAGTAAATTTCGCATATTTGTAGCCTAATTGAAGCATTTTTAAGAATGAAAATGGCAAAAATGACCAGAAATAGAAACATAAGGCATCCAGATGACATTGTTTTCTTTAGTTATCAATAATGTAACATTGATGAGACAATAGTCACCAGATGATTCCATATTATGTCTTTTTTGTCTTATTATATCCACTATATTGAGTAATAGGAGTGCTAGTCATTATGGGGTGTTCTGTCATGGCAAAAAGAATGTTTAAAAAAACATATTTGGAAGGTCAATAATAGGTTTTCATTAGAAAATATGTTGTTTCTAAATCAGGAAATTTGTAGAACTTCTCTTATCACAGTTGGGTCTGGTAACAATTAACAGCAATAAAGGAGGGACTACTATCACGGCAACATCGAGGTGGATTATTCATTCATTCATTTGTTTTCGACCACTTATCCTCACGAGGGTCGCGCGGGTGCTGGAGCCTATCTCAGCTGTCTTCGGGCGAGAGGCGGGGCACACCCTGGACTGGTCGCCAGCCAATCACAGGGCACATATAGACAAACAACCATTCACACTCACATTCATACCTATGGACAATTTGGAGTCGCCAATTAACCTAGCATGTTTTTGGAATGTGGGAGGAAACCGGAGTACCCGGAGAAAACCCACACATGCACGGGGAGAACATGCAAACTCCACACAGAGATGGCCGAGAGTGGAATCAATCTCGGATCTCCTAGCTGTGTGGCCTACGCGTTAACCCCTCAACCGCCGTGCAGCCTTCTCCTGAAACCACAATTTAAAAAAAAATCAAAAACACATATTCTAGAATCAATAAACATACCAGGATTTTTTTAAGCTAATTTTGTTTAACTTGGGCAAGCATCAGGCAGAAGTGGTTGGAGTTACTGCTTCCTGGTGAACATGCGCCAATATGAAATTTGTTGCTGAACTCCGACACATTTCCAATGTTAACTTGGTCTTGTTGAAGAGTCAGAAGAGCAAGCTGGAAGTAACAATTTCTCAGTGTCCGAACTGTGTTTCTTTTGTGTAAGTAATCCGCAAAATGAAGTTCGGCAGCTGTCCAGAAGTCCTCAGGAGTCCTTGGAGTGGGCTCGAGGGAGGGCCAGTGGTGACATATATTAAACAGAGTCTTTGAGCGGGAGGCAGGAAATCCATGGGTGGATTCAATACATTCTAAAATAGCTGTGGACTGATTTATAGAGATTGCGTACAAAATGTCCTAAAATCAGTGAGTAACTGATTTCTTCACAGGTTTGAGAAGATGACCACGGTTACCAACATCTTGCTGTTGAACCTGGTGATGTCGTCGCTCATCTTCGTAAGCAGCCTACCCTTCCTGGGAATCTACATGCAGATGTCCAACTGGATCTTTGGCCAAGCCGTGTGCAAGATAGTCGGCACAGTCTACTACCTGGGTTTCTACAGTTCTGTTCTCTTTCTTACTCTTCTGTCATTTGACCGCCACCTTGTTGTTGTTCACTCCTTGAGTACATCTCGGATGAGGAACCAGAGCTACGCGGTGGCCTCCTGCTTTGTGGTGTGGTTGGTCAGCGGACTGGCGTGCGTTAAGCCCATGATTCTCCACACGACTTTCATCAGTTATGTTGACAACAACACGTACTGTCAAGAATATCCAGGTGACTTGGCTTTCATTGATGTGTCTCAGCTGAGGATATCTGGGTTTTACATCCAGCTTTTCCTTTTCTTTCTCTTCCCCCTGACGGTTATTGTTTACTCCTATGTTAGTATTGCCCTCACCGTCGTCTCATCTAAATTGGTTACCAAGTTCAGAACTGTCAGGCTGATATTCATCATTGTACTGCTGTTTTTTATTTGCTGGACCCCGTTTAATGTCGTACTACTGACGCATGATGAATCCCAAGATTGTGAGCAAGCCCAGAAAAGGAGCTATGCGCTTCACGTAACGCGCAACTTTACTTACATCTACTTTTGTATCAGTCCCATCTTTTATACTTTTGTTGGGAAAAGATTCCAGACTTATTTCAGACAGCTGATAGTGAAACACTTCCCGCAGTTAAAGAAGCACTGCAGAAGCTCCCAAAACAGTAGAACTAATATTTCCACAAAAAGTACACCATACTAGTCTGAAAATGCATTGTTTATGGTTGAAATTATATTCAACAACCCACCTACATTAGGAACCCAGTAAAGATAAGACATGATTTGTTATTATTACTTTTTGTGCTAGTTTGGATTTTTGCTCAGTACATTTTAGTTTTGAGTTCTGAGTTAGCGTCAAAGCTTGTTTGATAAAACCGATAAACACACTCACACTTTTTAATGAGCTGATCTAAAAAAAAACTTTTTCTACATACAGACCCGACCGTGATAAGTGAATCTCCGCAAAGTAGGATTCCCTATTTGTTAAAGTTTTTCATAAAATCTGTTTACAAGCTTCTAAATTTGGCTTGTGATATTATTAGAGTCCTCAAGACATTAAATAACACCCCTATAGCAACCTTTACACTGGTATTACCCAATATAGTAGACATAATAATATTAAGAAGAAGAGAAAATAGGTTCTGGACAGTACTTCCTGTTGTGGCTATTGTTTCATCAATATAACAATACTGACACCTAGTGGCCAGTGTAGAATACAACATCTTCCAAATGCTTGTAAATGCTTCATTTAAGCAAAACATACATAAGACTTGCTTAATTTTTTTTAAATTATTATTATTATTTTTTTACTAATAATAGGCCTCAGATTTTTCTAAAAACATGATATAGTAAAGTTGAAAATTTCAAATTCTTTTTTTGGGGCTTTTTAACAGACAATTCCACTTTTTTTAGAGGAGCTGGATTTTACCCATCATCCACAATCATGTGTGTTATAAAGATATAAAAACAGATTGAAAAGGCTCCATTTACATATAATTTGACGGTAATGCTTAAAAGAGACCAACATATAATCAAATAAAATATGATAAAATAACAAAGTATTGTAAGTATAGTAAGAATGTGCCTGTTACTACATGGTTGTATATAAAACCATAAAACCTTGTTGGTGGTTTTAAATGTGGTCTTTCTTGCTTTTTGTAGTGAGCTGTCTACTTTTATTGGTTTTATATCTTAAGGACACAGAAAAGAAAAAAACGTGGTTCATGTCTCCCATAAGGATTGTGGACGATGGGCAAAATTTTAAAAAGTGGATTTAAAGTGGAAGTACCCACCAAATATGCACCTAAAGTACATAAATATAAAGTCATTTTATATTAAATTTTTCAAGCAGGTCGTTGTAACCTTCTTGTTTGCCACTCTGACTAAATGAAGACATAAGAGATATTCGTATCAAGCAATGGGAGCATTTAATTTGTTTACACGTCGGTCCTGTTTGGCTACTTCATTACAATCACTTACAAATTGCTTTGTGTGACTTTTTGCCCTCTTGGAAATAAACTTGGGAGACAAATCTGAATTTGAGCAATTGCATTACCAGAGATAATGCTGGCAACTACATAGAAGGTCAAGGAAGGTTTGTTTACATAACACATTTGGCTAAAAAGACAATAGTAGCAGTAGTTCATGGCTTGGTGGTTTGATGTTCAAGGCCTTAGTTTGCTGCTTGTTTGGGGGTGAATGGGTACATGGAAGGCACATTCTGTTGGTTGGACAGTGAAGAATTGAAGAATATTACATTATATGGCTTCTACCTAATTAAAATCCAGGCAAAATCATAACAACAATGACTGTGTATTTTCTTTATTTTTTTAATTATAAATGTTTCATTCATTCATTCATTCATTTTCTACCGCTTATCCCCACAGGGGTGCTGGAGCCTATCCCACCTGTCTTCAGGCGAGAGGCGTGGTACACCCTGGACTGGTCGCCAGCCAATCGCAGGGCACATATAGACAAACAACCATTCACACTCACATTCATACCTATGGACAATTTGGAGTCGCCAATTAACCTAGCATGTTTTTTGGAATGTGGGAGGAAACCGGATTGAACTCAGGTCTCCTAGCAGTGAGGTCTGCACGCTAACCACTCGACCGCCGTGCAGACCTATAAATGTTTCATAATTTTCCTCATAATTTTCCAAGTTGTGTAAACTGGCAGTCTTAGTTCTAATTAATCCCAACATTGTTTTCTGATGGCGTTTGCGTCAGTTAAGGCTTTCTTCCTGGTTCTTGGGACCGTGTAGCTATCGGAGAAGGTTCTCAAAGCTTTGCAAATTGTATTATTGGTTACGTCCAACCATTTTTGTAGTGCGTTCAAATTTCAAACCAAATAAAAGAACACAAGAACATATAGATTTAGTTCCCATACATCATGGAATATACACTTTTCAGTTTCATTGGTGGTCGCTTTTTTCACATGTTTTTTGGCCAATATTTAGGGAAGGTCTCAAGGAGGGTCTGGAGACAGACCAAATTTTGGTAACCGATTGTGGCTCTCGTTCTACTTCATCCAAACGTTGAAGTATTGAAAGTATTTGTCCTTTCTTTGGGAAGCAGCTGTAAAAGTTGATGCATATTTTTGGTGTTCATCACATTCACTCTTGTGGCAGTAATTCCAGAGAAATATTTCAACCCGGCCAATGATTAGTTGAGGGACAATATATAGTCTACACTGGTAAAAGGAAAAAAAATGACAGCAGGAAAGTAATTTACAGTATGTCACATCTCCAACCATACTGTGGTTCCTCATTTATCAAATTCCCATTGTGCCGTCCCAGCACGGGTTCTGATTTAAAACAGATCCCTTGCACACCTCCCCTCCGGCATCAATGGCCTTAAATCCCTTCAGTGACAAGACAGAGCTTCATCTTGCGATAAATTGCGAAGTGGTCTTAAATTTTCGCCAGTGCACACTTGTTGAAGAGATAGGAAAACACAAAAATGAAGCTGTCAAAAATGAATTGCAGCTAAGTATTGCTTTCAAGTAAGAAGTCTGCGGCTTGTATTTCATGAGAGTCGTGCAGTTATTACACAAGTGGGAGGAAAGAGGAAGTGGAATTTTGTGTCAATTTTTTTTAGTGATAGTGATATTTATAACTAGGGAGAAAAAAAGACTGCAGCACACTCATGCTAAAGTCGCAGTCTTAACCCATAAGAAGAAAGATGCCTTTTAGCCATAAAATTGCTATGGAAAGCCTGACCTGGTGTATTTGTCACAATAGCAAAAATACTAAAGGGGTGAATTAAGATAATGTTAAATACTATTGCAATCACACCGAAAAATACAGTTCAATGGACAGACATTAAAATTTATTTTGTTATCATTATTACTGTAGGGCTGCATGGCGGTCAAGTGGTTAGCGTGCAGACCTCACAGCTAGGAGACCAAAGTTCAATTCCACCCTCAGCCATCTCTATATGTGTAGTTTGCATGTTCTCCCTGTGCATGCGTGCGTTAGGCTCCGGTTTCCTCCCACATTCCAAAAACATGCTAGGTTAATTAGCGACTCCAAATTGTCCATAAGTATGAATGTGAGTGTGAATGGTTGTTTGTCTATATGTGCCCTGTGATTGGCTGGCTACCATTCCAGGGTGTACCCCGCCGAATGATTATTATCGTAATTTCTGGTGTATAAAACTTTGAACATTGTGGCTTGTTCAGTGGTGTTGCCACGGGTGGTCAAAGCCAGTAATTAGAAACCCAAGATGCAGAGAGGCAAAAAAAAATCTGTGTAATATATTATAATGAAGTCCATGCAAAATACAAAACACAATTATGATCACATTACCACATTATGACACACATTATGACCAAAACTACCGGACTTAGCCATGGGGGGAAAAATAGATAAACCCAAAGCACTGCTAGAAACGGGGATAGCAGGAACAGAAAAAAGCGCTAAATTAAAAACCACTGCTGAAAACCAAGCAGGATACAAAAAGAAAAGTACAAACAAAAACCACTACTGGAAGAAAGAACACTCGGAATGCTCGGAACAATGCTCGAACAAGGCAGGGAAAAGCAGGTAGCAGGCATGGATGTGGGAAGACAATCTGGCAACAGGTAAGTGAAAACAGCTATTCACCTTTACTAATCACCTTTACTTCAGAACTCCTACTAATTGTTTAACGACTGTACCACTCAATATAACAGTTTCACTCACTGTCTTACAAGGTCACTGAACTTATACAGAAACATGAGAGTCAAAGGTTATACCTAATACATTTAAAATATTATAAATATATATATTATATAAATTATATAAATAAGTACTAATATGAGTTTAAAATAATTTTCCCACAATACATTGCATCTGAGCAGAGCACTCATTGGTGCCTGCCGAGTTGCTGCAATGATATCAGCCTCCCTCTGGGCACCTCAGGCTCCCTTTGGTGGAAAGAGGCAGGATTTCAGTGCCATCTAATCTAATCTTCCTATTGGTAGGTTCCATGTTTATATAGCAATAGAACATTATATTCTGTGTGCCTGGAAGCCTGGAAAAAATCAGTCCAAATGATCTAAAATGGCCCCATACTTATGGGGTTGTCTTTTGAAAAATGGCTGGGATTGAATGAGTTAATGTTATTGTGAGTTATTACTTGAAAACCAGGCTAGAGGCTACACTGTGTTTCTCATTCCATCTGTTCATCGATCATCTTACATGATCATCCATTAGTGAGTACCTATACATTTTGTACTTAAATCTGGATTGTGTCATGAGTGAACAATGGCAACTGAAGAGAGAAGAGCAGGGTACTGGTGCTGAATCTAATCTAATAATTACTAAAGTTCATTTTACTGTTAGCGGGAGGGTGGGGTGCGACATGCAAACTCCACACAGAGATGGCCGACGGTGGAATTGAACCCTGGTCTTCTAGCTGCGAGGTCTGCGCGCTAACCACTCGACCAGCGTGCAGCCTTCTTCTGAAACCACAATTGGTTCAAAAGAATCCAAAACACATGTCAACGTTCTAGAATCAATAAACATACCAGGATTTTTTAAAGCTAATTTTGTTTAACTTAGGCAAGCATCAGGCAGAAGTGGTTGGAGTTACTGCTTGCTTGTGAACATGCGCCAATATGAAGCTTGTTGCTGAACTCCGACACATTTCAAACCTTAACTTGGTCTTGTTGAAGAGTCAGAAGAGCAAGTTGGAAGAAACAATTTCTCAGTGTCTGAACTGTGTTTCTTTTGTGTAAGTAATCCCCCCAAAAAGGTTCGGCAGCCGTCCAGAAGTCCTCGGGAGTGGGCCCAAGGGCTTGTGTGTAGCAACTCCATAGGAGTCCACAACTCAATACAAAGGCACGAAGATATATAAAGCGGTAACATAGTTGGGTCTGGAACCAATTCACCTCTATAAACGAGGGACGACGACACAGTGGAACCTGAGTTAAATCCCATTAATCCATTCCATTGGAGTCGCCAATTAACCTAGCATGTTTTTGGAATGTGGGAGGAAACCGGAATACCCAGAGAAAACCCACGCATGCACGGGGAGAACATGCAAACTCCACACAGAGATGGCCGAGGGTGAACCCTTGAACCCTGGTCTCCTAGCTTTGAGGTCTGTGCGCTAACCACTCGACCACTGTGCAGCCCCACTGTCAACCATGTCAATTTAAAATAAAAGATGTAACCCTCTACTTTCCGAATAAAATACGCCCACTTCCAGCTTATGCCCAGCCCACTCCAAGTACAGGTACGGATACAGATAATTTTGATGGGTGAACACATACAGATACTGATCCCTTATTTTAGGGGTCGCTTCCAAATGCACAAACCTCATTATCTGAAACCTTGGCATTGTTTAACATGAGAATACAACATTCTAACAACATTTATAGGTCTCCTTTAAATGTGTTCTAAAAGTAAAATATTCTTGTAATATGCCAATAACTATACTTATTATGTTTTGAATAGTGGCACGGCGGTCTAGTGGTTAGTGCGCAGACCTCACAGCTAGGAGACCAGGGTTCAATTCCACCCTCGGGCATCTCTGTGTGGAGTTTGCATGTTCTCCCCGTGCGTGCCCCGGGTTTTCTCCGGGTACTCCGGTTTCCTCCCACATTCCAAAAACATGCTAGGTTAATTGGCGACTCCAAATTGTCCATAGGTATGAATGTGAGTGTGAATGGTTGTTTGTCTATATGTGCCCTGTGATTGGCTGGCTCTTCTGACTCTTCAACAAGACCAAGTTAACGTTGGAAATGTGTCGGAGTTCAGCAACAAATTTCATATTGGCGCATGTTCACCAGGAATCAGTAACTCCAACCACTTCTGCCTGATGCTTGCCCAAGTTAAACAAAATTAGTTTTAAAAAATCCTGGTATGTTTATTGATTCTACAACATGTGTTTTTGATTTTTTTGAAAATTGTGGTTTCAGGAGAAGGCTGCATGGCGGTCGAGGGGTTAGCGTGTAGGCCACACAGCTAGGAGATCCGAGATTGATCCATTGGTATGAATGAGAGTGTGAATGGTTGAATGGTTGTATGTGCCCTGTGATTGGCTGGCGACCAGTCCAGGGTGTACCCCGCCTCTCGCCCAAAGACAGCTGGGATAGGCTCCAGCACCCCCGCGACCCTCGTGAGGATAAGCGGTAGAAAATGAATGAATGATTGAATGTTTTGAATATGTTTGTATTGTACGTGCCTCATACGGAGTTCATTCAGCCCCTTCCGTTCCTTCCTTTGATGCAAAAATTGACTCGCTCTGCATGTCAGCAACTGAGCATGACCTGTTAACAACAAGCAACCAGTCTGAGCATGCTTTTTCAACAATTTTTATCAAGCAAGGAGCAAGGTGACACATACTGTATGATGAATGACTTAAAAATAGCCCGTCTCATCTACGGCTGTGAGGCTCATATCACAACAATGTTCAGAATGAGTGAGCAGCACTGTCGATTTGTTATACTGTAAGAGATACAGACAATAGCGGGATTATGAAGTCTTATAATAAAATATAGTTTTTGGAAATGTGGTGAGATTTGGAGTCCTGCATGAGCGTCCATCCAACATGAATGAGAAGCATCAAATTAGAGTGCATGATGCTTCATATCTCCTGTGTACGGCGGACGCTGCCAGTATGTAACATCCAGTGTGTAGTAAAAAGCCAACCAACATTAACAGCCAACTATACTGCTCCCCAAGGCTCTAGTCAGTCAAGTCCAATAGTGGCCTGTTGGAAGTCATCCAGCACCTCCAGCCATTACACTGCCAGTCATCCAATCCAGCAGCTCCTGAATTTGTCAGCTCGCCAGCTCACACATTTCCAAGTAGTTAAACAGCCAGATTGCAACACTAAGCTGCTCTTTTATTGCATGGCATTGACTCCTTCATGCCTTCTGTTAGTTTTCCTGTGAGGATAAGGTGTGGATAGTATTATTGATTAGGGATGCAATGATCCTCTATATAAAATCGAACCGTTCAGTGTGCATTTTGCGTCTGCCTGTGAGTCAATACGCCTATTGAATCAGATTCCGAGAGCTAAGATGAGGTCCAACTTTAATACAAAAACGCACAAGTAACTTTTAAACTTTCGAAACCTTAAACTGAAGTATTTGGTCTTATGGACTTTTCCAGACTTTTTACGCAGCCCTACCTGATGTCCTTGGTGGACGTTGTTCTTGTACTTAAACTGCAGCCTTGTGCATTGACATTGACATCATTTTGTATTTCATAATAAATGTTTGTTGTGCAATATTCACTACTCTTGTGTTGGGGTCAAAACCGAGCCAGGCCCTCACACTTTCAAAACAACAACTTGGTTTTCAAATGCTTCAAAATATTTTTCAAAATATTAAACTGATTCCAACATCAACAGCACAAAAATATCCCGCTTGTAGTGTTAGGTTACCGGGACATAATTCACCCCGGAACGATCGATAGGGGAGGGGTTGCCACCCGGAGGGGTGGGCGCAAGGGACGGGGGTTTTCGCTTCCTGTTGTGGTTGAGAGATGGGGCTTTCATGTGTTTCATGTCTTTACGTAGCAAAGAGTGCAAGTTAATGTTTGCAAGAAAAATAAGGTTCTTCAGTGCTTCACGCTTTTAGTATTTTCGGAATGCAGAATGCCTTTGATCTAATTAATCAAAGGCAGAATTCCTTTGATCTAATTAGATCAAAGGCATTCAGCAAGTATTTCCATATTTCCGAACAGATTAAGATTAAGATATGCCTGTATTCGTCCCTCAGTGGGGAAATTTGTAAACATTGCAAACATTCCAACATCAATATGGACACTTATGTTCCACACTCATTTTGGTTTCCCCCCCTCATTAGGCTCACACATTCACATTCAATTTCTATGTATTGAAACCGGCAAAGAGTACATTTCGAATACAGGAAGTGAACAAATGCATTTCAATTAATAAGAAACAGATGGGTTAGAATGAAATAAGTTCTGCTTTTTCCTACTTGAGCCCGCTGTTGTGTAGTGGTTAGTGTTCTGGACTTTGGAGCGGACGCCTCGGGTTTGAATCTCCACTAGTAAGCATCATCGGTGTTCGTCAGGAATAAAAAGGGCACAACCCAAATATCAGTTAGCAGATCAAGATCTGTTGTGGTCACTCCGTAATCAGGAAAAAAAATACATTTTCCTACTCATTTCGGATCTGTAGAACTGTGAATTGTACTATGTGGCTTCATTAGTTCCTCAGTAACTACTGTATTTTTGTGTACCTTATTGTAAAGTAAGACCGAACTTATATGAATTAAACTATTTCCATAACGTTTTGATCTCGACTTTTGGAAAATGTAGACTTAACTGTAGTTTGTACCCACCTGGAGGTAAGAAGGACTGGAACAAATTTGGATTTGACCTCATTAAAAATCCATCTACAAATGGTTTTTAACATTATTAGAACCCTAATACTTTTGGGTATCTGGAGCAGATAAAGGGCTGCATGGTGGCGTAGTGGTTAGCATGTTGGCTTCATAGGAGCTCTGGAAGATCTGGGTTTGAATCTTCATTGGGTGTGGAGTTTCCATGTTCTCCGGTTCCTCCAACTTCCTCCAACATTCCCAAATTCCCATGCATGCTAGTTTAATTGGAAACTCTAAATTGTTCCTAGTTATGAATATGAGTGTGAATGCTTATTTGTTTATATGCGCCCTGCTCATTCTCGCATCTGCATTAGGGTCCAAAACCGGAACCAGGCTGTCTTACTTTGAATAGTAAATTCAGTGATTTCATTCAGTGCAGGAGTTTGATGCAATGAAGTGCTTGTGCTGAGGTGGAACATGACTATCATGAGACATTAAGAAGATCCATCAAAGGGAAAGAGTGGTGAAGGAAGAAAGAACACATGTAAGCATCTATTCCAACCGGTCAGTAATATCAAGCAGAAAGAAGGCAAGGCTGTGCAGACAGTAGGAAATTGAGTCTTTGTGTCATTATTATACTATGCAGATCATTTGCATTAACCACTGATAAGGACCCATTAGAAATATAATGACTATTTCTTCTCCAAATACTGTGAAGTAATCTTTTCACTTCTGAATACAAGCTCCCTCCAAACTCTTTTCACGCATGACAGCAGGAAGAAAGAAAATACGAACGAGGACTTAAGTACTTGCCAAAAAAAAACTTTCCTCTCCATGGAGATGGACCAGAAGAAGAAGATCCCTCTTGTTTCACCTTCATGCTGTGTTTCATTTTTACTTTTTAATAGAAGTGTCAAGAAACTCTCAGGGGTCATCCATTTGAGAGGAATGAGAATTAATTGGAGGATTAGAGCTACATCCACCCTGCACCCTGCCTTGGCTGATAAAATGGCTTCAGGGAGTACGGAGCTTTGGCGGAATGACTGATTTTTGGATGTACATGAAACCACGTCAAGTCTGTTTCATCTGTCAGATGACATGTTCTGCGGAAAGATACCTGCCCTGGACTGTACTATTGATAGTAGTACAGATAGTAACACCTTCGTCCTGTTTAAAAGCAAGTGCTAACCTCCGTTGCAGATCCAGTTTGCCTGGCAAACAAAGTAGGACAAGAACAAGCAAGCTTTGGACCCTGGTATACAGTATGTCATATATAGTAATCCCATTGCAATGCATACATTCCAGAATGCTGAAATGTAGAAGCATTCTAGAACCTTCAGAGGATGGGAAGAATATTACTTTGTGTTCGGGATCCGAGTCCTGTGATTAAGTTTGTGTTTACTGTTGCTATTGGACTGTGTAAGACTTTGACAGCTACTGTAGCCATGTGCTATAAAAGGAACCTTATGATTAAGGTCGCTGTACCATGAGTGCAGAAAGTAAATGAAATGTGTTGAGGAGATACAGTTCGTGTACTATAGATGTAGTTTCCTAGAATGAAGCATCATGGCTCCTGGTCATAGATCATGTAAACATGACTGTGTGAGAACAGTGCAATCAACGCTCTATGATCAAATCACTTTGGTTTGTCCCTTGGCGCTTTTTCATATATGAGGGAAATATGAGGAATCGGGGGGCTGGATGAGACGTAACCAACACCTCAGTCAACGAGTACCATCAATACATAGACGACTATCATTTGGAAAGCCTGGTACAAAAATCCTCCATGCAGTCTTGGCTAAATTACTTTACAAAAGTAATCAGTTATAGTTACCAGTTAATTTCCCCAAAAAGTTATTGAATGTGAAAATAATTACCAGTAATTATTGTTTTACTTTTTGAAAAAATGTTCTGTCACTCCATTGAGAGATATTTAATGAGATAGAAATGACCGAAACGCTAGGGGGCGGTGTTTTCCTGAAGGGGAGCAACCACAACTCTCTAGCTGTTTAGCTTGCTGTGTAGTACAGTTCCAGACGTGACCATGATAAGTGATGCAGTGGCGCCAGTAATCCGGTACGGTAACTCATTCCAGAAGGTCCAACTCAAACTAAAACAGACGCTTACCAAAGTAAGTTTTCCTATAGAAAATATTGCAAATCCAATTAATCCATTCCAGACACCCAAAGTTGTTAACACAAAATAATTACAAATGACAAATGAATGGACAACCGAACATTTACAACACGTAAAAATAAACACATGATTCTCCTGAAACCAAAATTTTCCAAAAAATCAAAAACACATGTCAACGTTCTAGAATCAATAAACATATCTATCAGATATTTTTTTTTACGGTGTGAGGCAAAGCTAATTTTGTTTAACTTGGGCAAGCATCAGGCAGAAGTGGTTGGAGTTACTGCTTCCTGGTGAACATGCGCCAATATGAAGCTCGACTATGCGCCAAACTGTTGCTGTACTCTGACACATTTCCAACGTTAACTTGGTCTTGTTGAGGAGTCAGAAGAGCAAGCTGGAAGTAACAATTTTTCAGTGTCCGAACTGTTTTCTTTTGTGTAAGGTTCGGCAGCTGTCCAGAATTCCTCGGGAGCCCTTGGAGTGGGCTTGAAGGAGGGCCAGGGGTGACGTATATTACACAGTCTTTGAGCGGGAGGCAGGAAATCCATGGAAACGGCATGAAGGGATGCAAAGTCTGGAAGATCGAGAAAGCTTTCTGTGCATGTTATTGTGTGCAGCAACTCTACAGGAGTCCACAACTCAATACAAAGGCCCGGAAATATGTATAGTGGTAACATAGTTGGGTCTGGAACCAATTCACCTCTATCAACAAGGGACGACTACACAGTGGAACCTGAGTTAAATCCAATTAATCAATTCCAGACACCCACAGTTGTTAACACAAAATAATTACAAATGACAAATGAATGGACAACCGAACATTTACAACACTTTTTCCTAGTTTTGTTGGCGGAAAAACACATGATTCTCCTGAAACCATTCATTCATTTATTTGAACATGCAAACTCCACACAGAGATGGCTGAGGGTGGAATTGAACCCTGGTCTTCTAGCTGTGAGGTCTGCACGCTAACTACTTGACCGCCGTGCAACCTTCTCCTGAAACCACAATTTTCAAAAAAATCAAAAACACATGTCAACGTTCTAGAATTAATAAACATACCAGGAATTTTTTTAAGCTAATTTTGTTTAACTTAGTTAACACTTACTGCTTCCTGGTGAACATGCGCAAATATGAAACTCGTTGCTGAACTCCGACACATTTCCAACGTTAACTTGGTCTTGTTGAAGAGTCAGAAGAGCAAGCATGAACTAACAATTTCTCAGTGTCCGAACTGTATTTCTTTTGTGTAAGTAATCCCCCCAAAAAGGTTCGGCAGCTGTCCAGAAGTCCTCGGGAGTGGGCTTGAGGGAGAGCCAGGCGTGGCGTATATTAAGCTTTGAGTCTTTGAGTGGAAGGCAGGAAATCTTTGGAAACCCGGCATGAATGAATGCAGTGTCTGGAAGATCGAGAAAGCTTTCTGTGTATGTTATTGTGTGTAGCAACTCTATAGGAGTCCACAACTCAATACAAAGGCCCAAAAATATGTATAGTGGTAACATAGTTGGGTCTGGAACCAATTCACCTCTATAAACGAGGAACGACTACACAGAGTTTGCATCCTACTCTAACCGAACCATATGCTAGCCAAAGTTTTCCCCATAAAAAATGTCTTCCAATTCTAATCAAATTCTAGAAATGTTGACAAAAACACATTTTATAGATTTTCCATTAGAATTTTACATGAAGAAATACTTTGAAATCTATACAAATGATGAAATAAAGGGATAAATGAGCAAGTTAGCAAAAACTTCAGAGAATTTTTGAACATTTTAGCAAGCTATGAGTCTCTCTAAATGTACAGGCACAATGGAAGGTTTCCCTTACAGTCGGTCACGCTAACAGAATGCAACCTTACAGAATAGTTAAAAATTCCACAATAAACCAAAATGTAAACCGTCACGAAATAAACCTAAAACCGACCTTTTTTTTTTAATGGTGGGGAAGAGCTGCACAACTGAGTACCCTGCAGTTTTTCAGTTCTTTCAGCATTGCCTTATTTCATTGCCTGGAACCATGTTTGTCTCCTTAAAAGGCTGTTTTTTGCTTCAGTAGCTCATAAATACCGTTATATACTGCTCTGGGCTTCTTTACCGTCTTAGTGGTGCACCCCCACCACGTTGCTGAGGCATTTCTCTTTTTTTCTATTGCTTTTTTTTGTGTTAGCCGACAGAATTGACAATGAGTCGAAGCAAGAAGAATTGTTTGTGCCTGAGGTGTTGTGACTCAAAAGGAATTATTCCACGGAATGTACCAAAAATGATTATACAAATGAAATTCTTACTGGGAGAAATGGTCGACTATTATTATGAAACATGTGATGTTTTGATCGACACATGGATGCAAATAGTCGATGCTCTGTTGGAGTATAAAGGCCAGTAATGGCTTCAGTTTCTTTCGGATAAGAAGTTTACATAATAGAAAGATTGGGTGGGTGTGCAGGGACCATCTAACAAGTAAAAAAAAAATGGAATTGATGAGGCAAATGGCAAAGAGTTGTGCAGGCAAACTAACAACACACAGGGGAAGAAACTGTTGTGAAGCAAAACAAACAAAGACAGAAAAGCTGAATAACAATCACTCAAAAAGACAAAACTTTCTCTGCAGCACTCGACATTTTCAAAGAGCATGTAGAGAAGCATCTATAGATGGAACGTGTCTTTTCTTAGTATAGAAATGCTAATATCGGGCAATACAAGAAGATACATGAGAACAGCACCTCGGATGCAGGAAAGAGTGCCCTGGCTCAGGTGGTTGGAGTGGCCATTTATAGAATAGGAATATTGCTGGTTCAATCCCCAGCTGGTTAGTTCCTCACAAGGCAGCCTCTGCCCTCAGTGTGTGAGGACCTTTGTTAAACACAACCCTGCCGACTCGGTCACGTAGTGGACTCTGTATGTGGTCACAGTCACAGCTGAATGAAATGACCTTCCGCTGGATGGGATAAGCACGGCAATGAGCTTTAAGGACTTTCTTCTTCTCAAGCACACAACCTGACCGCTTTCTCGATTCTGAGACTCAAGTTTTACCGACTGATGACAAATTGCAGTCTGTGCTAATGACCGCTTAGCATCTTCTGCCTTTTGTTTATGAAGTCTTTGATAGAGAGTATATAGTGATTCACTCCTGTTCTCTGCAGGTTGTTGCTGATGTCACTAACAGTTGTTTTATGGTCTTTCTTTACAAGATGATGTTTTCCTTAATCATCGTATGTCCCTCCAGTGGTTTCATGCTTTTTCAAGAAACTCCAAATGATTGTAA
This sequence comes from Doryrhamphus excisus, assembly GCF_030265055.1. Taxonomy (NCBI): domain Eukaryota; kingdom Metazoa; phylum Chordata; class Actinopteri; order Syngnathiformes; family Syngnathidae; genus Doryrhamphus; species Doryrhamphus excisus. Next base: position 5,873,022 of record NC_080486.1, read on the forward strand.
TGTGTTTGACCGATGATTCTGATTGATTTCCATCTTCTCTCAGATTTACGATTGCTTGTTTTTAAACCACAGATCTCTGGTTTTTATGCTGTTTTCACTTCGAAATACAATTTATACGGCTGCACGGTGGTCGAGTGGTAAGCGCGCAGACCTCACAGCTCGGAGACCGGGGTTCAATTCCACCCTCGGCCATCTCTGTGTGGAGTTTGCATGTTCTCCCCGTGCATGCATGGGTTTTCTCCGGGTACTCCGGTTTCCTCCCACATTCCAAAAACATGCTAGGTTAATTAGCGACTCCAAATTGTCCATAGGTATGAATGTGAGTGTGAATGGTTGTTTGTCTATATGTGCCCTGTGATTGGCTGGCTGGCGACCAGTCCAGGGTGTACCCCGCCTCTCGCCCGAAGACAGCTGGGATAGGCTCCAGCAACCCTTGTGAGGAAAAGGTGGTAGAAAATGAATGAATGACTGCAATCATGATGGTTAAATATGGTATCCTTGCATATGAGAAATTATCTGAAATGGACAGTGACAACTAAGCGGTACAGTGGTATCGATACTGAGATGTCCTCCCAACTCTGCCTTGTAGTGTGAAAAAAAAACCCACAGGGATAAAAGTAAGTTTAATTTACTGCTTTTTTAAGGTAATGTACTCCCATTACATGGAAAAACTCAATTGCTTGGATGTCTTAAGGCCCACTCAAGCATTTGGTATTCCACTTGCAGCTGCTTCTCTTAATAAGAATCGTGCAGAATCTCCAAAACGCAAACATGTTTATTGTTATGCAGATGACAAGATCTTAATTGGGCTGGCTTATTATAGCGATGATATGTACAACAAATAACTATCTAAGAACAGAGATGACTGATGGCTTTTAAGGACACTGATACTTCCCATGCTTGTGGTGCATTTAAATGCCTGCAAATTTCACTTCAAGTATAACATTAGTATGCAAAAGGCAAGAGGATGGGCTGGGGCGACCATTCTGAAACACTCCAGATTTCCGTGATGGCCTCTTGAAGTAAACATCTGCTTACATGCAAAGACATGTTTTATTTAATATTTGATGCCTTTGTGCTGTTTAAGTATCTTTAGTGATCAAATTTAACTAAGAAGAGTGGTCAAATATCAAGCTGCAATTATGACACAGTCTTACCGTAGATCTGCTAACTTGATGTTGGATCAACATTTGCAATAAAATTCACTATTATTAGATGACGTTGTAAAGGGTATTACTTCTCTTTAACTCTTTTTTTCGTGGTTCTTCAGACCACATTGCTATCGATTATAATCCTATTATAATATTTTTTTTATAATCCTTTCATTTTATAATCATATGTATTGACTTATGGACTCCTATAGAGCAGCTACACACAATAACAGCACAGAAAGCTTTCTAGTTCTTCCAGAATCTGCACATATTACAGCTGTATTTTGTTGGATTTCGTGATTCCCGCGAAAACAGTCTGTTTTAATGTATTCTACCCACGGTTTGCTTCCAGGTATGCCCACTCTGTTGTGGTTGGTCCTCCTTCCAAGTGCTCACGAGGACTTCCCAGGTGGCGCCGATAGCAGGTACGCCCACTCTGCTGTGGTTGGTCCTCCTCCCAAGTGCTCACGAGGACTTCCCAGGTGGCGCCGATAGCTGCCAAACTTGACCCTATAGGAGTTGATAAACGGTGATTGAAAATGTCCGTTTTTAACATACAGCCATCTGTGTTGGATCCGGAATCCGATCTAGAAATAGATAGTGGACAGTTCGAAGTTTCTCAGGAAAACAGGTTACTTATCACTCTATGGTAAGTATGTTTAGCATTTTAGCATTCTACAGCATCGGTACCATCTAATATGATCAGTCCAGCTGCATACTGGCCCCTGTTCAAAACAGTCCTGTGTGAAATGGCGTTGACAGATATTTTTCTTTTGCTGGAAGAGAATCAGGAACTCCAAACACTCCAAACACTTTATTCGGAATTGTAAACTCGAAGAAACATTTCCTGGAAGTCATTGCTGACACCGTAAAGAGAGAAGCAGAGCTTGGGGGAGGGCAGAAAGCATATCTGGCGTACAACCCACACCCATATACATAAGGAAGCCCGGCGATCTGTGACATCACAAACAGCCAGAGTGAGAAAGCCCTCTCAAACTGAGCGTTTTGAGCTCACTTCCAAATGCGCAAACCTCATTATCTGGAACTATCTGGAATGTTTAACACGTGAATACAACATTCTAACTACTTTTATAGCTCAGAAAAGCCGAAAAAGCACCTTTAGGTTTGTGCAGGAGTGAGAGTCTTTCCCTATCCTATTCCCTGTCCTTGACTGTCCAATTACTTACACAAAATAAACACAGTTAGGACACTCAAGCTTGCTCTTCTGACCTTCAACATGATCACGTAACATTGGAGAGGTGTCGGACTTCAGTGCAGCTTCATCTTGGCCCATGTTCACAAAACAGTCTCGTGTGAAGTGCCGTTGACGGATGAGCATATTTTTCTTTTCGTTGCCAGGAATCAGTAACTCCAACCACTTCTGCCTGATGCTTTCCTCTTTACGAAAGCTAAACAAAATTGGCCCGGACGCCTCCCTGTTGATGTGTTCTGGGAATGCCCAGCCGGGAAAAGGCCATGGAGCAGACCTAGGACACACTGGAGATTATGTCTCACAGCTGGCTTGGGAACGCCTTGGTGTCCTCCCGGTGGAGCTGGAGGAGGTGGCCGGGGACCGGGAAGTCTGGGCTTCCCTACTGAGACTGCTGCCCCTGTGACCCGGACCCGGATAAGCGGAGGAAAATGGATGGATGGAAACAAAATTGGCTTTGCCTCACACCCGCACACATTTCCTTGGAGCCATTGCAAAACTGGGTATGCCCATATGAGGAAGTTCGGGTCAAAGTGACATCAGTGGAACTCGGTATTTAAAAAAAAAAAAAACTCAGCATGCAAAATGGCTTTCGGGGCTCACTTCCAAACGCACAAAACTCATTATCTGACACGTTGGCATCGGTAAACACGAGAATACAACATTGTCAACAAAGAACAAAAGCGAAATTGTGTCATCATTGACTACTTAGCAATAGCAATAGCAACATGATCCAAAGAACCAGAAGAATGGCTAAAAAGAAGCAATAGCCTTTAACAGAGGAAACAATCCAATTAAATTCAAACTAAATCAGTGAATATGTACATTGTATAACCACCTGCAAACTAGAAACATAGCCGCTTAAAAATAACTGATCAAGTCCCCAGAATTAATTCCCATGATGAGTGCATGTAAAACTTCCGAGCAAAACTGTATACCAATTCAAATCCTACTTCTATATTGTGATTACACATTATTGCCAAGCATGGATCCTCCAATAATGTGATCATGTAAATGCCTCCTATTGCCTGATCCTATCTGTTCCCCAAGTTTTATCTATATTTGAACATCAGCGTTTTGTTTATATGGTAATTGAAAGCGAGTCAGTCCAATTTACATTCAATAACACATCCATAATGAATGTAGCACTTGAAAAATATTACGCTAAACAGTGCAGCACATTATGCAGAATATGGAAGCTTGCGGTAAGTTTCTCCCTTTGTGCACAATATACTTTTCTTTCTCTCTAATTTTCTAAGTGCTTTACTGCTATAATCTTTCAGCTTTATAGTCACGACACTGAGCCAGACTGAGATTAAACTTGCACTAAGTGTGTCTGTGTGTATTTTTCCTTAAAATGGTATTTCATTATGAACTGACTGAAATGTACTGAAATGAAAAAGCTACCCTGAAGAGGATAGAAAATGGATGGATGGTATCACTTAAAATACAATTTGTGTAATGAGAGGTGGTAATACACTGTTACAATTGCTCTAATCGTTACAATCAAGATTCCATTAAGTCCGTCGGCATGTATTGATTCACTTGGTTAGACTTGGGTTTCTTCCTCTATATGTCAATGGACAAATGGATGTCAATCATCACATTTTGCATTTCAAGGACTACCAAACAAAGTGCAAACTCTCAACGATTCAGGGAAAAAAAAACATTATCAGTGAAGCATAAAGACATAAACATGTAAACTGGGGTTGTGTCGGGGTGTCCAAACTTTTTCTAGTGATGCAAGGGTCAGGCGAGGTTGCCACACTATTCATTTATTCATGTGTTATATTCATTTATTATAACTCCTATATTAGAAAGTGGCGTTCGTTCGTAGTTAGGAAGCACTTTCGGTGTGTGACCAATCACGGTGGAGTGGGCATGGGTGGAAAAATTAAAACAGACCATTTTGGAAGGAAATACAGCGAGAATAGGTGCAGATTCTGGAAAACGGGTTATTGTGTGTAGCTGCTCTATAGGAGTCCATATCGGGTCGAAAAATGAGCATAATAGGTCCCCTTTAATTCTTTACTCTTTATTATTTTATATTTTTATATTTTGACTTTATTCTTAAAGCAAGAAAACATTTTCAGCAACTTCCCCCAAATTACACTTTTGTTTATTTTTTATGTTTGTTGTTTGTATGTATGTTTATGATATTTCTTTCATAATATTACAACATTAGTCTTGTAAAATTCCATCTTTTCATCATTATTGTTTGTTACCATTATAAACTTTTTTCTCTTAATATTTTGACATTATTCTTGTAAAAGTACTGCTGATGTTTTCTGTTTTTTTTTAGTTTTCTTGTTAAATAAAATTTTTTGAAAGCCGCAGACTGTAGGTCAGGTCATAATATTACAACATTAGTCTTGTAAAATTCCATCTTTTCATTGTTATCGTAGATTATAACTTTTTTTCTCTTAATATTTTGACATTATTCTTGTAAAACTACTGCTGACGTTTTTGTTTTTTTTTTAGTTTTCTTGTTAAATTACATTTTTAGAAAGCCGCAGACTGTGAGTACTGTTGTACAAAGCACACAGAAAATGTACGCGACCCAAGGTGAAATTTTGCTGTAAATTTCTTACTTAACCTGAAAAATACGCTAACTGAGGCGTATGCTAACTGAGGCGTATGCTAACCGAGGTTCCACGCATCTGTTTCCCATCTTGAAACCATTTTAGATCAACTTGTCTTCTTTCACATTTTGACTTCTCATACCTGACATGGAGAAACACAATAGTGTCTTTCCGGGGAGTCATCGACTATTTATTAGCTTGTTAACTCCCTTCGTAGATTATAACTTTTTCTCTTAATATTTTGACATTATTCTTGTTAAAGTACTGCTGATGTTTTCTGTTTTTTTTTTACTTTTCTTGTTAAATTACATTTTTAGAAAGCCGCAGACTGTTGTTGTTCTGTTGAGTACTGTTGTACATAGCACACAGAAAATGTACGCGAAATTTTGCTGTAAATTTCTTACTTAACCTGAAAAATATGCTAACTGAGGCGTATGCTAACTGAGGCGTATGTTAACCGAGGTTCCACTGCATCTGTCAACTTGTCTTCTTTCACATTTTGACTTGATGGAGAAACACAATACTGTCTTGGGGGGGTGTTTTCCGGAGAGTCATCGACTATTTATTAGCTTCTTAACTCCCTTCGTAGATTATAACTTTTTCTCTTAATATTTTGATATTATTCTTATAAAAGTACTGCTGAAGTTTTCTGTTTTTTTTTTAGTTTTCTTGTTAAATTACATTTTTAGAAAGCCGCAGACTGTTGTTGTTCTGTTGAGTACTGTTGTACATAGCACACAGAAAATGTACGCGAAATTTTGCTGTAAATTTCTTACCTGAAAAATATGCTAACTGAGGCGTATGCTAACTGAGGCGTATGCTAACCGAGGTTCCACTGCATCTGTCAACTTGTCTTCTTTCACATTTTGACTTGATGGAGAAACACAATAGTGTCTTGGGGGGGGGGGGGGGGGGGGGGTCGGAGAGTCATCGACTATTTATTAGCTTGTTAGCTCCCTTCGTTACAAGCTAACAATAGTCAACAATGGTGTAATATTGCTTTGGTTAATATTTGAACCGCAGACTTCACAGCTTCAATCACACAACATTGTACAAATGAAATGTGCTATTGTGTTTGACATAAGAGACAAGGATAAAGGAATAAGTGGATTTTTTTTTTTTACTCCGGCAGTAGAAGAGGAAAAGCCTTTGACTCGAGCATAGCAGGAGTTCATGTCTGTGGGTTAAAGGGGCTTCCCTTCTTAGACGAGAGAAGCAAGTGAACACAGTAGGTTAGGCGGAATGTGTGGAGGCTGTCAGGGCATTAATGTGCAAACACGACTCAGAGCTTGTGGTTTCTCTTTACGCTCATGTTGGAGTCGACTCTAGTCGACGTGTTTCAAAGTACCAAGTCCAATTAAACATGCAGCACACAGACTCGGATTCTGCTGCCCTTTAGCGAGAACTCTGAAGGAAGAGCTAGTTCTTAAGAGACACTAAGAACGAGATTATGTGAGTAAAGTGTTAATAGCATGTCTGAAGAGTCGTACTTGAAGGCTTCCTGCCTTGATGTCACGAAGCAAGAATAGCTATGATTATGTTAAGTATGTATACATAAGTATGTGTACATAGTTGCACCATGTCAGACCTCTTGTCTGTAATCACAATTAGCAACATTTAGGATTCTTCCAAAGATTTATCACCTTTGGATGTAGTTTAACTAGTTTAATACAGCTTCACCTTAACCAACACAAGTCATTCAAACATGAGGAACTCAAATAAGTATTTATTATATGTTTTTATAAACCCGTTAACATGTGTTATATTTGTTACTTTGATCTGTTGTGTTGATATAGTTGTTTAGATATTCAAGCTATCACAAAAGAAAAAAATATTTGTGTCAAATTGAAAGTTAGGCTTGAAATGTATATGCCCTTTTGTAGTCGGGAACTGATATTTCCCTGAAACTTATCTATTATTTGGCTTTGTTAGATTTTTTTAATGCAAATTTGGAGCAACGGGCGGCACGGTGATCGAATGGTTAGCGCGCAGACCTCACAGCTAGGAGACCAGGGTTCAATTCCACCCTCGGCCATCTCTGTGTGGAGTTTGCATGTTCTCCCCGTGCATGCGTGGGTTTTCTCCGGGTACTCCGGTTTCCTCCCACATTCCAAAAACATGCTAGGTTAATTGGCGACTCCAAATTGTCCATAGGTATGAATGTGAGTGTGAATGGTTGTTTGTCTATATGTGCCCTGTGATTGGCTGGCGACCAGTCCAGGGTGTACCCCGCCTCTCGCCCGAAGACAGCTGGGATAGGCTCCAGCACCCCCGCGACCCTCGTGAGGAAAAGCGGTAGAAAATGAATGAATGAATGAATTTGGAGCAGCCGGATGGGAGCAGGAGGGGATAGAAAAGAAGAAAAAGGAAATCCTGTCATGGTCCGGCATGTCAGTGTTACGATGCGACACCAGGATGAGAGGACGAGAAGGTGCAGGTAAAAGCTTAGCTTGATTTTCGAGAAAACGATTGCAGCACTAGCGTACAACACGTCAAAAAACTCAAAATGATCAATGCACCAACAAACTGAAGACGCACCCGGCTGAACTAAATACAACAATCACATTACAAACAGGTGCGCGTAGGATAGAAAGTAAGTGACTGAAAACAGGACAGACCAACACAGGAAATAACACAAAATAAGAGCATGAAAGCAGGAACCAAGGCTGACAAAGTGAAAAACAAAAACTGTCACACAAGCAACGATGCAGATTGTGACAGATCCGATCTTTATTTTGGTAGGTTCCATGTTTATATAGCCATATAACACAATATTCTTGATTTAGTCAAAATTCTCTAAACTGGCCAGTATGTAGGGTTTTGTTTTGTTTTTTTAAGGGGTGAGATTGATGAGTTCAATGTCCTAAAATAGGTCCTACATGCTAAGAGTCAACTGGGCCAGCGCCAGTTGGTGCCAGTTCGCGCCAATGCAATTTGCTGTGGTGCCAAGTGTCGCCAATAAGGTGCCTACTGGAGTGCAGTGGCTCAAACTGCCTCCCAACTGGCTCGTGGTGGCCCATAACAATGGAAAAAATTGAGTTTGGTGGCAAGAAAATTTCAAAATGTTAAAAATTCTTTGTCGCGGCACTTGCATCAGGTAATTGGAGTGAAGTGTCCACCAACTGGAACCAAATGTCGCAAACAATCCACCTATTGGGATCCACTGGAATGTAATGGTGCGAGCCAAGTTGCGCCAATGATGCTAGGAGTCCACTGGACCGGCGCTAGTTTGTGTCATGTGATTGGCGCGTAGTGGCTCGCTGTGGCGCAGAATAACGGCGACATGGCAACATGCCGAGCGAACATTAATTTGGCGCCACAGCGAGCCACTACGCGCCAATCACATAATCTTTGGTGCGAACTGGCACCAACTGATGCCGGCCCAGTGGACTCCTAGCAATACAGCTTGTGTTGAACTCATTGAGTTCTCAGTTGACAGGAAGGAAACTTTTTGCATTTAGCAACGATAGCTAGTTGGCACCATTGTAATTATGATATAATGTTTTGGTACACACCCCTAGTGGTACTAAGCAGACAAAAGTGTTGGGTTATTTTGAAAGAAGGAATTAATTTACCATGAACACGTAAAGCCATGGAATCGTTAACTAACAGAAATGACAGAATTACATCCGTTAAATGGTTCAAAAGATCAATTTCTTGCCACAGTCGTCACCTATTCTAGCTTGTACCAGCTTTCCCAATACCAAACCCAATTGAACCCTCCCATCCACTTCCATCTATCATTGTCTCCAATAAATCAACTTTATTGTCAACTTCTATAAACATCACAAAACTCAGGTTTTAGTCCTGACTTTCGTAACTACTGTCTGATATTGCCCACATTTTATTGAACGTTTCGTTGGTCAGCATGGATGCATGAGTTATTTCATACGATCTAAAGCAGTTTGAACACTAAACTTTTGAGTGAAACATCAGTCAACCCAAAAGAGAGCTGGTCTGCTGTGGCACCAGAGCACAGACCAGTTAGACCAGTTATAGTACATCCAATCCCAATGATGACCGATGCATTGAATAGCTAATGAAATTGTGAAAACAATGAAATGCTAGTCAATAGTTGGACTTTTGTCAAAAAAGTGCAGAAATCATGCATAAACCAAAGAACTGAAAAGTGCATCATTGTTGCACTTTTAAAGTTTTGATTTTGCATTTTTTTCTGTATTTTAAAAACATCAAACAAAACAGTCTTGAAAGACAAGATACTGTGTGTAGCTAGGGTCGCCAACTGTCACTCCTTTAAAACACCTAATGTATGTAAAATACTCGATTTTTGTAGTATCCTTGTTCATTTTTGACGTGAGATTAAGTATGGCTGTCCGTTGCCAAACATACTAGTAGTAGTGCTCACTTGCTAGTTGATGCTAGTATATGTGTCGTTTCAGAAAAAAATGGTTTTCTTACTTTTTTAGTTGGGAACTAGTATTTTCCTGAAACCTACCGATGTTCTACGGAAAATGGTAGAAACAAACAAGAAAGAAAATCTTTGAAATATGGCGTTTGGATTGAAAGAGAACGATTCAACAGGTTGTCCAAATTTTTTCACGTTTATTGTCCTTCCTAATACCCCAATTTTTCCATCCCTCGCATCCGTCCCTCGTATCTCTGTGCATCATCAAATTGTAGGTAGAGAGTGCAGAACACAACTTGGGGCTACAGACACTTCAGTTCCTCTGGCAGAGTAATTATTTGGCTCTTTTATTGTGGAATATGTTGCTGTCGGTTGCCCTGCGGGGAGGCAAACATAATTTATCGCCACCAAATTTCTTGGGCTTTTCACCGCTAGCTACTTTGAACACATTTTATTTAACCTGAAGGTGTAGAAGAGACGGCCACATTTGCTTCATATTTAAATGATGTTGCCATATTCTGGCGTATCTCTGCAATATGCAATAAAGAGACAGCCTGAAACAGTTGCTTGTGGACGTTCCATTTTAATAACATAACTCATAAGAATGCATGAGTCTTATGAATGGTTTTTGTTTTTTCACCAGAGTGGGATTCATAAAACAAATTGTGAATGCATGTGTGTGAGAGGGAGGCAGGTCAGATATTGTGCCAAAAAAGATAATGAAATTATAGCATGCCCTAATCTGTGTTTAAAAATGAGTTGCATTAAGAAGGCTTTTGCATTAATTGGTTCTTAATGTGTTAGCTCCACAACCCCAATATTTCATCATGCTCTGCTAAGCGCTGCTATCTCATTAAAGATGAGCAATGAACATCTTATGTGTAATTGCTTATGAATGGATTAAGAATTAATCAACGGTGCTTAAATTGTGTTTTTACCTCAAAATAAATAGCGTATGCAAGTTTTTAATACAGTGGAACCGATGTGGTTTATAGTAGAGCTTAGTAAATAATAGTAACAATAAGTTTGAAGCCAAGAACATACCACTTACACACGGAATGGGGGGATAACTTTTTTTTCCCACTGTCAGGTTTGACTCTGCATACCTGGCTGACAAGGTGGTGCAAGTTAAGGCAATGTAAGTAAGGTAATGACTAATTAATTTAACATTACACATTGATCAAGAAATGTGGAATACTATATTTGACTTTTCTTTCAATATTTTTTGACTATTTTTTGAATAGGCCAAAATCAACCATGAAAACATATTTTTTTAAAACCCAAGGAGCGATGCTCAAACCGCAATGTAGTTGTCCTCATACGATTACAACTTTATTCCTCATATTGACACTATGTACTACTACTTATGCTATAACTTTATCCTCATGTCTTTTTTCCATTTATGCTGTTTTTTCCAATTATTTTTAATTTTCTTCTCGCAAAGTTTCTTCTTGTAATTATGTCTTTATTCCCATAATATTTCATTATTATATTTCATTGTATATATTATATTATACATTATTTTTCCTCATAATATTATGATGTCATTTATTATTATTATTATTTATTATTTATTATTATTCTCATAAAATTTAGACTTTTTCTTGATGCGTTTCCTCTTTTTTTCTTAATATTTGGACATTATGGTTGTAAAATTACTGTTGATTTTTCCAATTTTGCGGTTGAGGATTTTTTGAAAGAAATATGACACAGGCCTATTAAAAAAAACAAAAATACAACTGCTGGCCGTACTTTAAACACACCCTGTTTACAAGGTTAAAAGATGTTGAAGAGTTTTCATAAAATAATTTATGAAAAAGGTGGGCTGGATTAAAAAGTATAATCCATGTTGTAAAAAACTTATAAATACATCGTTGGTGGCGAATAAGTTAAGGACACTATCTAATCTACTCTATCTAGACAGCCGCTCATTTTATGCAGTCTATATTTTTTTTACCTGATAATCCTGTTGCACAGCATTAACTGGCACATGGTGGAACCCATATATGATCATTAATTTTTCTTCTCTTGAGTCATATTTCTTTATTATGGTTCAATGGCACACCAATAAAATAAAAAGTATGTTTTTTTTCCCAATGTTGAATTTCTTTTCCTGAGGCCTTGAACATGCAGTGCAGAAGTTGATTACTTCAGTGTCCAATTGTAAAAATCGCTTTTCTCTCTGGCACTCCACGTTTTCAGCTCAGCAAGGCAAGAAAATTGGTGGATATTTTAAGTTTGTCAGTTTAATAGATGGGTTGGAAGTATCAGTGAGTAATAGAACAGTACGGTATTCGTGAGTGCACTTTTGCTATTTTACAGTCCACATTTTATATCACCAATCAGAGCTGGTGAACCTCCACGTGAAAAGGTGTTGGTTGCCTGCTTGTATTTGCCTTTTACGTGTCACTTCTTCACTGGCTTAACTTGGCCCTATGCTGTGTCACCTCGTACTCTACTAACTGATTTCTCGATATATATGTGTGTGTGTGTGTGCAATGGAACCTTGGTTAGCATCATTAATCCATAAAATTTCCATTTTCTCATAAGAAATAATGTAAATGGAATGGCCTTTATTGTCATTATACAAGATGTACAACGAAATTGGAGAGCTTCTCTTTTCAGTGCAGTAGTCAAGTTTAAAAAACAAAAAAAAGTATATAAAGTAGAGTAAAAAAGACAATTTAACAAGATATATACAAGATATCCAAAATATACACATAGTATTGCACAGGAGCATATGCAGGAGCAGATATATTAATTTTAGTGCAATGATTAATGGGTCATAGTGCAAATAATGACTGGTGTGTACAGATGTACAAATCCAATTAATCCGTCCCAGAATGTCCCAAAATGCCAAAAACTGTTACAGTTATTTTAAAATGATTGAAATGTGTTTCACTAACAAATAAAAAGGATAAATGAAAATTTAAGACATTTCTGGTGTAAGCATGTTAGCTTGAAAAGAGCTGCTGATGAGGCCATTGACGATCGACGAAGCTCACTTCCGGTTCCTGTTTCCATGTAAATTGCTATTTTAGTTAAACATTTTTTTCGGTTAACATCCGACATTTCTGTTAAAATTTTCCATTGCCAAATGTGTTTGCCGGCTTGTCTTAGCATCCAAAATACCGTCCTGTTTGTTTCCGCCACCATCTTGGATCCCGTACCAAAGACAAAATCTTGTAATACTTGTACATGATTGTGCAATGCACAGTGACGTAATAAAATACATGGACCAGATAAAAGAGAGAAGAGGTGGATCATACTGAGACAGGGGCGCAAGACCTCCGAAAAAGAAGACCGCCGTTATTTCAGAGGTTTGGTTCAATCAATGTTCAGTCTGAAATGTCCATGCTTACTATTCTTATGACATTTTCAGCATGGGATTGTTTATTTTTCCAAGGTCACAGCATTTTCATTGCACCCGTGTGACAAATATTTCTATTTACTTATCGGTGCTTGGACAGTTTGCCACTTTTGAAGAGATGTGTCATTATTCATGGGGCTTTGCACTGTCGGATTGTAACCTGTGTTTCCAGAATCTTGAATCAAATTTATTACAGAGAGATTTCCACCCCTAAATATCTAGACCAATTTCTTAAAGTAAATTGAAGTGATGGGGGATATAACACAGACCAGGTAGAATACATCAAACACATTTGCGATATTATTTAAAACATAGAATTCTACTAATTCATGTCAAAGATTTGTGATATTTGAGTGGCTTCTTAGAATTTTCAATATTGTGACAAATATGAGCAACTTTAAGGCCAAACGCCCGATTTATGTGATATTTTTGAAACTTGTTTTATTTGAATTCACTCAAGAAGTAGCATAAGAATAATTGAATTGTAATATTTGACACCCATCAGCCGATGATGCTTTCAGTTTAACAAAAATACTTGAGAGGATAGTCAGAATGTGGCATAATTCAGTGAGACCTTGGTTAGCATACTACCTGGTCAAAAATGTTGCCTTGGTTAGCATTAATGCCGTGTTAATAAACTGCGTTAATAATATATTTTTATCACAAAATGGCATTGTTAGCAGACTGTTAACATGGGAACCAGAACCGGATTCATTATTCCCCAGTTCTGTCGCCCCCTCTTTAGCCACGTTTACATGAGGAGTTTTTCTCTTTCCGAATGGAATCTTTCCGAATGACCTTTCCGAAAGCAATGGTATACATGGAAAGGAATATTCCAATCGCGTGTCTCCATGCGCCACTATAATCAACCAGAATAGTCGATGGGGCATGCGCAGTAAAGCGTAAACACCAACATCACGTGATACCGACTTCCTCCAGTTTTTCTTTCACTTGTTGGAATAACTCCTTATTGCCATTTTTCATTTGTCCAGTCTTGAAATTTAGTTTGAATCAAAAACAAACTTTCCTTAGCAGTCCAGTGCCGATTGCTCGCTTCCTTTTTGTTAAATCGAAAAATCGTCTCAAGCTGCGTGTTACATCATATCAATCATCAATATCGCTGTAATCAATACTTGGACTTCTTCTCACATGGAACTTCTTCTGTGTCATTAGGAAAATAATGAAATACAAATCCTGGTTCGCAAGTTAGGAATTGCACATCACACACACACACGTGTGTATCATTCCATGTCACTAAGAATTATTGATAGTGACATCTTGTATAAACATGTTGATGCTTCTTTCCTTCATGACAGAGCCAGTTATGTCATGGTCTGCATCCAAATTCATTCAAGTGAAAGTTTTTCTTTCACTTGTTGGAATAACTCCGTATTCCCAGTTTTTCCTTCGTCCAGTCTTGAAATTTAGTTTGAATCAAAAACAAACTTTCCTTAGCAGTCCAGTGCCGATTGCTCGCCTCCATTTTTTTAAATCGAAGAACGTCTCGAGTTGCATGTTACGTCATCTCGGCATTCGCTGAAAGAACGCACCCGGGAACAGGAAAAGATAAAGTTCAATCTTGCTAATATTTTATAATTAAGCTCTGCACATGTTTTATATAGATATGTATTTTCTTTTTTAATAAAACTGGACTTGTGAATGGCGTATAGAAGGGTTTAGATTCTGTTCCACAGATGGCGCTAATGCACACGAAAGCTGCTTGCCAACCGCCAATAAACAACAGAAGAAGAAAAACACCACGAAGAAGAACACAGTCTGACAACTTTCTGTTTGAGCGGGTACAAGATACCTCAATCGGATTGGGGAAAGGAATATTCCACCCCTGTGAATCCGATTATATATTCATTTGGATTGGCACTTTTCTTTCGGAATGAGGTGTATACAAAGGTTACATTCTTTCCGTTTGAGCAAATAACCCGAATGGAATTGGAATATTTGGGTCCATGTATACGTGGCTTTTGATGCCATCAGCAGTTGACTGTGTTTTTTTTTTGCTAGCTAACACAATTTCGCCACAAAACTTTGTGTCAACATTTTTGATTGTTTGGAACAGATTAATTGGATTTGCATTATTTCGTTTGGGAAAAATATATTTGGTTTGAGTCAGACCCTCTGGAACAGATTAATGACGTTAACCAAAGTTCCACTGTAGTGGAAAACAGTCGATAGACGCCTCCCTGTTTGGAGGTCAGTTTAGGTGAGTGTACGTAATGAATACATCTTTCCTCACTAGGAGGGATGGCGTTACTGACGCTCATTAGTACTGACACACACATGCTATACATAGGAAAACAAGCTGTAGATTTTACCCGATGCCGCACTACAGAAACATTTTGGAGGCAGGGCGAGTCTACAGGAACCTTTAACGTCATAGTCGGTGAACAAGGTTAGCGAGACATCGAGGCAAAGTCAAGGCGATGATGTTGAACGCAAGAAAATGTCAGGCATGACTCAAAGCAGAAATAATCATTTTTGCATCACCGATGACAATGTGCCCTTTAAGCACAAAACAGGAAGTGTGCTTGTACTGGTATTTGCTTATATACACGCCCGATCAAAATATCTGGGAAACCAATTTAAGTATTTAAGTGAAATAGGATATTCATCAGCTGATCAAAAACTCAAAAACCCCTAACCTAACCAAATCTTAAATAAAGTGTTCAAAATCACCTAAAAATTTATTTGGGTATGTTTGATGCCGGGGCGGCACGGCGGTCTAGTGGTTAGCGCTCAGACCTCAGCTAGGAGACCAAGGTTCAATCCCCACCCTCGGCCATCTCTGTGTGGAGTTTGCATGTTCTCCCCGTGCATGCGTGGGTTTTCTCCGGGTACTCCGGTTTCCTCCCACATTCCAAAAACATGCTAGGTTAATTGGCGACTCCAAATTGTCCATAGGTATGAATGTGAGTGTGAATGGTTGTTTGTCTATATGTGCCCTGTGATTGGCTGGCGACCAGTCCAGGGTGTACCCCGCCTCTCGCCCGAAGACAGCTGGGATAGGCTCCAGCACCCCCCGCGACCCTCGTGAGGAAAAGCGGTAGAAAATGAATGAATGAATGAATGTTTGATGCCAGTGTTTCCAGGACTCTAATGGGAATGTTGCTGCAGTTGGTGGTGCCGGGTGGGCAAAGTGAACTGTTGAAAAACCCAGACTTTACCATACCGACTTCAGACTTCTTGTGTTCACCTCACTCTAAGTCATCCCACGGTTAATTGGTCCCAGACCCGATCGTGATTTGAATTTCCTTTAACTGTGATTCAATATTAATAAGCGCAATATTTTCTTAGTTAAATCATAAATAAACTGTTTATGATGCTGTAAATACAGATTTTAACATTAGTAGAACTTTGTAGACATGAAATAAAGATGTAGTAGTCATGTTTACACTCTATAACTCTTACACTCTGCCCATCTTACTAGTTAGCCTCTCCAATTTACTTATTCTAAACTTCAGTAAAAATGGAGTGGGGAGGAAGGACAAAGACTTGCCACTTTTTCTCTTACCATCTTTCATTCATTCATTTTCTACCGCTTATCTTCACAAGGGTTGCAGGGGTGCTGGAGCCTATCCCAGCTGTTTTCAGGCGAGAGGCAGGGTACACCCTGGACTGGTGGCCAGCCAATCACAGGGCACATATAGACAAACAACCATTCACACTCACATTCATACCTATGGACAATTTGGAGTCGCTAATTAACCTAGCATGTTTTTGGAATGTGGGAGGAAACCGGAGTACCTGGAAAAAAAACACGCATGCACGGAGAGAACATGCAAACTCCACATGGAGATGGCCGAGGGTGGAATCAATCTCGGATCTCGGGCCTACGCGCTAACCACCTGAACGCAGTCAGCCTTCTCCTGAAACCACAATTTTCAAAAAAATCAAAAACATGTCAACGTTCTAGAATCAATAAACAAACCAGGATTTTTTTAAGCTAATTTTGTTTAACTTGGGCAAGCATCAGGCAGAAGTGGTTGGAGTTACTGCTTCCTGGTGAACATGCGCCAATATGAAGCTTGTTGCTGAACCCCGACACATTTCAAACCTTAACTTGGTCTTGTTGAAGAGTCAGAAGAGCAAGCTGGAAATAACAATTTCTCAGTGTCCAAACTGTGTTTTTTTTGTGTAAGTAATCCCCCAAAAAAGGTTCGGCAGCTGTCCAGAAGTCCTCGGAGCCCTTGGAGTGGGCTCGAGGGAGGGCCAGGGGTGGCGTATATTAAACAGATTTATAGAGACTGCGTACAAAATGTCCTAAAGGTAATGTAATGAAACTTCATGTCTCATAACATTACTGATGCCAGAATACTACATATAACTTTCAATATTTTTGACTAATAATAAGCCATAGTCGAGCACAAAACAGCAATCATGTATTATTTCATTTTTTTTTAAAAAGCAATATATGAGGGATGACTGTATGTACAGTTCCTTTCACTTTTGGGTCTCACGGCAACTATGGTGCCTTCAAGGACTGCAGAAATCTCAAAGAATGATGAAAAAGCATTATTAGTGAAGCATAAAGACAAACTTGTGGGTTTTTTTTAACCCCATCAAAATCTTAAGACCAGTTGAAAAATAGCTAGAATTTACCAGCGTTCAAACCATTTAAAAAAATCTCCAAACCAGCACAAAAAAGTCTCAGTAGGACTCAGTAATGAGTCCACCGTTCTTTTTAATCACTTCGAAACTTAGTTTGGGCATGCTTGATGTCACTATTTCCAGGAGGCTATTAGGAACATTGCTCCAAGTGGTGAAGACGGCTTGACGAAGGGCATCAACTGTCTGGAACTGATGGCCATTTTTATAAACGTCTCTTGCCATCCATCCCCAAATGTTCTCTAGGGGATTTAAATCAGGGGAACATGCAGGATGGTCCAGAAGAGTGATGTTATTCTTCTTGAAGAAGTCCTTGGTCAAGCCAGTTGTGAACTGCAGTGTTGATCTGTTACCACACAGACGATGGCCCTCAGACATAAGGGATGCCCGCTGCAACATCTGTACGTAACCGTTTGACGACCCTGCACCACCTTAAGCTTGAAAAAGCACACCAGATCATGATGGACCCACCCTCCACTGTGCCAGGTAGAAAACTGGTCTCAGGTGGATCTCCTTGTCATCTGGACGGTCAAGGTTACATATTTCCTCATCAGAGAGTAATCCTTTTTTTTCACCTTTCAATGTCCCATTTTTGATGCTCCCTGGCAAAGTCTTGTGGCGTTGAAGGAGAAAGGTTTTTGAATTAGTTTTTTGTTTTTGAAACTTCACTTTTGCACAACGATGAGCAAATTCAAGAAACAATACAAGCAGTTGATGTTTGCTAAATACAAGGATGAAGAGTCTTCAACCAGTCATGATGTGCTGTATACATATATATATATATATATCAGTTTTGGACAGTTACAGTTGACAGTTACGATGGTACCCATTATGTAATTGTATGGTCATATCACCTCATACTTTGGTACGGAAAAAAAATGACAAAATTTAAAAATTAAAAAAAAACCCAAACAAACAAAAAAAACCTTAAACTGTATTATGGAAAGCAGGAAGTGAACAAATGTAACAATTACTGATTGTAAAAGTACCAGATGGAGGGGTAGGATTTAATAAGCTTTGCTTCTTCCTACTCCTTTTGGACATGTGGAACTGTGAACTGATTATGTGATGCATTCAATTGTAATCTGATGCACGTTCAAATGAAATTAAACCATTACCATTACCATAAACTCTTTCCTGCTGGTTATTGCGCTGCAGTCAGCACCAGTAAGGGCCTTCATTTGGGTCGAGGACCTGTGTCTTGACGGACAGCCATTCGGATCCTCAGGCTCAGCCCAGGTGTTATTTTTTTGGGACTACCTCTTGACTTTGTGGTTCTGTAGTGCTCAATCTTTGCTGTCTCAGCAGCAATGCGACACTGCGAGAGGCATGTTCAAGAAAATAAAACTTTTGATGGCTTTAGCCATCAGGAAGGCATGACTGTGTGAATGCTTCGGTTTATAATTATGAATTCAATGCAAATCCAATCCCACCCCCCCTTGTTACTTTTGCATATTGTACTTAAAACCTTGTTACACCCGCAAACGTAATAACTGCCCACAAACGTAATAAACCACAAACGTAATACAAATCTGCAGCTTTGAATGTAATAATCCCGCAAATGTAATAAATTTCCCACTAACGTAATAAAATTTGCCTACTGCAAACATAATACTGAATTTCCTGCAAATGTAATAACTATTACATTTGCAGGAAATTCAGAATTACGTTTGCAAAAACATAATACGTAATACAAATTATTACATATGTGGGAAAGTGAAAATGTGTAAATGTAATAACTTCCCACAAATGTAATATGAGACAAAATAATGATCTTTGTGGTTGTTGTTGTTGATGTCATTTTGAGGATTTTAACAAGATAATTTTTTTCTTTTTTTGTGAAAAAAATATTATTCAAAGAGTATCATTTGAATACATTAAAGGAATCTTTAATTATTAAATAATAATTTATGTTAAATTTAAAAAGATAACATAACTGTGATAATTGCAGTTGTTTTAATAAAATTATTATTACTATTATTACTATTATATTTTATTGTTTTATTATTTCTTCCCCATATACACACAAAATCACATATACAATTAACAATAAACACAATAAATAATACTGAATTTGCAGTGGGCAAATTTTATTACGTTTAAAATTTATTACATTTATTATTACAATGATTATTACATTCAAAGCTGCAGATTTGTATTACGTTTGTGGTTTATTACGTTTGTGGGCAGTTATTACGTTTGCGGGTGTAACAACCTCATTATCAATTTTTCAACAGGTCTTAAGATGAACATTACCTTCATTATGATGTGTTTATAGTCGATTAAAGTCACCAATTTATGGCGAGTGAAATTAACAAAAATGTCCGGCTTTACTGTTTGGCAAAAATGTTTGTTGTGTTCTGTGTTCTGATTATCATAATGAACAAGTATTTGTTATGGCGACACAGGCCTCATATTTACTTGGTATGGGATCAATACCAACAATTCCAGGGTCTCAACCAATTGTCAGGAGTATTGCAATGATTGATGCCAGTTTCATGACTTACGGTGGCAGACGGAGGATGTATTTTAACATATGCTACACAAAGATGACTAGGAAAAACAAGACACTGAAAAGCAGTGCGAAAACGACTACAGCATCCGGCATGAAATATCTATGAGGTTGTCACAACAAGCACCCATTTTCATATGACACGAAGTTATGAAAAAATAATGACAGAAGCTTTAACCTCAATCAAAAAAAACTTTACTAAACATTAGCCTAAACAACTGAGCCAAAACTCACCAGTCATTTCCCCCAAAACATTATGAATTCATAGCTACAGAGACTATAAAAAATGAAAAAGGAGATAGATGAAGCAAATGCAAGACTGAAGGAGACTGTTTTTTAGACTTTGCTGCCAATAGAGTCAGATAATAACATGAATATCATTTATTGCAAAAAAATGGAAAACATTACATAAGATGTGATTGCTTTTGGTTTGTAAATATACGTAACCAAGGGTCGTAATAAGATGTTCACACATGCAATCTCAAAACAACAAATATCAAATATGACAAAGGTTGCTGTGTCACTTGCTATTAAAATCGATATCAGTAATGAAGCACCTTCCAGCAATATACCAAGGGACAGCATTCATTCATTTTCTACCGCTTATCCTCAAGAGGGTCACGGGGGTGCTGAAGCCTATCCCAGCTGTCTTCGGGCGAGAGGCGGAATACACTCTGGACTGGTCGCCAGCCAATCACAGGGCACATATAGACAAACAACCATTCATACTCAAATTCATACTTATGGACAATTTGGAGTCGCCAATTAACCTAGCATGTTTTTGGAATGTACCAAAGTACCAGAAGAAAACCCATTCATGAAGACTCCACACAGAGATGGCCAAGGGTGGAATTGAACCCTGGTCTCTTAGCTGTGAGGTCTGCACGCTAACCACTTGATTGCCGTGCAGCCCACCAAGGGACTACTTGCAAATACTACTACTGCAAATCCAAGAAGACGAGGCTTCTATTCAAAGCAGAATGGGGGTTTATTTCTTACAAATGGAGCATGAATCATTTTTACAAAGAGGAATGAAGAAGCAACCACAAATGATAATTTCATTCATTCATTCATTTTCTACCGCTTTTCCTCTCAAGGGTCGCGGGGGGTGCTGGAGCCTATCCCAGCTGTCTTCGGGCAAGAGGCGGAATACACCCTGGACTGGTGGCCAGCCAATTCCAGGGCACATATAGACAAACAACCATTCACACTCACATTCATACCTATGGACAATTTGGAGTCGCCAATTAACCTAGCATGTTTTTGGAATGTGGGAGGAAACCGGATTTTCGAAGAGAACATGCAAACATGCAAGGGTGGAATTGAACCCTGGTCTCCTAAATGTGGGGTCTGCACGCTAACCACTCGATCGCCATGCAGCCCATTAAGGGACTACTTCACAGCAAATCCAAGAAGACGAGGTTCTATCTATATACTTCTATTCAAAGCAGAATGGGTTTTTTTTCTTACAAATGGAGCGTGAGTCAATTTTACAAAGAGGAATGAAGAAGCAACAACAAATGATAATGTATGTGACATTTTTAACTCATTCTGTTCAGCAGCTTCGTCATGCAGTATGATTGTTTTTCCCAAACACCTATGCACCACAACAGGTGAATCTGGTAAACTCTGCTAGTCGTATTGCAAATGTATAGTTAAAAGCACCGGAATAGCATAGTTCAAGAGAGAAAAGACAGCATTGACTGTGACAGGAGTCTGAGGAGGGGGGGACGTTGGGGAAGGGTTAGATTAAAGATAATGGACGGTGATGTAGCCACAGATGGTGAGAGCATCCACCTCATCACCTGCAAGGGACATGCAACTTGTTGACCTCCAGAGAAGAAGCTCTCATTGCGAAATAGAAATTTGTCTATTTTATCTTGGGGCTGCATTACTATTAATACTTGCCGAAGACCAGGAGAGAATGCAGAAAAAATGGCATAACCAAAACTAGAAAATTGAAAGAACAGACAGTGTGTGTGGGTGAATGCTTAACCTGTCTTTAATTGAATGTCTCATGTCATAAGCTGGCTGCACGGCGGTCGAGTGGTTAGCGCGCAGACCTCACAGCTAGGAGACCTGAGTTCAATTCCACCCTTGGCCATCTCTGTGTAGCAACATGCTAGGTTAATTGGCGACTCCAAATTGTCCATAGGTATGAATGTGAGTGTGAATGGTTGTTTGTCTATATGTGCCCTGTGATTGGCTGGCCACCAGTCCAGAGTGTACCCCACCTCTCGCCCAATCATACTGCATGACGAAGCTGCTGAACAGGATGAGTTAAAAATGTCACATAAATTATCATTTGTCGTTGCTTCTTCATTCCTCTTTGTAAAATTGACTCACACTCCATTTGTAAGAAATAAACCCCCTTTCTGCTTTGAATAGAAGCCTCGTCTTCTTGGATTTTACCAGGGTTCAATTCCACCCTCGGCCATCTCTGTGTGGAGTTTGCATGCGTGGGTTTTATCTGGGTACTTCGGTTTCCTCCCACATTCCAAAAACATGCTAGGTTAATTGGTGGCTCCAAATTGTCCATAGGTATGAATGTGAGTGTGAATGGTTGTTTGACTATATGTGCCCTGTGATTGGCTGGCCACCAGTCCAGTGTGTACCCCGCTTCTCGCCCGAAGACAGCTGGGATAGGCTCCAGCACCCCCCAGACCCTCGTGAGGATAAGCGGTAGAAAATGAATGAATGAATGAATATTATAAGCCATCATTTCAAGAATGTTTGACAGTCAGTATAAATTGACTGTCAAAAAATACACGTCACAAACGCTAATTCTGCAACTTTACAAATATTGCATTATTATTACATTATTACACATTATTTATTGCATATTTTGTTGGCATTTTCACTGCTGTGTTATTGTGCAATGACAATAAAGAAAGTCTATTTTTCCATCCATCCATCCATCCATCTATCTATCTATTATAACAGAAATGTTAACAATAATATAGTTTAGTGTCACGGGGGTGTCGAGGGTTGGACCCCAGATGCAGAGGACGGCCAACAGGAGTTCGGTTTCAGTTCTTTAATTAGCAAGGTCCAAGAAACAAAATAGGCCCAAGGGGCAACACAGGGAGGTGGCAAAGAAAAACTCGAAGAATAAACAAAAATCTTGCCACAAAACACAGCTAACATAAAGTTCCAAATGGTAATCTCTAGATGCTGGCTGGAAGGCTAGGGAGTGCTGGGAAGCCCGAAGCACCGGTCGCAGGAAACGATGTGAGGAACCAGCGATAGTCGCTGCAAGCGGCGGCCTTAAAAAGGGCAGTTGATTGAATGGGCTTCAGGTGTGCCCAGTCCTCCCGCCTCCAGCCCGCTCCTGGCGATCTGGAAAATACGGAGAAGCAGACCAGGAGAAGGCAGGAACAGAACTGTGACAGTACCCCTCCCTCTAAAGGTCGCCACCTGGCGGCTTACCTGGCTTCTCAGGGAAAGATCTATAGAAGTCCGAAAGGAGGGTGGGGTCAAGAATGAGGGAGCGGGAGATCCAGGAACGTTCCTCCGGCCCGTACCCCTCCCAATCCACCAAGTACTGGAAACCCCTGCCCCTTCTTCTCACGTCTAAAATGGCCTTGACTGAAAAAGCGGGGTGGCCATCGACCAGTCTGGGCGGAGGGGGAGGAACTTCCGGGGGGCTGAGGGTACTGGAGGCAACTGGCTTGAGGAGGGAGACGTGGAAGGCGGGGTGTATACGGAGCGATTCGGGGAGACGGAGCTGCACCGAGGAAGGGCTAAAGACACGTACTATTGGGTATGGGCCGATATACTTGGGTTGGAGCTTCTTAGAGTCCGTGTGGAGCGGTAGGTCCCGGGACGAGAGCCACACCCTCTGACCAATCTTGTACTCCGGTGCGGCCGAACGGTGGCGGTTGGCCAACCGCTGGTTCCGCTCGGAGGTGCGGCCCAGCGCGGCCCGGGTGTTGTGCCAAGCCCGGCGAGCACGTCTGAGGTGAGCTGCCACTGAGGGGACGGATGACTCTGACTCCAGTGAGGGGAACGCCTGGGGTTGGTATCCGTACGCCACATGGAAGGGTGAAAGGCCTGTGGCAGAGCTGACCAGCGAGTTGCGAGCGTATTCAATCCACGGGAGATTAAAGGACCAGGAGGCGGGTTGCTGGTGGCAGACGCAGCGGATGGCGGCCTCCAGGTCCTGGTTGGCTCTCTCCGTTTGGCCGTTGGTCTGGGGGTGGTAACCCGAGGACAGACTGGGTGACGCCCCAAGGGACTTGCAAAAAGCCTTCCAGACTGCTGACGTGAATTGGGGGCCCCTGTCCGAGACGATGTCCAAGGGGATACCATGCAGTCGGAAGACATGGAGAACCAGCAGGTCGGCCGTCTCCAGGGCAGACGGGAGTTTGGGGAGGGCGACGAAATGAGCCATCTTAGAGAACCTGTCGACCAGCGTGAGTATGACAGTGTTGCCATTGGATGGAGGGAGGCCAGTGACGAAGTCCAGGGCCACGTGGGACCACGGGCGGGAGGGAATGGGCAGTGGTTGCAGCAACCCCGCTGGAGGCTGATGGGAGGACTTGTTCCGAGCACAGGTGGGACAGGCTGCCACAAACTCCCGGACGTCAGCTCTGAAGGACGGCCACCAGAAACGCTGTGCCAAGAGGAAGGCGGTGCGCGACGCCCCCGGATGGCACGCCAGCTTGGACTCGTGTGCCCAGCGGAGGACGTCAGGTCGGAGTCCTGGGACGACGAACAGGCGCCCAGACGGGCAACCGATGGGCGGGGTGACCCTCTCCATAGCGTCGGCCACTTGCCTTTCCACGTCCCACTGGAGGGCACCCAGAATCCGGGACTGTGGGATGATGGTCTCCGGGGGGGACTCCTCCGTGGGTGAAGCGTGGAGTCTCGAGAGGGCGTCCGGCTTGCTGTTCTGGGAGCCTGGACGAAACGTCAGGGTGAAATTGAACCGTGCGAGAAAGAGCGCCCACCGTGCCTGTCGGGGGTTGAGCCTCTGGGCAGAGCGGAGGTAGGCCAGGTTCTTGTGGTCCGTGTGCACGACGAAAGGTGGTTCCGCACCCTCCAGCCAGTGCCTCCATTCCTGCAGGGCGAGTACCACGGCCAGCAATTCTCTGTTGCCGATGTCATAGTTCTGTTCGGCCGGGGTCAGGCGACGAGAGAAGAAGGCGCAGGGGTGCAGTTTCTGGTCGGAGGTGGAGCGCTGGGAGAGGACCGCCCCAACGCCAGTATTAGAAGCGTCAACCTCGACAAAGAATTGGGCAGCGGGGTTAGGGTGAATGAGTACCGGAGCGGAGGTGAATAACCCTTTGAGCCGATTGAAAGCCGACTCGGCCTCGGAGGTCCAATTAAATGACTCCTTCACCGATGTTAGCTTGGTGAGGGGTCCAGCGACCCGACTAAAATCCCGAATGAATCGCCGGTCGAAATTGGCAAAGCCCAGGAACCGTTGAAGGTGCTTCCGGGTTGTAGGAGCCGGCCAGTCGGCCACAGCCTGGATCTTGGCTGGGTCGGGTTTAATCTGACCCCGCTCCACGATAAACCCCAAGAACGCGACAGAGGTAGTATGAAAGGCACACTTCTCAGCCTTGATGAATAGCCTATTTTCAAAGAGTCTCTGGAGGACCAACCGGACTTGTTGTATGTGCTCGGTCAGGGAGGAGGAGAAAATGAGTATGTCGTCTAGGTACACGAAGACAAACCGACCCAACATGTCCCGTAGGACATCGTTTATCAAATTTTGAAAAACAGCAGGGGCATTGGTAAGGCCGAAGGGCATGACTAGGTACTCAAAGTGCCCGAGGGGAGTATTGAACGCGGTCTTCCACTCATCCCCCTCCCGTATGCGGACCAGGTGATAGGCGCTACGCAGGTCGAGCTTGGAAAAGAACTTGGCAGAGTGAAGCAGGTTGAACGCGGAATCCATAAGTGGCAGCGGGTACTTATTTTTAACTGTAATGTCGTTGAGCGCACGGTAGTCTACACAGGGACGCAGTGATTTATCCTTCTTTTCAATGAAAAAGAATCCTGCGGCTAACGGTGACGAGGAGGGCCGGATGAGACCAGACGCGAGGGACGAGGAAATATATTGTTCCAGTGCCTCCCTCTCAGGCCGGGAGACATTGTACAGCCGTGACGACGGCAGCACTGCCCCTGGGAGCAGATTAATGGCGCAATCATACGGCCGATGAGGCGGGAGGGATTGGGCGCGATCCTTACTAAAAACCTCCCGCAAATCGTGGTAGGCGTCAGGAACGGAGGAGAGGTCGATCTCCTCGGGAGGGGCCGAGCGGGGGGACGTGGTACGAGGCCACGCCGATTTGAGGCAGTGTGTGTGGCAGAACACACTCCAATTAAGGATGGAGGATTTGACCCAATCAATGTGCGGGTTGTGCTTGAGTAACCAGGTAAGCCCTAATACGACCGGAGCGGAGCGAGACGGGAACACAAAAAAACTCATGGATTCGTGGTGGTTACCGGACACACGTAGTGAGAGTGGCGCGGTCTGGTGAGTAACCGTGGCCAGGTGACGCCCGTCGAGGGAGTGTACAACTTGAGCCGCAGACAATTTGATAACAGGAATGGCGAGGCGTTTAACAAACGACTCGTCCACAAAGCTATCATCCGCTCCAGAGTCAATAAAGGCTGAAATGTCAACATGTCTGCCGCACCAGGAGAGCGTACCTGGGAGTTGTAGTCTGTTGACTGCCGGGGCTGCTAATGACGTCATCCCAGCAGGTTGTTCCACCGTTGCGCCACGAGGAGGCGATGCTTGAGAGTGTGGGCGATCTGGTCGGACCGGGCAGCGAGAGATAGTGTGGCCCGCCTGACCACAGTAGATGCAGAGCCGCATCCTTCGACGACGGTCCCTCTCGGCCGAGGGGAGGCGACTTCCTCCCAGCTGCATGGGCTCGTCGTATCTCGGTGCAGATGCTGGCTCGACGGCGGGGAGGGGCCGCAGCGACGACGGCGGTGAGCGGTCCCCGTACTCGCGGAGATGGCTTCCGGGAGGGTGACGTCCTTGCTGGAGGAGGCGGTCCTCCTTGTGGTCGTTGCTGCGCCTCTCGATCCCGATGGCCCAGGCGATGAGCTCGTCGAGGTTGGATGGAGTCTGCAGAGGAATCATTCGTTCCCGGATGTCGTCCGACAGGCCCAGGAAGAAGGCGTCCGCGAGGGATGACGGGTTCCAGTCGCTCTCGGCCGCCAGCGCCCGGAACTCGATAGCGTAGTCGGACGCGCTGCGGCGGCCCTGGTGTAGCCGTAGGAGAGCCCGGGACGCCTCGCGTCCCGGCGGGGTCCGCTGGAAGATCTGCTCCATGGCCTGGGAGAAGGCGGCGTAAGACGAGCAGACGGGAGAACGGCGGCTCCACTCAGCGGTGGCCCAAGCTCCGGCCCTTCCAGTAAGGTGGGAAGTGACGAAAGCCACTCGCGCTCGCTCCGAGCGAAAAGCCGCTGACTGCAGCTCGAAATGTAGCTCGCATTGGGTGAGGAATGGCCGTACTTCACCCGAATCACCCGAAAACTTCTCTGGCTTGGAGAGCAGCGCGCCAAGAGCAGGTAAGGAGACGTCAGAAGTCGGCGTGAGGTCGGCGGGCTGCTCGGCGGGCGCCGGGGGGGTGGCGACGGGAACGTCGCGCTGCAAGGCGGACACCAATGCGCTTAGTTGAGCCTCGAGTGCCTTCATCCGCGCGTCTTGCTGGTCGGCCAGGTTCTTAACACAGGTGCCCAAGGCGTTGAGCTGCTCCTCCTGTTTTCCCAGGCGTTGTGCCTGGTGGCGTAGAGCCAACTTAATTGGCTCTGGCTCCGCGGGGTCCATGTCTTATGGCTGGTTCCTTCTGTCACGGGGGTGTCGAGGGTTGGACCCCAGATGCAGAGGACGGCCAACAGGAGTTCGGTTTCAGTTCTTTAATTAGCAAGGTCCAAGAAACAAAATAGGCCCAAGGGGCAACACAGGGAGGTGGCAAAGAAAAACTCGAAGAATAAACAAAAATCTTGCCACAAAACACAGCTAACATAAAGTTCCAAATGGTAATCTCTAGATGCTGGCTGGAAGGCTAGGGAGTGCTGGGAAGCCCGAAGCACCGGTCGCAGGAAACGATGTGAGGAACCAGCGATAGTCGCTGCAAGCGGCGGCCTTAAAAAGGGCAGTTGATTGAATGGGCTTCAGGTGTGCCCAGTCCTCCCGCCTCCAGCCCGCTCCTGGCGATCTGGAAAATACGGAGAAGCAGACCAGGAGAAGGCAGGAACAGAACTGTGACAGTTTAGTATTAATTAGTGAATATGAATATTCGAAAATGCACTTGCATTGTTTTGTGACTGGGTTAAATAAATCCCCAAAATTTGTGGACCCAATCTTTTGCATTGTGTTGTCCCGTGAGTTCTATAAATGTACTCATTGTGTACCACTGCAGGGACAAAATGTGTGCATCTCTCAAGGGGGCTTTAGTGAGAAGACAAGGCTTCATATAAAGCACAGTGTTGGTTTGTTTACAAAGTCATTATGAAGGAGGAGAAGTGATGAGAAAGTTCTGCAGAAAACTGATATTTTATCAGACAGTTGGGTGTTTCTCGCTGATTTGTTGACGTGTTTCACTGTTTGTTGCATTTTGTGCTGGAAACACATGGAGGAGGCTGTCTGTCTGCAAGGAAAACAATACACAGCTGATTCAAGGAGGGACATAATCACCAGAGTCCCAGTATGCAGTGAAGACTCTTGGCTAATGCCTCAAAAAAAAAAAAGCATGTGTCAATCACGCCGACTAGGTTGTAATGGCAAACTCTGGGCTGACAGCGCCATACTACCTCTGGACAGACAGCCGACAGGAACAGGAAGTCACGACTGATGTTCCTCCAGAAACAGCACTATTTTTAGAGTAGCGTCTCTCCAACAGCTAGATGTAATTTCTCCTTGTCCACAGCAGCATTTGACACATGACCCTCTGGTTCCAAAGCTCAATTCCTTCCAGCAGCTTTATTTATTGAAAATAATGTCATGATTAATTCACTAAAAACAGGACAAGTGTTTTACAAAATCACCCAATAATTATCATACGGTCGCTTATAGGTTTGTGTGGGAATTTTCACAATCCCATATTATATATAATATATTCCCGTAACCTAATTTTATTCCAATTGTGTCAATGTCCACATGGCTTTTTTTAAGGCCTTTACCATTGGAAACACACACACATGCAACGTTCAAGTCACCTACCCACTGCACCGTGTGGCATACAAACATAGCTGCAAGGTATGCTGAGTCGCTTGTGATACCATTCTTTGTTTTGTTTTTGCTTGATTGCAAAATTAGGTCATCAAAATTGTGCCCTGTGATTGGCTGGCGACCAATCCAGGGTGTACCCCGCCTCTCGCCCGAAGGCCCTTGTGAGGATAAGCGGTAGAAAATGATTGAATGAGTTAACACACAATATTCAATGTTTTGTTGTAGTGATGTGTCGGTCATGAACGAATGGAACTAGTTCTTTTTTGTGAACGGAATGAACGAGGTCACCGCCCCTAAAATACCCGTTCAGTCCGTTCAGTTGCAAATGCTTTTTTTTTGATTGGCTGGAGAGTCAGTTCAATGTTCCTTTTGGAGGGCGGGGCTATCTGCGTGCTTGCCTGTCTTATCCTGTCGTCGCGCCTTGAAAGGCCGAGATCGCAACGCCGGACTGGGGAGTTGAGTCGCTCGGATCCGCAGGGCTGTCTAATAATATTTCATATTTCAAGGTACGCCATCATGTGTTGTTGTGCTGTTGAGTCGTAACAAACGTGAACATGACTGAACGGACTGACTCGACACGGCAGACCAGGTGTATGCACAGGGGGAGATCACAGGCTAACGACCAATTGACTGAAATGACCGAAATGACCGAAATGCCGAAATGAACGAAATGAACGAAATGAACGAAATGAACGAAATGAACGAAATGAACGAAATGAACGAAATGAACGAAATGAACGGATCTTTTTACTGAATGAACCGGAATGATCCGTTTCACTGAAATGAACAGTGCACTACCCAGCATGTCTTGCAGGCATTTGAAAACAATAATTTTAAGTTGGGTGTTATATTTAGTGCTTAGTTGTTGATTTATGTGGTGCATTCACTTGCTGATGTGTTGTGTTCGTTTCTTTGCATCATGAGCAAGTATGTTGTTCCGCTCAATGCCACCTACAGTATATGGCCACAAAAGTCTGCATAATGAGCAAACCTATGACTTGCTGTGCCTTGAACTGCTAATTGGTAACGAAGCACTAGAAAATATACTGTAGATCTCTAGGAATAATCACTAAGGCAACATAAACAAGGGGAATCATTCTGCGGCCATCACCTGAAAAACCAATGCAGTGTTTGTTTGCAGTGGGTCGAGATGGGTGCAACTGATTCAGACACCTGCTGGAGGGTGTGGGATCATAAATAATGGAGTGAGACTTGAAACGCAGTGTGACATAATGAAAAAAAAAACACCTAGCTCTATAGTATGATTAAGGGGATGTGTGCTCTACAAGCAAGTGCACTATTTGATCTGATTTTTACTATGTTAGAAAATATCTTTTCACATTTCATTCAGGGCCTCGGTACTAAGTGCTAGGTTGTGTCCGTGTTGCTATGGCAATTGTGCACCAAACTGAAAGAAGGTCAGCTAAACAACCGATTTTAGGACATCAGAATTCAAACCACAAGCCCTTAAATGGGGCAAAAACAAGGAAGATAAAATTGTTGTTACGCTTCACACAATGGTCACTGAACACAACATGATGGAGGACACACAGGGTGTCTTTAATCTGCGCAGGGTACAATGAAATGTCAAGACTATCAAGGCATTCTGGAGCAAAAATGTGTTTCACACTGTCAGAAAGCTTGGTTACAGTCACAGGTCACAGGCCCTCCAAATGCACAATGACCCAAAACACACAACCAAAAACACTCAAAAATGGCTAAGGGGCAAAGATATTCGGAAGTGGCCTTGCATGACCATATGTGGACCGAGCTGTAGAAGGTACCCATCAAATCTGAAGAGCAGTTTGGTCAGCAGTGGGCTAAAATACCTCAACATTGACGATTTGGTTTCGAGGTGACCTTTTGTTCTTCGTGCTTTGTTGGATGGCTGGACAACCACTTGGCTTTAAGGTAGTTTTGTGTCATTTACGGCGTTGCAAACATTCAATACGCCACCGTTCAGTTACCACAGAGGTGCCCTGATGTCAGAGTATTGTTGGAATAGCGAAAAACTAGCTGAACGGGATGGAATGTTCCCAAAGTTGACATTTTAAACTATCTGTCCCACATTTCCTTTGAAAGTTGGATATTCATTCATTCATTTTCTACCGCTTTTCTTGGGGCGTGAGGCGGGGTACACCCTGGACTGGTCGCCAGCCAATCACAGGGCACATATAAACAAACAACCATTCACACTCACATTCATACCTATGGACAATTTGGAGTCGCCAATTAACCTAGCATGTTTTTGGAATGTGGGAGGAACCCGGAGTACCCGGAGAAAACCCACGCATGCACGGGGAGAACATACAAACTCCACACAGAGATGGCCGAGGGTGGAATTGAACCCTGGTCTCCTAGCTGTGAGGTCTGCGCGCTAACCACTCGTCCGCCGTGCCGCCCAAAGTTGGATATATAATCCTCCATTTTGTCCATTAAATTAATTCATTCAGCAGAGCATATAAATATCCTGCATTTTACTTGTTGCTCTCCGGTTGCTGCCTCTCTATGGAAGAGTGGCAGTGACAAGCACCTTCCAACTCACCCCCCCACCCATCGAGCCGAAGCGGTATGACATTCCCATGTATTTTTTTTAGTCCCATTAGGCAGAATAATGAGGTCAGACATACAGTACACTGGCAGGCTGTAGAAAATCATGGTGCATAACAAATATTTCTACAACATTATATTATTGGCAAAATGCTGACAAACAGAAACTGGCAGGCGCCATGATCCAACTCAGTGTGCACCCAGGCGGTAGGCAGGCAGTGTTTGCATACTAAGCCGAGTAGGGATGCTCCAGGCAGCTTCAACTTAGGTTTCCTTCGTGTGTTTGATCAGGGAATTTAAAAATTCAGTGATTTTACAACAGGAAAACAACAGGAATCAAACAGTACGGAAAATACATAAAACAGTTCAATGGAGAAACTGCCCATTGTTTCAGGGTTCTTAGACACTTTTAAGTTTTTCCGTGAATTCCTTCTACATGTCCCATTGTCATCAGTATTTTTTAGTTCAATCAACTCAATACTTGCTTGCTGTCATTGCAAACTCAAGTGAGAGCAACAGGTTCAACAGTTTGTTTTTTTAAACGCTTTGATGATGGACTGTCTTGGGAACACGGAAATAACTTTTTTCCAACATCCATATTTATACAGCATTTTCTCTCGGATTTTACTTGACATCTCACTAAGACAAGACTTGAGCCTGTGATGTCACGTGCAAACCCAGCAGCAGCAGCAGTAGCAGTAGCCCACACTACACACATCGGGCTTTTAGCTCTGCCTCGCTACACCTCCGTCCACAAAGCCGTACTTAATGAAATCAGGCACTCAGAATGTACATGAATAATGGATTTTGTATTTACAACGTGAACTGGGAACTATAAAACATTGAAGATGAACAAGTACGTGAACTGTGGTCCAGTATTTTCCAGGCGTTTTTAGGTTCCCTGCGGAACTCCAAAAAGCAGTTCCTCTCAATTTGCAAGCCTCCTGACATTTCCCAGCATCCACTTCACGAGCAGATGTTCTTAGAATGAAATTCAACAGTAGTAAAGCTACAACGATTCATCGAGGAAATCGATCAGTCAATTACAAAAAGCTTCTGCGACTGCGATGATTCGTTGGTGTTCAAAATGGTTCAACCCCCAACTGCATTAAAGGGTTTTAGCTAACATACGTCCTTCGTACTAAGGACTTAGTACGTCCTTAGTACTAGTACTAAGTACTAGTACAAATAGTTACGATTCTGATCAGGTCTGTTGTGTAAAGCCTGCCCCCCTTCTCAAAGAATGTCAGTTTATACTCAAATACTAGATAGGACAACTTTGGTCAGATTAAAGGAACCTAGTCCTTAGTACTAAGGACTTAGTACGTCCTTAGTACTCTGTACGTCCTTCAGACGTGACACATAGCTTGACATACGTTCTTGCCGTGATCCACAGGAGTCTGAGCCCATTCCTTATGAGCAAAGATCTCCGATTCATTGACTTGCTTGATGTTGCACCCACCAGAGATTTTAATCAGATGGTTGCTGTAGCCACTCCAGAATCTTTGAGTCTGTTGTCTGCAACCAAGCATTGGTAGATTTGGAGGTACGCTTGTTGTCCTTTTGGAAGGTCCAACGTCTCTGACTGCATGACATTTAGACCCAAGATCTCCTGGTAATTCTGGTCCTGGTGCACGCCACAATATGCTATGTGGCTATGTGTTGTGTGGCTTATCTATGTACACATTTTGTACAGATTTTTATCATATATCTTTGACCGCATAGAAAAACGATTCATCAAGGAAATCGATCAGTCGATTACAAAAAGCTTCTGCGACTATTATGCATTGATGATTCGTTGGTGTTCAAAATGGTTCAACCCCAACATTAAAGGGTTTTAGCTAACATACTACGTCCTTAGTACTAAGGACTTAGTATGTCCTTAGTACTAGTACAAATGGTCTTACGATTTTTATCAGGTCTGTTATGTCAAGCCTGCCCCCCTTCCCAAAGAACGACAGTTTATGTAAATACTAGATAGGACAACTTTGGTCAGACTAAAGGAACCTAGTCCTTAGTACTAAGGACTTAGTATGTCCTTAGTACTCTGTACGTCCTTCAGACGTGACACATAGCTTGACATACGTTCTTGCCATGATCCACAGGAGTCTTAGCCCATTCCTTATGAGCAAAGATCTCTGATTCATTGACGTTCTTGGTGTTGCACAAACCAGATATTTTAGTCAGGTGATTGCTGTAGCATCTCCAGAATCTTTGAACGCATTGTCTGCAACCAAGCATTGGTAGATTTGGAGGTACGCTTGTTCTCTTTTTGGAAGATCCAACGTCATTTACTGTATGACATTTAGACCCAAGATCTCCTGGTAATTCTGGTCCTGGTGCACGCCACAATATGCTATTTTACGACGTGGCTATGTGTCGTGTGGCTTATATATGTACACATTTTGTACAGATTTTTATCATATCTCTTTGACCGCATAGAAAAAATGAAATCGTGTGTAATTTACCGTTTTGGGTGTGAATGTGGAGAAAACATGAAGAATCTTGTGATACACAAATGAGATGAGTTCAGTGCAAGAATCTATGAATAACACAGAGCAGGAAGAAGGGAGGCGGGGGTGGCATCGGTGAGGGGGTGCAAAAAAAAGTTAGTCGGCAAAGTAATTCAAGGAATTGAGGGGAAGAGGTAAGCAGCGGGGGTGCGATAAAGAGATGGCCTCAAACTGAACTGCAGGAATTATGACCTCCCGGAGAATTCCATTCAAATCATCACAGAAGCAAGTAACTGTCTCAGGTTCTTGATGTCGGTACTCATTTAGAAGAAAATCATATTTTGCAGATTGTTCCAGACTAAACAACAAAGGTAAAAACCTGCATAATCGCCAAATAGAGGCAGCAGGAAGCGATGGGCAGTAGAGTGCAGCATAAATAAAGTGCAAGGAAAGCCTGAGATGGAGAGGGAGGATTGATAGTTGCCCTGCAGCCCAGGAAACCATCATAGAGCAGCAGTAATCATGACCTCCTGTGGAAGACTTTACTACATGTGTTATCTGCTGGTAAAAGGGTCTCCCCATGTTGCTGCTAAGGCATCTCTGAACACTGTGTTCATTAAATTGTGGGGACATTTGAAGCCATTACTGTACTGAGATGTTTGGAAACACAAAATGAATCCTTTTTTTTTTACTTCCGCAGAGGGGGTTATGTTTTTGCCAGTGTTTTATCAGTTTGTGTTCAAAATAACTTGATAAGTTCTGAATATCATTTTCAGGAATTGTCAGAAATGGGTTGTAGAAGAACTGATTACATTTTGGGGCTAATCTGGATCACCCATTTGGATCTAGGAATCGTTTAAATGGATCTTTCACATCGCGAGGGAAGACCATTTTCGGTATCCGTGCTTATAACGGCACAAAAAATGGTCAAAGTACTTGGAAAAAATACAGGTTCTACAGAACATCAAAAACTGAAAATGCTATTTTTGAGATAACTAGCTTCGATCGATTGGCCACAGATTGGTATCGACCGATATCAGGGAAAAAGCACAATCCGTCGTGTGTGGGACTTCCTGTCTTTCTGAGAGAAACTTGGTGAAGAAGATTGGTGCGGCATTTGGTGGTGAGCACTTGGCAGGGTGTGGTGCATTTGAGGCTTGAGATGTCATTATGTAAATCACAATATGGAACCATGGCACTTGGCGGTGGTCTGTGTTGTCCTTTTCATTCATTCATTCATTCATTCATTTTCTACCGCTTTTTCCTCAGTGATTTAACTGATAGTTTATTCATCATATTTTTTTGGTTATTGGTTTTTAGTTGTTTGGTGACTGCTTTATTGGTCAGCATTAAAGGGGACCTATTATGCTCATTTTCCGGCCCTTTGTATTGAGTTGTGGACTCCTATAGAGCAGCTACACACAATAACCAGCACAGAAAAACTGTTCCAAACAGTCTTTTTAAAATTAATTCCAGCCACGGCTCACCTTCGGGAACGCCCACTCCGCTGTGATTGGTCCCACTCAGCTTGTACAGTTAACAGCTTGTACCGCATACAAGGAAGCCCGGTGTTAAAAAAATATATATCTGAAACCAAGCATTTAGAGCCAACCCAAACTTCTTTCAGGGCTCACTTGTGCAAAGTTCATTATTTGAAACTTTGGCCTTGTTTAACACGGGAACACAATATTTATATGTCAGAAAAGTGGATATAGCTCCCCCTTAATTATGGCATAATTGATTATACTCTGGTCTGGGTTGGCAATGGAGATTTAAAAATGTTCCAAGTATACAAAACAATTTCTTCATAAACTTGATGATGCGATGTCAGCAGAATTCCGAAAAGCTGAAGCCAAAGTGCTTTGAAAAGGTGTGAAAATCAAAACACAGAAACCGTTCCGTAGCTGAAGCTTGACTGAAATGCTGTGGAAATACACTAAAATGTAGAATGAAAGTTCATTCTCATCATATTTTGACCTATACTCGAAACATTAGAACTTTTTCCACGACCAAATTTTGCAAAAATTACAACTTTATTCATTGGTTTGTTTGCTTTTCATAATTTTCATTACAACTCAAAACAAATAACATCTATTCTTTATTTATGCTATGAACATGATGCTATTTTTCATGCTACTAAAATGATGCTGCAACTTTTTTTGGGTAAATTATCTTCTCTTCATATTTCTCTTTCATATTTTACAGCAGATTTTTTATTTTTGCTGTTTTTATTTGACATCTTTTTAGCTTTCTTGCGAAATTATATATTTAGAATGCTCCATGGGTCGCAATATACCCCTGCTTTAAATTGTGAATGTGAATTGTTGGTTGTATATTCGTGTTCTGATTGGTTGGCAACCAGTCGAGGGTTTTAGCCCACCTCTCGCACAAAGTCAGCTGGAATAAGCTCCAGCTTCCCTATGGCCTCAATAAGAACATGGCCGGATATTGCATTGTTAACTACTGATTTATGGGTATCATCTTAATTTATTTAAAGTAAGACTACAAAAGAATATATTACCTTTGTTTAGCAATTAAAAAAAAAACTCTTTTGTTCTTCTTTCAGGAAATCTGGGCATGGTCTTCATTTTTTTTAATTAGCTTGTTTTTGTTCTCTTTAAGAAGCACCTGGAATCACAAATATGTCTTCGTGCAAGACGCCTGGAATTTTCTATTTAAATGTATTATTTTTATGCAAAGTGTAAACTCACCTTTGGTGCATCGCACTACTTTGAAGTTTTACCGTTGGCTATCCCGGAGGAAGAGAACTGTTTGTTTCAAGTTATCTTCATAAGCATGCTGTATGATGCAAATTAATTTCATCAAAAGATTGCAAGCCTTCACCACTTAAAGTGATGACAAAAAAAAAGGACAAGGCAATCCACTCTGACGTTGCTGCCAGCCATTTGACTGAATATGCTTGAAAATAAAGTCATTTGTAGACAACAGATTCAGTTTGTTGTGAGGAAGCACATAAATAGGTGAATCTACAAATAGTTCAATTAGAACGTTTCTGAATAATTTTATCTGTTGGTTTTTTAATCCACCCAATATGGTGGTCATGAGTGATGGGTAATGACCGGAAGGACAAGATCGCAGGGACAATCGACCGTAATGACTTTACTGGCTGGGCTCTTAGCCATCTGAGGATTGGGAGGTGTTCCAGGCATGTCGACCAATGGAAGACCTCCTTGAAGACCCAGGACACATTGGAAATATGGTCCCACAACTGGCCCGCGGAGGATCGGGACAAAGTTGCTGGGGACAGGAAAGTCTGGGGTTCCCTGTTTTAGACTGCTGCAGTAGAAGATGGATGGATTGATGAACGGATGCATGGAAGAATGGATGGAACCGAAAGTGTTGAGCATTCTCAACAAACATACCTGAATCTGGTAGCACAAAGAAATATCCTGTAAAGACTGAAAAATACCGCTTCGTTAATCTAAGGTTTCTCTCTCCCTAATTTGGAGGACCTTTCCAGCCTCCAAAAAAAAACCACATAACATAAAAAAACCCCAACTCAGACAGCTTACTCTCTGTTTGAACTCCCGCCATTGGATGGTACAGAACAATTAAAGCAAGAACAAAGGCTTTCTCTCCCAAAGCTGTGAAAGCTTCAAATGCGGCTAAAATGTCGACTTTCGTTTCAACACAAACATGCTGGGCAGTAGGTGTCTTGTTTTTCTATGATTTGGTGTTGTGTTATCCTCGGATGCAAGGACATGGCAGCAGTTTGTTCAATAAAGTCCTTAATTAACAAAAGGTGAGCAGACACAAGGAGGCTTGGAAGTACAGCAAAGGGAAAAACAGGAAGACTGCTAACGGAATGTATCGGAATGCATCCAACATGTTGACCAAGTTCTAGGTTTATTGCACGGATACTACACTGTTTATTGTTATTGTAGAGGATTTTTATTCTCGGAGCAGATTTTATTATAGCGCCTGAACGCTGCAGGAAGAAAAGACCTGCAATATCTTTGCTTCACACACTTTGGATGTATCAGCCAGTTACTAATGGAGATCCTTAGTGCACCGAGTGTGTGTTGGAGCCTTTGGAAGCTGGCCTTCTTCATCAATTTGTTGCTGTTCCCCCAGTCGACCACGCCACAGAAGATGACAGAGGCTATCACAGTCATAGAAGGTGTTCAGGAGTCATCCCTGCTCTTAAAAAGACCTCAGCTGTCACGCTCTACCTGAACAGTGATTCGGTAGCTTGGGTGGTATTGTCATGTTCCTTTGGTTGTATTGCTTACCAATTCTGTTGTCCCTTTTAGATTTCTCCACTCCCACTTTGGGAGGAGCCACAGGACGTGCCACAGCTGTTTCGCATTCCATGTCCCCCATTTAAACCCACCTGTGGCGACTGGATGGCACTCGGCTATTGTTCTGGTCTACACGCCATATGCCTTCACTTCCGGACCTTCCTGTTACATCGACAACCCTGGGTGCCCTCCAGTCGACGTGGACTACTCCTGCTGCACGCCCTGTGGCTCCGCGGTCCCTGTTGGTACTTTGATTTCCTGGTTTTTACCCGCGGCATCTTTTCTTTCCTTTGGTATGCCGTTGTCCTTGGTTACCCCCCTCGTTGTCACGAAAGCTTATTAAAAGACTTTAACTGCAATTTACCACGGTGTCCTCTGCATCCTGGGATCCGAACCCGGTTCCTACCGCAACCTCGTCACATCAGCATCCAGCCAAATTAATAACTGATGTTAATGTTAAAAGTTTAACATTGCTATGTGCATACTGCAACATATTGAGGGGGGTGTAATGTTGTGTTTGACGCAGCTACTGTGTACGTGTACCTAATGTTGTGGCCAGTCATTTCGGCAGTCAACAGAAAATGAACACAATTCTTATATTGTAAGTAGCATGTCTGTTTTATGATGACTTCATGGAATAAGACAAAATACATAAAGGAAAAAAAGAGGTCATGCTACCCCTTGATGCATAAGTGGCTGATAAAAGACAAGTTCAGCGCTGTCTTGTCAAATGCACCGTATAATTTTACAAAGTAACTTTTGATACCGGCTGCACGGCGGTCGAGTGGTTAGCGCGCAGACCTCACAGCTAGGAAACCAGGTTTCAATTCCACCCTCGGCCATCTCTGTGTGGAGTTTGCATGTTCTCCCTGTGCATGTGTGGGTTTTCTCCGGGTACTCCGGTTTCCTCCCACATTCCAAAAACATGCTAGGTTAATTGGCGACTCCAAATTATCCATAGGTATGAATGTGAGTGTGAATGGTTGTTTGTCTATATGTGCCCTGTGATTGGCTGGCCACCAGTCCAGGGTGTACCCCGCCTCTCGCCCAAAGACCAACGCAACACAAGCTGTTTTTAACTTGCCAAATGCACCGTGTACATGAATGAGGCACCTCTCAGCTACTCTGTAGCTGCCGCCGTCTCGGAAGAGGTGGTCGCTCTGTGTGACTGGCCAATCACAGACCATGAAGAGTGAATACATAATGAGCTTTTTCTTTAAATGCGAATACGGATAATGACAAAATGTACTCCTATGGGGGAAAAAATGCTTTATCCATAACAGATACTCGTTTATAACGAGTATCCCACTCATCCCTAATTGTTACAATATCATACAAAATATTGTTGTTGTAGGCTGTAAGTTTAAGCTTAAGAAGAAGGACACAATAAATGACGTGTTTAAATGCTTTAAAACACATCCGAGGCCATCCACAATATGCTGAATGGTAATTTACATTAATTGCTGGTTAGAAATTAAGTCCATTAGACAAACACAGACGACTTTGTTCAGATCCTCTGCCACCCACAGGCCACTAAGTGGTTTTCACGTTCCACTTTCAATTACCAAGGACATGCATTAGTACTGTTAGCTAAACTTACTTCATTCTGGAGTGGTAGCAAATATCAACACTGTAGTCATGCCACACTAATGCCTGCTCCTGCTAATGGCGCGACATGAACCTTGGGTTCACACACCTATTCACACCTTCAACCTGTTTTACCTTTTAAAATGTGGTTGCATTAGTGTTGCCATGGTAACTGCTGGAGTACATGACTGTTGTATCAATACGCACATGCTATACATCCAGATAACCCCAAGAATTTCATTTAAAAACTCAATCGAACCAATTTAGAAAATGTTGAAAACAAGCAAGCATCATAAATAATTTCATAAAACAAAACCCTAATGCAACAAACCGTTTGAAAGCTAACACTTTGCTCTTGCAATGGTACAAAATATCAAGACGCAGCTGAAATCTTTGGTTGGATACTGCTTTGTCATGATTGTTAGAGGTGACATACGTATTTTGCTCATTTTTCAGCCTTTTGTATTGAGTTGTGTACTCCTATAGAACAGCTACACACAATAACCCGCACAGAAAACATTCTAGATCTTTAGGAATCTGTACCTATTCCAGGGTTATTTCCTTTCATTTGTGCTTCCCACCCACACCGGGCACGCCCACTCTGCTGTGATTCGTCACACTCCCAAGCTCTCCAAAGTACTTCCTGACTAGTGCAAACCAAAATAAATAAATAAAGCCTTTGGAGAGGTAATTGAAAAGTGTTTAGCAGCTGCTGGGAGCTCAAGAGAACCCGAAAATACAACATTCTAACTACATTTATAGGTCAGAAAATTGGAAAAATCATAATAGAACACTTTAGAACAATTTCCCCTTCAATTTTTTTAATGAAATATACGATAGCCATCCTGAGTGGACAAAAAGAAGAAAAGCTTAAATTAAGCCATTGATGCCAACATCAGAGTAGAATCCTAAATAGATGTAGGATGGTAATTTATCTATTTATCAGTGCGAATGTCAAACTTTATCCTAATGTCACAATGCAAAATACACCAGGACCGGGAATTACCATATAATGAATGAATCAATCAATATTTCAAGTTAATTTAGTAAATATTTTGGGAACCACTATACTAGACCTTATTAAACCACAGCATTTTGGAAAAAAACACAATAGAGTGAGAGTGTGATTTTAAAGCGGGATGACTGTGCTCGACATGTCACATGGTTCACAGGCTTGCTGCATCATTGAGATCCTTCAGCCCGTTTATTTTTCCGTATATTCTATGATATTTCGAGTAGGACGGGTGGGTTACATTCTCAGCACAGTCCTTTGTTTGCTAATTGCCATTCGGGAATGGCTATACGTCTTTTTTGTTTCTTCCCAGAGTCTAAGAAGTCAAGAATCTTTAGAGGTTCACAAGCGACAATGAAAACAAATAACTTTGTTCTCATAAATAAAACCGACAGGAATCTAAACTTAAAAAAACATACTTTAAACAGAAAGTTGCATTGTTATCAATATGTTAAATTGACACCTAAAGATACAGATACTTCTTCCCCATGTAGATTATATACTGTACATCATGGGTCTCAAACTTGCGGCCCGTGAGCCAAATGCGGCCCACAGGATGCTAGTTTGAGGCCCCCGCCTTGATTTTTTAAATGTCAATGCATCCCATGCGAGTTTGATATGCATGCCATATGGTATCATGTACCCAAAAATGACAGCACAACTGACGCCATTTTGCCCCGCCCATACCATGATACACTCTGGAGGCCGGTTCCAACGCTTCTTACCGGGAAGACCTGCTAGCTTGGGTTAGCTAACTCCAGGCGCTTTATTACAGCTGCTAAGCTGTTTGTTTTGTCCAAGTCAATAAATAAGACGCTGTCAATGGTTCAACAACAACAACTCCGACATTGGATTAGCGGTGAAGCTACAGGATTATGACGCTGGGTACAAAAAAAATGCAGGAAATTATTTGGAATAAAACCGTAAATAAAAAAAAATATTTTTGTTCTTTTTAAACCCTGATGCGGCCCAACCTCACCCAGACCTTAGCTCCAGTGGCCCCCAGGCAAATTGAGTTTGAGACCCCTGCTGTACATGCAGCAAAAATTCCCATTTATTTGGTGTTTTCTAGCAAGTCACCCAGGATTTAAAGTGGTTAATAGACGAGGGATTGTTAACACTGTAAAAACATCATCTTGCAAGGTTGCAAATGAGCAGGAGACGTTGTAGCGGACACAAATGTATGTTGGGTTTCCTACATAGTGATCAGCCAGAGACAGGCATGAATCAATAAAGGTAGTAATGGTATAGTGTTTTGTGGCAGCTGAGTACACCATCCATCATGCTGGCTCCTTCTCTCTCCTGCGTGCAGTTTTATCTGCAGACTGAGTGGGGAGACAATGCATTCAAAAGCAAGTGAATTTGTGTGTGTGTGTGTGTGTGTGTGTGTGTGTGTGCTGCGAGCGACAGAAGAAAACAGCAAGCAGGTAGATAGAGTTAATTCCTTGGAGGGTTTGAATGAATGCTGACTGCAGGAAATGAAATGCTTGTGAAAGTTATACTCTTGTGAAAAGCTTGCTCTGGGCCGTCATGCAGACAGGCACACACACACACACACACACACACACACACACCAAACACCTCATATTTAAGTACAGACGCATCGTCACTTCTCCCAGACCTCACACATAAAGAGATCTCGAAACTTGTATCCCTGCTCTTCCTATTTCACTGAAGGCACATGGAGATGAAACATTCGCCCCAAGAAGCTTTCATCATTGGGGTGTGTGTATGAGCTTATATGTATGTGTGCTTGTGTGTTAAAAGGGGCTCTCTATTAAGGAAAAAAACATTTTTTGCGACTTTATGTTAGTGGAGTTGGATTGCTGACCCTGCTGGCCTCTTCAAAGAGAATTTGTGATGTCTGGAGAAGTCCCTACCCTGTGCTACCTTAATGATAAAGGTCTTGGCAGGCGACTTTGGTACTTTTGGAGCAACACACACACACATACGTATACACACACACACAGCAAGGTTTATGCTCATATTTTTGTCCTTTTTTTCAATCCCCGGTATCTGCACCAGTGTTTCTTGTTTTTTAGGTGTTGATATTACCTCAGACCTTCTGAACTCTGCAACTTTGTAGGGGTACTACAAAGGACACACGATTTTCTGTGAGTTTAGAGGTGGCGTTTAAGAACATTAAGGCGTTAGTGTTTGGGGTATGGGTGAGGGCAACTTTTGGCTTTATGCTGTGCATGTGCGCTACTCACAAAAAGTTTGGGTTTTTCAGATGAAATGTGAGGATAAACCTAAAATGCATGATGACCTTCACAGGTGAAGACACTCTGCACCCTTCCAATGGTGCATGGGAGGTTGTCCAACCAACCGACTGGTCAACGTCACCAATTCTGTTTCTAATTTTTATGGACAGAATTTCTAGATACAACCAAAGTGTTGATGTGGTTCAGTTAGAGAATCGTAGGATCTCATCTCTTCTACTTGCAGATGAAGTGATCTTGATTACCTCATCAGGCGATGACTTTCAGGGTTTGCAGCTGTGAAGCTTCTGGGATAAGACTTGGGTCCTCCAAATCTGAGGCCGTGGTTCTCAGGTGGAAAAGGGTTGATTGTACCCTTCAGGTTGGGACTGAGGTCTTGCACCAGATGGAGGAGTTTAAGTATCTTGGGGTCTTGGTCACGAGATCATGAGATCGACAGGCGGGTCAGCAGTCGCTGAAATGGACAGAGTGAGCCTGGCCAGAAGGCACCCACATCTGTAATCATGATCTTTGGGTTATGACTAAATGAACGTACGTTCGCTGGACTCGCCCTAAATGGTAGAACTGCTGCTCCTTCGCATCAAAAGGAACCCATTGAGGTGGCTCAGGCATCCAATCCAAGATCCTGGATCA
Organism: Doryrhamphus excisus; assembly: GCF_030265055.1. Classification (NCBI taxonomy): domain Eukaryota; kingdom Metazoa; phylum Chordata; class Actinopteri; order Syngnathiformes; family Syngnathidae; genus Doryrhamphus; species Doryrhamphus excisus. The sequence goes on from NC_080486.1 coordinate 5,916,751, forward strand.
GGTGTTCCAGGTATGCCCAGCCAGGAGGAGGTCCCAGGAAAGAACTATGATTGAGTATCTCTCACAGCTGGTTTCAAAATGCCTTGGTGCCTCCCCAGTGGAACTGCAACTGGATCATAGATGGGAAGTCTGAGCTTCCCTCCTGAGACTGCTGCCCTGACCCAAAGAAACGGTATGAATGGAGGTGAACTTAATTTGACTCTTTGTCTCTTAATAGAACATCCATAGCAATGAGACTGGCCTCATATCATGGTTGATGTACTTTATCTGGGAGGTTGCAGCGTGTCAGAGTAAACAGTGTTTTATCTTTTATTTTATCTTATATTTTATCACTAGGTCATCAAAGGGGTCCGTCCTCGCCCCTCTTTTATTTGTCAATAATGAGCGGTGAGGCTGCACGACGGTTGAGTGGTTAGCGCGCAGACCTCACAGCTAGGAGACCAGGGTTCAATTCCACCCTCGGCCATCTCTGTGTGGAGTTTGCATGTTCTCCCCATGCATGCGTGGGTTTTCTCCGGGTACTCCGGTTTCCTCCCACATTCCAAAAACATGCTAGGTTAATTGGCGACTCCAATTTGTCCATAGGTATGAATGTGAGTGTGAATGGTTGTTTGTCTATATGTGCCCTGTGATTGGCTGGCGACCAGTCTTGGGTGTACCCCGTCTCTCGCCCGAAGACAGCTTTCGGTGGCGTAGGCTCCAGCACCCCCCACGACCCTTGTGAGGAAAAGCGGTAGAAAATGAATGAATGAATAATGAGCGGCCTGTCCTCGATTTGCTTGTCACTTTTAGGAACCTCAAAACAAGGCATTGGTCTCCTCCGACCACTGCCACTCCTGCCTCCGTCTTTCTTTTGGTCTATGCAGTCCTTCTTTAATTGCTGGGGCTGGAGCCATCTTGCCACTTGATGCATTACAGCATCGGCAGGGTCCTTCCCAAATTTCTACAAATTTCTTTGGCACTCCTTCCAATGTCCAAATGGAAAAGATACAGCGGGTTTCCTCTGTTATCCATGTTTTCACAGCGCTTTCCATTGTTAGAGTTGCAATGAAATGTAAAAACAATGGAGTGACAATGGAATTGACATGCAGGCTCCTGAGGTGGTTGAGCAGTACTAACAGGCTAACATTCGAGTCGTATGCAAAAATGCCAATCAGAGGATGGATTTTAGTTTAAGCTTTGCAGTTTTAATTGAATAACACTTTCATGATTTTTTTTTTATTCTTGTTTTATTGAACTGGTATGGTCTACTCACCCTCAAAAACTATTTTGTATCAGTGACGGACTCTGAAAAAGGTCAAATCAGTCCTTGGTGATCCAACCCTTCCAAAATGAGTTCAGGTTACAAGATACGGTGTTCCTAAATGTGGGATCCATTGGATGAATTTTTTTTTGGTTCCACCAGTCACTGTTCTGTAGAATGATAATTATGGTGTTTGCGAGTTTGAAATAAATAATTTATTCTGATGTTTTGTACCCTTTATGCCTAACTATGCTATGATTTGAAATTCACGACTAATACTGTTCATACATTTGTCATTCAGAATGTTTTGATGGAGCAGCTTTACGAGCTATCCTTGCTGGAATTTCTAAGTTGTTCTGTTCAGTTTGAAAAACATAAATTCTGAAGATGCTCAGGAGTCAAACTTTTCGGTGGCGTAGGGCCAAAGCTTGCTGGGCTTGGCATCAATAGGTGATGACTCCCTGCTTCTCTTCTTTAAACAAGATTGTGTGGCAAGACCTGTCTGTGCAGAGAGACTACAACGTCTCAGGGTGCTCAGTCAGCTTTTGGCGCTATTGCCCCCTCTAATCGAATATTTGTAATAAGTTGCCTGTGTGATAGGTGTTGTTATTGCATACTTGTTGACACTTCTTTATAATATGATTTCACTGATATAAATAGCAAGGAAGAGTACATTATTATAAAATACCAATTATAGTTGTAAGATCAGTGGCCATTCTGACCTCCGACAGAAAAAGGGAGGCATCCGACACAGCATCAAGTAGGTAGATTGAATGAATTCATTGCTTAATTTCACTTTCAATTTAAACTTTTGTCCTTTTTCTCATAATAAAAGCTACGAAAAAACGATGGCTTCCAAAATCAGCAACTGTTCAGACATACACTTGTCAATTAAACAGTGAATGCCTTTTTAATTTTGCACTATTCATCATCCATTTGAATTGTCACAGTTGGTTTCTGGTGCAGTTCCCAAAACAGAATTTGGTATTGATAAAACTTTCTCGACACAGTGGGAAGCTGTAAATGTCTCGCTAGCGTATTTGCATTCATGCAACATTCATGTTAGCACAGCACGCACACACACACACACACAGGAAGGAACAAACGACATTCTTTTAGTTTGGTCATGATTGGTTGGAGTCGGATAAATAAATGCGAATGTTAAATTAACAATCACAAACATTTTATTTAATATAAATCAGCAATTATGAATTATTCTAATTCATTCAGCATCCTGATGGTACCTCGACAATGACAAAAAAGTCACATTTAATTTTGCACTCGCAACTCTCATTACAGTCCCAAATCCTTTTTTTTTTTATTATTTTATTATATGATAATGCGATAGCTTACACAAACATATCTGCATGGAGAATTTGTAGAGGGATAAACAGAATACAGTGTAGCTCCGCAATTTACTTGCGACTATATGAGTAATATGAGCTCCACAAAGGTTACTTCTCAGCACAAGCTGAGGTTGCTCATTAAAAATCAGTAATTACAAGTAGGTTGAGCTGGAAGCCCACAATACATTTGCTGGAAAGCCCTCAAACAATGACAGTCTTTTCCATTTGCACATCTGGATACACTAAATCCCAGCGACAAAGGGCTGCGATAACAGTAATTGCAATTCCAAACACAATTATAGAGCTCATTTATCTAATTTTCCTCTGTGTTGTTTGTGCTCATTATATTATTGGACTTGGAAAGAAACGGGCAGCGGTAAATTGAAAGTAGGTGTGCAGCAATGTCTGGCTCCCGATTAACTTTGATGGTACCACACCTGTGCAAGGTCAGAGGTCAAATACTAGCAAGTCACTGAGTTACATGAGATGGGCAAAGAAGGTGTTTACATTAGGGTTTAGAGTACAGAAACTGCATTAGGGTTTCGAGGGACGCGATCTGTCCACACCAGGATCTCCTCAGGGGGCTTATAACAGTCTTGTTATAGTCTCAGTTGATACTGAGGAACTAATATGGAAGTAATGAGTAGAGGAACTGAAGCACATGCATTTAGAGTAGTTACTGAGGAACTCATAGGGAACTGATGGGTAGATTAGCTAGTGAGGACCTAAGGCATATGCCTTTAGTGTAGTTACTGGGGAACTAATGAGTAGAGTAGTTTTTGGGAAACTAAGGTGTATGCCTTTAGAGTAGTTACTGAGAAACTAATAAGGAACCAATGCGCAGATTAGTTAGTGAGGAACTAAGGCATATACATTTAGAGTAGTTGATGAGGAATTAATAAGTAGAGTAGTTATTGGGGAACTAAGGTGTATGCCTTTAGAGTAGTTTCTAAGGAACTAATAAGAAACTAATGAGTAGTTATTGGGGAACTAAGGCGTATGCCTTCAGAGTAGTTACTGAGGAACTCATGAGTAGATTAGTTAGTAAGGATGAGTAGATTAGTTAGAGTAGTTACTGAGGAACTAATAAGGAACCAATGAGTAGATCAGTTAGTGAGGAACTAAGGCATATACATTTAGAGTAGTTGCTGAGGAATTAATGAGTCAAGTAGTTATTGGGAAACTTAGGCCTATGCCTTTAGAGTAGTTACTGGAACACTAATGAGTAGAGTAGTAATTGGGGAACTAAGGCGTATGCCTTTAGAGTAGTTACTAAGAAACTAATAAGGATCTAATGAGTAGATTAGTTAGTGAGGAACTAAGGAATATGAATTTAGAGTAGTTACTGAGGAACTAATGAGTAGAGTAATTATTGGGAAACTAAGGTGTATGCCTTTAGAGTAGTTACTGGGGAACTCATGAGTAGAGTAGTTATTGGGGAACTAAGGCAAATGACTTTAGAGTAGTTACTGAGGAACTAATAAGGAACTGAGTAGATTAGTTAGTGAGGAACTAAGGCATATACATTAGTAGTTACTGATGAACTAATGAGTAGAGTAGTTTTTGGGGAACTAAGGTGTATGCCTTCAGAGTAGTTACTGAGGAACTAATAAGGAACTAATGAGTAGATTAGTTAGTGAGGAACTAAGGCATATGCATTTAGAGTAGTTACTGAGGAACTAATAAGGAACTAATGAGTAGATTAGTTAGTGAGGAACTAAGGCATATGCATTTAGAGTAGTTACTGAGGAACTAATGGGTAGAGTAGTTATTGGGGGACTACGGCATATGCCTTCAGAGTAGGTACTGGGGCACTAATGAGTAGAGTAGTTATTGGGAAACTAAGGTGTATGCCTTTAGAGTAGTTACTGAGGAACTAATGAGTAGAGTAGTTATTGGGAAACTAAGGTGTATGCCTTTAAAGTAGTTACTGATAAACTAATAAGGAACTAATGAGTAGATTAGTTAGTGAGGAACTGGCATATGAATTTAGAGTAGTTACTGAGGAACTAATGAATAGAGTAATTATTGGGAACTAAGGCGTATGCATTCAGAGTAGTTACTGAGGAACTAATAAGGAACTAATGAGTACAGTAGTTATTGAGGAACTAAGGCATATGCATTTAGAGTAGTTATTGTAGAACTAATGAGTAGAGTAGATAATGAGGAACTGTAATTGTACCTATCGACCAATCAAGAACGGTCCACTCTTTAAGGCCCTCAGTAGAACTCAGTAGTTGAATATCCACATGCAAAGCAATCCCTGCACACACAAAGCTCAAATGTCATTACCGAATGGACTCCTCTCCACACATTTTTCCACATCAAGCGTTCTTAATTGTGACACGATCTACATTTTTATTCCATCACGTAGCATGTCCGATGTAGACGATGTAGAACACTGGGCAAGGCTGAGGTAGTGTGCAGAGCGAAGGGGAAAAATCTGAGGGACAGATTTGTAAAAGCCAAAAGAAAAATGACAGGGGAAAGTGCAGATGGGGCGAATGGCTGACATTCCCTCCATATATACAATCCTGTCATGGCTTGACAACTTTGTCAAATTTCGGCAGATGGAGTCAAATGTTTCCAGGAAGATAAATGATGTATGACAGTAGCGAATCCCATTTAGTTAGCTAGTTTCATCGTGGCAAAAAGCACATTTTGACGGTAAACAAATCCTACACAAATAAGTGTACATTTCCATTAGAGACTATGCCTTACAATGAAAAAATTCAGATTTTTAATTGAAACTAATTAGCATGTAGCAGTTCCAGTGCGCCCCCATCCGATTACCTTCACCAGCCTGCTCCAACCAGGCCTACAAACCTGCTCTCTGCCACGTTTTGGAGCCACTGCAAGTAAAACCTCAGGCAATAGAACCAAAGAAACCTCTCCCACTGAAGCCACAGGCTCAATTCCGAATCCACAAGCTCCTGTTCAACATGAAGCAATAATGTTCCAAGAACACTCTCAGAGCTTGCAGACTTATCAGTGAAGGATGATGTTTTAAAGACACTTTGAAAGTTTTGCCAGGAATTAAAATATCTTATTTGCAAATATACCCATTGAAGTATTTAGATGCATGCATGATACAGATTGAGTACTGTTTAGGTAATGGTAATGGTTTAATTTCATTTGAACATGACGGACATCTACTCCACCCGGTGCCTCAGCAGAGCTTGCAACATCATCAAGGACAGTTTACATGCCGGTGCTCAGCTGTTTGACCTGCTGCCCTCTGGCAGACGCTATAGGTGCATCAAGGCAAAAACAAACAGCTTCTTCCCAAGAGCCATCACCACCCTGAACTCCGACATACAACAAGCCCAGTCATTAGCGTAACGCAAATGTGCAATATTTCCATCACTGCCTCTGTTACTACCTCAAATATATTTATTTAACAACTCCATACACTCAATGCAATACACTCATGTGTGACTTTACTCATCTGTATACACCAGTCATTACTTGCACTAAGACCCATTCCTCATTGCACTAAAATTAATATATCTGCAATAATATGTGTATATTTGGATATCCTGTATATATCTTGTTAAACTGTCTTTTAACTCTACTTTTTTTATACTTTTTAAACGTGACTATTGCACTGAAAGGAGAAGCTCTCCAATCTCATTGTACATCTTATATAATGACAATAAAGGACATTCCATTCCACATGCGTCAGATTACAATTGAATGCATCACATAATCAGTTCACAGTTCCACATGTCCAAAAGGAGTAGGAAGAAGCAAAGCTTATTAAATCCTACCCCTCCATCTGGTACTTTTACAATCAGTAACTTTTACATTTGTTCACTTCCTGCTTTCCTAATATAGTTGAACGTTTTTTAATTAAATTTGTCACGTACCCAAGTACCCATCATGACGAAGACTCTTCATCCTTGTATTTAGCAAACATCAACTGCTTGTATTGTTTCTTGAATTGTCTCATCGTTGTGCATTGTTTGAGTTCCTTACTCAATCCATTCCATAGTTTGATTCCACATACTGAAATGCTATGGCTATAAGTGCTTTATAGGGCAATGTTAAAGCTACATTTTAAATTGTTCTATTTTATAAGAAATAACAGGTCATTTTTATGTATTGTCAATGCAACAGAAAAACTTTAGTAGGAATTGACCAGTTTATGTTTTTTGAAAGAAAAACACAGAACTCACATATTGTTGTTTAACTCCTACGCTATTGAATAGTCAACCTCCTTATTATGATGATAGGTTGCGATAACGCAAGTCTTTGATCTCAATGACAAAAGGGTTCTGTCTTCATTTACCTGCAGGGATGGGAAACAAGAACTACAATTCTAAGCAGAACCACTAATCAGCAATGAGACTGGTTTGCTGTACTGGAGAAAGTAAGACTTACAGTACACTATATGTACTGTGGGTGTGGGTGTTTGAACGCAGAATATCTTCTGAGGGACACATGGCGTAGTTTGGTGGAATGTACTGCCAACGGTCATCTGTGTGTGTTACACAGTTGTGTAGTGTTAGACATGCTTTGACCATGACCATTTGGATGGTCTTGGAGGGACGGTAGACAATTTCTACATTTCCAACTGGCTGACACAACGCCAAAAGCAATCTCTATAGTTCTTTGAGCTCTGCTGTGGTGGTAGTTGTACACCTACACCAGCTCTGCCGTTTCATTTTCATTTTTAAAGTATTGAAATATTAATGGATACTATTTTACACATGGTGAGGAAATGTGGATGTGTTCACAAAAGTTAAACAACTAAACTAAACAACATAGTTCCATGTTGGTAAACACCCACACAAGCACAAAATGAAGCAAAATAACAATTTCAGGGGTCACGTTCAAGTTTAATGGAGTAGAAAGGCAGCATTGCTAACAATCACTGATACGTATGTCCAATGTGCTACTTATGGGTTTGCGATCGAACTCGAACACAAACATCACTCCATAGGCTCCCATATCCAATGGGCATCAACGCCGACAGTATCCTTCTGCCAGATTTTGGAGGCCAATATCTCCTGATATGTTTCCCATCCAAGGATCCTGATAGTTGAGATTAGGCATGGGCTGGAATACGATTCTGACCGTATGATAACCTTGGGCAAAAATATCTCAATTTGTAATTACAGCTCTTAAATGTGTTATTTTGAAATATCTCTTGAAAAACAGAACAAAGTCAAGTCAAGAAAATAAGTATAATAATGAAACCATGCGAACAATCCAAAATAAAACCTGACGGAGAATACTCTGCCATCTGTTTTTGACCTCGAACTAAAACCAACTTTCAGCAGGACAATGAACTCTGAATGGCTGAAGGGGAAAAAAAAGATTTTGGTGTGGCTAAGTCAACTTCCTGATCTGAAAAAGGTGCTTCATGCTGGAAAACCATTGAGTGTGGCTGAATGACAACAATTCGGCAAATGAGTGAGCCAAAATTCCTCCACAGTGCTGCACAAACACTTGATTGCAGTTGTTGATGCTAAGACCTCATAAGTTATTAGATTTAGGGCAGGAGTCCCAAAACCTTTTTTGCACTACGGACCGGTGTGATTTGGGTCTTTTTTTCACAGACTGGCAATGTGTGGCAGCAAAATAGAGCAAATATAAAATAACACCACAGGGCTAAAAGCAAATGAGTGCAGGGAAAATATAACTCACCTGCTGAATCAGTGGGAGGCCTGAGCTTGTTCCGTAGAGAAGAGATGGTCCCATCTTGGTGTGATGGGAGATGGTGAGTCGTTAATAACTTATTTGTTGTTTCTGTGCGGCCCAGTTGCAAATGCGCCACAGACCGGTACCAGTCCCCGGCCCGGTGGTTGGGGACTCCAGGTTTAGGGGACAATCACTTTTCCACAGAGGTGTAAGTTTGATTTTTTTTAATAATAAAAGTTTCATTTAAAAACTGCATTTTGTATTCAATTGTGTTGTCTGTTGACTAATAATTAAATTTGATGATCTGAAACATTTAGGTGAAGAAATCAGGAAGGGGGGAAAGACTTTTTCATATTTTGATACTGCAGCGTCCACAGTTGCTTGTCAATCTTTCTGGCAGGAAAAACAAGCTGATCAAATGACTTTCTTCCTACTCTGATACAAGCGGATCTTTAATATTACCATCAAAAGACTTTTCCAAGCAGAGCTTGATCATAACAATGTGCTGCTCCCTGCTGACACGGTTAAGATTTCAACTTATCTCAGATACTGCAAAAAGTATTAAGCAGCGTCTCTGCATGAGCACATTATCAAACGATGATTATGCTGTTTTATTTATGGCGTCAGACGAGCATTGTCGGAAATCATCTTTATTAGAAGTAGATTGGTAATTGAGTCTGAGGGTTTATTTAGACCTTCGTGTCTTAAAAGCTACTCAACCCATGCAAATGAGATTCCCCTGCTGTCTAGGACAAAGGTAAAATGAAAAAAATGAAAATTAAAAATTAAAAACTAAAAAAAATACAAAAATAAAAAAATATATAAAAATAAATAAATAAATAAATAAACCTTAAACTGTATTATGGAAAGCAGGAAGTGAACAAATGTAACAGTTACTGATTGTAAAAGTACCAGATGGAGGGGTAGGACTTAATAAGCTTTGCTTCTTCCTACTCCTTTTGGACATGTGGAACTGTGAACTGATTATGTGATGCATTCAATTGTAATCTGATGCATGTTCAAATGAAATAAAACCATTACCATTACCATTACCAAGGTTGTTGGAAAAGTCATGGACAGCCACGCATGCAGAGACAAGGTAAAACAATGTGTCGGCTTTATATGAAAGTTGGTGAAATAAAGCAATAATGGACTTTAACATCTTGAAGGTTCCTTGAAAATATAGGAATTAATGAAAAGATGGATGGATGTGTAGTGGAGCGTATGATGTTACGTTTCCATAAAAAGTGTTGCAGTGTGCTTAAAATGTGTTAAAAGTCAAGGACCTTTGCCATGCACAGTTCTGTTAAACAAGCTAATGGCTGTTGGAAGGTGCACAGAGACATGAGCCTCCCACTTCAGCGGCTACTCTGCTCTGCCACGATATGACAGAGGGGGTGGTTGATGTGTCCCGTATGGACTGCAGCTTGTTTTTCATTCTTCAAACCTCTCCCCAATACTGACCGGCCTGTTCAGCCGTCTGGTGCCCGTTGCTGTAATATTACCACCCCAGCAGACAGATGCTAAAGTCAAGGCACTACAGACTACAGACTGGTAGAACATAAGCAACAACACTGTACACATGGTTAAAGGACCCTTCTTATAGAGCGCGTCCATGTTTATGAGCCACGCCAAAATGCTGTCTAGGTACACACCCAAATATTTGTAAACCTTGACTTGTTTGAGGTCGAGAGTGGTTAGCACGCAGACCTCACAGCTAGGAGACCCAAGTTCAATACCACCCTCGGCCATCTCTGTGTGGAGTTTGCATGTTCTCCCCGTGCATGCGTGGGTTTTCTCCGGGTACTCCGGTTTCCTCCCACATTCCAAAAACATGCTAGGTTAATTGGTGACTCCAAATTGTCCATAGGTATGAATGTGAGTGTGAATGGTTGTTTGTCTATATGTGCCCTGTGATTGGCTGGCCACCAGTCCAGGGTGTACCCCGCCTCTCGCCCAAAGACAGCTGGGATAGGCTCCAGCACCCCCACGATCTTCGTGAGGATAAGCGGTAGAAAATGAATGAATGAATGAATGAACAATATACTGTATTGTACATAGGCTGCACGGCGTACGAGTGGTTAGCACGCAGGCCTCACAGCTAGGAGACCCGAGAGTTCAGTTCCACCCTCAGGCATCTCTGTGTGGAGTTGGCTTGTGTGGGTTTTCTCCGGGTACTCCGGTTTCCTCCCACATTCCAAAAACATGCTAGGTTAATTGGCGACTCCAAATTGTCCATAGGTATGAATGTGAGTGTGAATGGTTGTTTGTCTATATGTGCCCTGTGATTGGCTGGCGACCAGTCCAGGGTGTACCCCACCTCTCGCCCGAAGACAGCTAGGATAGGCTCCAGCACCCCCTGCGACCTTCGTGAGGATAAGCGGTAGATAATGGATTGTGTAAGCTTGTGAACCTGGAAAGTGAAAGTTAAGTTTGTGTGAAATTGAGAGTTAACCTGGTGTTATGGTGTTAGTGGGAATAATGCATCTCATGTGTATTTCCTGATCATTTTTCATGATTTTTTCATGAAGTGTTGCGTAACTCTGATTGGATGGATGGATGGATGGATGGATATAACCTGGATGTTGACAGGCTGATATTAGCGCAGGAAATTTCCATTGTCAAAACTCACCAAGCATGAGGGTCTGGATTCTGGTTGAAGGGATTTTTGACCATTCTTTCCAAAACATCTCCAGTTGAGTCAGGTTTGATGGTTTCAATAAAATTCAGGTCTGGGGACTGGATGGCCATTCCAGAACGTTGGATTTGTTCCCCTGCATGAACGCCTTTGTAGAATTTGAGCAGTGTTTAGGGTCATTGTCTTGTTGGATCCTGCACACTTATTAAATATGGTTGTGATTTTTGTGCTTTCTGCTTTTAAAATCAAAATGCTTAGTTTATACCAGGGGAATTGTTTACTTACTCAGATCGCTGTAAGCACTTTGATAAGCTCCATGAGGCGGGCCAACTAAAGTGCTATTTTCCAAAGTTACGTGGGCCAGATGAAATTGCAGCGCTGGCCAGATTTGGCCCCTGGGCCTGAGTTTGACATACGTATGTGACATTTAGTATATAAAATACACAAATCACATATTTATTCCTCTATTTCTTCATCCGTCTAATTTTTTTGTCCACTAACTTTAACATTTCATATAAAAATCTGGTTATTTTGTGCCCATTGGCAACGGTGTATGTAGAGTGGTCGTCTCCAAATCCTGATGATCTAATTTGCATGATGACGTCACCAGGCTCAGAAATAGTCAGCGCCCTGTCTCCACGATCAAAATGATCCACTTTTCATCCTCTTCCTTGTCTCCCACGCAAACATGGGGCATCACCATCATCACTATCACCATATTTCCTGCATATTTCCTTTTTTTTACATTCCCGCTACTACCCCTTCTCATCGCATAGCAGTGTTTTCACCACCTGTGCTACACGCAACATACATCATGAATCCTCTGGGATATCCATTCCTGCAATCCACAATGTGTCACAGTGTGCAGATGCGCCACGCTGCACACTGCTGCACTGCGCTTCCGTGTACAGCAGAAAAAAAAGTTATTTGTTTATTCTTGGTGCCGTGGAAACTCGGCAGTGTAATTTTTCAACTGCAAAAGTGACCCCTGTAGTGATTATCGGAGTTATGTTTGTTGTTTGTATTTCATCTCCAAAAGGGGAACGTTGCAAAAAGAAGTTTGAGGACCACTGGTTTAGCTTAAGAGGGTTTGATTTCCTCAAGCTCTGTGTCCCTCTCATATAGTCTTCGCCACGCTTTGATCAGTGGGGAACTGTCTTTGAACTCCCCCTCTTGTCATGCTTCTTGTAGTCGTCCATTCTGTCCTGGGGCCTCACTTATAAAAGTCTGCGTGGGTTCTGGTGTAAAAGACTCCGATTCCGAATCTACGTATACAAGTAAACACTGAGATCTATAAAACCATGTGGCGCACACTTCCATTATAAATACCACCTGCAGTGAATTGTGCACGCTAGATTTCCACCACGAAGTCATCTCACTACACTTCCCACAATCATCTAGAAATGGTCAATGCTAAATAGCTCATGAATATGGTGATGTGTAAAGATCATGTGTTGGACTGTCCAGGGAACAATGGAGACATCGTCTCCATATGAACTCCACAAGTACATTAATTCTAGCAAGATATTCATCTGTAATGCATTTTGGTTGATAAGCTTTTCACTGTTCCTTCTTTAGGTATGAAAAATAATTTGCCAGTCTGTTAAAAATATAAGGGCTGCACGGCGGTCGAGTGGTTAGCGCGCAGACCTCACAACTAGGAGACCAGGGTTCAATTCCATCCTGCATGTTCTCCCCGTGCACGCGTGGGTTTTCTCAGGGTACTCCGGTTTCCTCCCACATTCCAAAAACATGCTAGGTTAATTAGCGACTCCAAATTGTCCATAGGTATGAATGTGAGTGTGAATGGTTGTTTGTCTATATGTGCCCTGTGATTGGCTGACGGCCAGCCCAGGGTGTACCCCGCCTCTCGCCCGAAGACAGCTGGGATAGGCTCCAGCACCCCCGCGACCATTGTGAGGAAAAGCAGTCGAAAATGAATGAATGAATGAATGTTAAAAATATAGCAAAACAAATAATACTTAAATAATTTGACTTACATTATAACTACATGAAAAACAACATGACTAAATTAAACAATAAGGTTTCAAATTGGATTACAAAATAAGAGTGATATAAGTAATTGTGCTACACTCTTAGCCACAATGAGGAAGTTCACACAAGAATGTGTAAGCTTGTGTTCCTGGAAAGTGAAAGTTAAGTTTGTGTGAAATTGAGAGTTAACCTGGTGTTAGTGGGAATAATGCATCTAGTGTGTATTTCCTGATAATTTTTCATGATTTGTATCTAAGTGTTGCGCAACTCTGATTGTGCTATGTGAGTGTATGTATCAGGAAGGTGAAGTCTTTAGATTGACATTGCACAATGACAGCTATTAGACTGAATAAAAATAAATAATCTACTGTCCTGGTCAATTTATGTTAAGTGTTTTTGTAGTATAAATACAAAGGAATTAATTGTTCATTTATTATGGGTGCAAAATTACAAGAATAAAATAAATGACCAGGTCAGATACTTTTAGTGCTTCAAATATCAACATGGTGTATACCATAACTCCACCTCTGTGAATGACGCCTGATACAATCACAGAGAAAATAACGCAGAGCGATTTGTGAGGTCTGATTTTTTGTAGGAGGCCTTTTTATGATGCAAATTTAAATATTGTTTTGAGAAGCCAAACTCTTTGCTTAACTGTCCCTAGCAACTAGCTGGAACTACACCGGAATCCAACCAGAACTCTGCCAACTATCCTTTTAAGCTGTAAATACTGGAGATATCAACCGTTGCGAATTTGGATCTTTTGGTTTAATTCTAAAAAGGATGATTTTGGAGTTTTGTAAAAATATGATGATGCGTGATGCCTTTTTGTTTCCATAATATGAAATGTAATGATTTCTTATTTATTGTGATGTCTGGGTTGTTCCAAATTGATTAGCGAATGGATAGTGCAACGGTGGTTTGGTTTCCCACCAAGCTGTCAGAGCTGAGGCTATGGAGATGTCCTGACAGCAGGTGTCCTTTTTGATTGTTCGGCTGATAAATGGGAGGTCTGAAAGGTTTATATTTATTGCATAGCGCCTGTTCAGTTTCTAACCAGTGTGAATGAGGCTGTGTTTTAAATACTGAAGCTGACTTGACAGGTGATAAAATTCAAAGTTGGGTTCGTCTAATCCTCCTCAGGTCCTGTGTTTCTGTAATGTTGATAGTTTTATACGTGGTGTTTTATTTTTCCAAAAGAATTGAGAAATTGCTGTGTTAAGGGAGTTGAGCCGAGATAAATGTGGAAGTGATGGGATCATCGTAAAAATATTAGACCAGCCATGATGTTTGGTCTAGAGACAGTGCCACTGAGGAAAAAAACAGGAAGCAGAACTGGAGGAAGCAGAGATGAGGATGCTGGGGTTCTCAATGGGAGTGACCAGGATGGATAAGATCAGGAACATTAGAGGGACATTACATGTTAGAGGCCTTGGAGATGAAGTCAGAGAGGCCAGACTGAGATGGTTGGGACATGTCCAGAGGTGAGATAGTGAATATATTGGTAGAAGGATGCTGCGTTTAGAGCTGCCAGGTAGGAGGCGTAGATGAAGACCAATGAGGAGGTTTATGGATGTAGTGAAGGAGGACATGAGGGTAGTTGGTGTGAGAGAGTCAGATGCAGAAGACAGGGTTGGATGGAGGAGATTGATTGGCTGTAGCGACCCCTGAAGAAAAGCCCAAAGACAAAGAAGAAGATAGGATTATCGTAAATTAATGAATAAATTCATGAAGAACCAACATTTTTATTCTTGAGATTCTTACTGACAGTCACGGTTGAGGTCATTTTGTATTGTTGTGAGGAGTGGTGTGTAATTTAGTAATTTAGCAGCTCTGACAGCTTGGGGGATACGTGGATTCCTAAATATTTGATGTGTCTCATGGAAAGGTGAAACTGTGAGGTGAGGGCTGCAGCATCTTTTGGATGCAGTGAGGTAGAGTGGTAGTTTTGGATGAAGTTGATGGTATTAGCTCGGGATGAGAATGATGACTAGAAAGGGGTTCCTGGAAGAGGATAAACACATCATCTGCATCGAGGATTATTTTGTATTCTGTAGATGTTGATGTAATACCCTTGATCATAATAGTGAAGAAGAAAAACAAAAATCATGAATACGTCACTGTGACTAATCTGCAGTTTATGACACATTCCCGCTTGGATTTGGTGGTCAGTAACCACGGTTACCAGTTGCTCTGAGGACGTATGATGTATGCTGCTGTTTACTTCAGCGACCGGCTATTGTTCACTTCTCCGCCAAGGCAGTAAGTCATTTGGGGATTAGTGTAGAGCTTCCCTTTAATGTAAAGCTCATCAGTAACAAGATTGACCTTTTTTCCACTTTTACGCGTCTCTGTCATGATGGGGTGAAGCAACCTCCGTAATATCAACTGGTCACTGATGGCGAAGTTGGTGTTACGCAGTTGTTACAATAAAATGTAGATACAATTAATATAGCATTAGTTATCACCCTTATATATATTTGCTTAGACAAAGTGTTTGAATGTGCTGAAGAAGAAATGTTCCCGTGACCCTGATCAGAGACCCCCAGCGACTCCCAGGTCCTGGAGGTGCCTGGATGCGCCAACAGCAACCCTGCAGATGTTCATGTTAATCCTGCAAGAATGTGTCAAGATAAGAACTCATAAAACAATAAAAGTAATTACTCTCACATATACACATAGACAAACAAATACAGCTCGTGCAACTGCCCCCCTCCCCCCTTAGAGTTGCACGACCATGTAGTAGGGACCCCCGAAAGAGAATAAAAAGAGAGGAGTGTGAACTGCATATTAATAGTGGAGCGGCATGTCACTGGGTATGTGGTTTCACTCTCCTCGCTGCGAGTAACTTTGAATATTGTTGTCTGTCTCTTCTGTATTTAAGCATTTTTACAAGTGTCACAGGAGTTTGAACCTGACAGCAGCGCTTTACCTCTCATCATGATGTGTCAAGAACTTTTGCCACGATGGGATGAGTTTTCTGGAGAAGTGGATGGTATCAATGTTATGTTGCTCGGTGGATTGGTAAATTTCTTTAGTTGTTTCAGGCAGCCCGTGGATTATTATATTTGTCGCTCATGCTTCTACATTGCATTTCGAGGACGTCATTTGACATTTTGTCATATTTTGTTTGCAGCATACTGGGTCGGCTTGTTTTACATTAACAGATTCGCTGACATTTTTTCTCCAACCAGGCTGCTGCTCTGAAATACTTTGTATAAGCCAATAAGCACTTTTCCTCATAGAATTTTCAATGAGGTACCAATGTTTGTTGTGAAAGATGCATTCGTACTTTGCACCCCGATCAATGCAACTTTGCCTTTGGAATAAATGAGGCCCCTGGTCACCACCTCACCTGGTTCCCAGGGCCAAGTTTCCTTTCTGAGGTTGCGTCTGGACCTCATCCTTGGCAGACTGAAATGTTCTTACCTGATTCGATGATAGGATCTGGGGACTCAGGTAAGAAGATAAATAAAGTAACATTTTGGTCCCTGTTAGAAAGACCGCAGTGCCTACAGAGGCATATCAGTACTCAACCATGTAGGGAAAATGTATGCAAAAATCCTGGAGCAGTGCAATCAAGCGAAAACAGAACATCTCCCCAGTGACACCCAGTTTGGCTTCAGAAAATGAAGAGGCTGTACCGATGCAATCTTCGCACTATGTGAGTGAGAGTGATAAAATACGACTAAGATCTTAATTTCGTATTTGTAGATACGAAAGAAAAGGCTTTTGATCGTGTCAAGCGATGGAAGGTACTTGAGCAATACGATGTCAAGGGGCAGCTGTTAGACAATATCCAAGCCGTCAATGCCAAAAGCAGGAGCGCAGTCTGCACTGTGCAACGCTCTCTGTGAGCTCCATGGACCAGATTACAAAGGAGATCAACCCAGACCCCAAGGCAGTCAATGAACTCTTGTTTGTCTACGACCAGGTGATGATGCATGACGAAGACACAACTACAGAGGCAGCGAAAGCTACAAGAACTACAACATGAAGATACCAAGGTCATGAGAGTCAGCATCAAGATCAAAGAAACCCAATTGAAGCAAGCCAGTGAATACAAGTACCTGGGCAGAATCTTCACCAAAACAAGGAAATCGAGCCCAGGTGCCAGAAGGCCAACACAGTCAACTACCAACTCACCCTTCTCCTGAAACATCCTGACATTCTCACAACCACCAAAACAAAACTAATCAACACCATTTCCCACCAACGCTGACGTACCAGTCAGTGCCCAACATGACTCTAACAAAAGCTCTGGTCACATATGAGATGAAATGCCTGAGAAAAACAGTGAACAAGACCAGGCAAGACAACTGAGGTGACAAGAAACATGGTAGGAGCAACACCAGTCCTACACTTGGTTCCAGTCTGCTTGTGTGTGCTCCGCTGGCTGCACACTCATCATCACTTCCTGGCACGCTCCTGGGCCACTCAGTTGCATCCCGCTGCTCGCTGACAATCAGTCTATAGTTTTTTGTTTGGCATGGTGTGAGTATGTAGTATTTTTGTTTAGGGGTAGTGGTGAGGTGACAGGACTGTTACACCCACAAACGTAATAACTGCCCACAAACGTAATAAACCACAAACGTAATACAAATCTGCAGCTTTGAATGTAACAATCCCGCAAATGTAATACATTTCCCACAAACATAATAAAATTTGCCTACTGCAAACGTAATACTGAATTTCCTGCATTTACAGGAAATTATTACATATGTGGGAAAGTGAAAATCTGTAAATGTAATAACTTCCCACAAATGTAATATGAGACAAAATAATGATCTTTGTGGTTGTTGTTGTTGTTTGTTATTTCTTCTTTTAATGAGGGAGAAGGTGTAGATACCATTTTGAGGATTTTAACAAGATAATTATTTTTTTTGTGGGAAAAATATTATTCAAAGAGTATCATTTGAATACATTAAATGAATCTTTAATTATTAAAATTTAATTATAATTTATTTTATATTTATTTTATATAAAAAATAAGATAATTGTGATAATTGTTTTAAATAAAATTATTATTACTATTATTATTATTATTATATTTTATTATTTCTTTTGATTATTTCCCCATATACACACAAAATCACACATGCAATAATATACTGTAACTAAAACGCACATGTACACCCACAAACAAAATCTAATAATTTCCTGCAAATGTAATAGTTATTACATTTGCAGGAAATTCAGGATTATGTTTGCAGTATGCAAATTTTATTACGTTTGTGGGAAATTTATTACATTTGCGGGATTATTACATTCAAAACTGCAGATTTGTATTACGTTTATGGTTTATTACGTTTGCTTCTGATTTTATTTAATCATTTTGGGCACTGGGGGTGGTTAAGTGGGTTTTTCTTTGTTTTTTCTGTAGCAAATAAAAATATTTGCAAAAATGCAGTAATTATTGGAATAAAATCTGCTGACTTGGCTTTCACATCTCCTGTGTAGTCCCTGTGCATGGCCTTGTGTGATCCCTGACTTAAATGACTTAATCAAGCTGGCAAACCACTTTTTACCAGCATATTATTGTATCCTACAAGAGTACTGTGTAATAATTACAACGCATAAACATGGTGGAAAAAGTCAATACGTTCATTTGGTATGTGTGTGTTATACATTTATTTGTAGCTGTCACAGTCCATTTAAGACCAAAGTGCTCACAAAGGACCCCAGGGACAACATTGTATACAATCAAAGGTCTATAAACCTGCACAAGACTACAATTATACACAATACACAAACTTTTTGACCTCAAAGTAGTCAACACTATTGTGATTTGCTGATGATCGACTGACAAGCACAACATCAAATGAAAAGCACAAAATGAAAACTGACTCACCATCGGTAGCCTGGAGTTTGTATTCCAGAGAGAGGATGGTAATACTGTGGATTGATGTGTGCAAGTGACAGGCAATGTGTTCAGTGGTACATGCAGAAAGCCTTCACTTGGCGTATCCTGGGCAATACCGAGAAATCAATCAAAATGCAGCCGCGTGCCAGAAAACTCTAGTTTTTGAAAATATTTATATCCTAACCTGCAACTATGATGTTGCTGTTACTTACACATATATAGTTTGTTGTATATTATCATATTTTACATTGTTATTCCAAGAAAAGTTCAGAACACGGAGGCAAAACTGTCACTGCGGTGAGAATAGTCCAAATTCCCACTTCTGACACATAGCAAAGGCTGACAGATGGCCAACTGCAAACTGAAAACCATTGCATATTGAAAAAGAATGCCTGTATGCATATAAGATAGAGGCAGTGCTGATAAGCCAGAGGCATGTTATGGATTTTTCATTTAAAATTACTTCCACTGCTTTGCTCTGAAGTACAGAAAGTAACACCATACTTTTTTTTTGTGAACAAGTAAATGGGTTTTGTCATTTCTGTAACCCTGGAGAAATGAAGAAATACAACAGTTGCATAATTTTAGACTTACTATCTGGTTGATAATGTGTCTGGGTGACTTGCGTGTCGTACCCTCAGATGTTAAGAAAACACAAAATGTTTACAGGAGCAAAATCCGGACGGTGGGACAAATAGGCATTTAATGAATGCAAACACAGTGGGTATTAATTATGCATCGGATAGATGAAAGATTTTCAGGGCCTCCGTTTGCACCCACAAGTAGAAACATGTACACACACACACACACAAAG
This sequence comes from Doryrhamphus excisus, assembly GCF_030265055.1. NCBI lineage: Eukaryota > Metazoa > Chordata > Actinopteri > Syngnathiformes > Syngnathidae > Doryrhamphus > Doryrhamphus excisus. The sequence continues at coordinate 5,936,299 of NC_080486.1, forward strand.
TGTCCTTTTCTTCAAAAAGCATAAGCTTGAATGAGAATTAAAATCCAAGCTTGAATAAACGACTACAGGGCAATATTTGATCAAGTCAGACAGCTCCCTGCCTTGCTAATATTCAAGGGATCCTCTCGGCGTAGAAATATGAATAATGGGCATGTGTAATGTATTCCCAAGCTACAAAACAAATACCACAGGGGGCACACAAAAGCAAGTGAGGTAGGCTGGTATTATATCAGGACTTGAATTAAAGATATATATGAAAAAAACATTTGAAATGTCTAAACAATTCTGAATACCATTTTAATAATTTTATCAATAAAAGTAGTTGAGTCAGCAGAGCAAAACTGTATTAAGTTATAATTACCCTTAAAGGGGAACTACACTTTTTTTTTTTAAATTTGCCCATCATTCACAATCCTTATGTGAAACATGAAAACATATTTCTGTCCCTTTTCTATGCATTATAACACAAGAAAACAAGCTAATATGAGCTAGCTAACGATGTACGTCATTGGGACACACTATTTTCGACTATGAAGCCCTCCAAAAAAAGCTCTCTTTGGGATGGCTGTGTCTTCCAGCACAAGACGTGTGCTCCAGTTTTTACTCAGGTAAAAAATGCTGACGGCAAACGAGTATCTTGCTGACTCTTTGTAGCAAAATTGAAAAATTGAGTCTGTGAATGAAGCTGAGACTAATGGTTAGTGACGTGTCGTGTTAGCCCGCCAGCTAAAAATAGATTTTTATGTATATCGCTATAGCTTCATTAATATACAAGTCAGTGATTTCAATGGAACAATGACTGAGTTTTTTTAGGCAATTTACAATTATAGTTTTGCATGCAGAAAAAAAATCAAAATTTTTGAATGAAAGGATAACTGAATATATAGGGTATGTATATTTTCATTTTTAGCACTTGCGCTACATGCTAGCGCTATGAGAAAGGTTCACTATTGCTATTATTCTCTGCCTGGGAGTCAAAGTAAAAAATAGTAGTCATCGTCTGCTCTCACAATGTTTGCTGTAATTAGTGGTAGCAAACGCTGTCGATATGCTGCTGTTTTTGACGGAAGTAGAGTTTGTTGCCATGGACTCTGTGAAATCAATGCGCGCAGGAAGGACGTGCAGGTAATACCGAAAATGATGAAAATATTGCAAAATACTCAAAAAGTATTTGATGTTATCAATGTACATGTACTATATGGTGTTTATAAAATTATAAAACACTGTTGAAGGTGTTTTAATACAGGGATTTATGGGTGGAATATGTGAATTAGCGCCATTTTTAGCTGCCTCATGCTAGCAGGTTTTCCTCTATTTAGAACGCACAGAAAAAAGAAAGACGTGTGTTCATGTCTCATATAAGGATTGCAGATGATGGGCAAAATTCCAAAAAAAGGGCAGTTTTCCTTTTGAGGTTACTTTTACCTTCATTGAAGACTTGATTTTGAATGTGACTGTTCTCAAAGGCACAGTGTGGCAGTAAAACACACGTAAGTTACTGTGTTTCTTGACTTCAATCGTGTTTCTCTCCTCAATTACCCAAAACGCAGCCAAAAAAAGTTGCAAGTGCCAGCATTTTGATGAAGAAAGTGAGAAACATTTGATGTCATGCGTGTGTTTTCTTGCAAGTCATCTTTTCTGCATATCATCACATCCCTGTCATCATTCTGCTTTGCGACAATATCCACTTTTTTCTCCCTGATCAGCAATTTGTTTGTAAAGAGATGTATTTTTGTTATTACATGTATATTAAATATTGATCTTTTTCTCCAGGTACTCCAGTTTCCTCTCACATTCCAAAAACGTGCATGTTGATGTACCAATCAACCAATATGGAAGAGACAATTAAGTCAACAACAACCTACTGAGGAGAAAGACCTGGAAGAAAGCCGGGAATCAGGTACACTACATTCATTGCAGCCTGGTCATCCTGGAATGGGGATTCCGACCTTCTGCGGCCCCTTCTCAAGGTTTCACTTTTCCCCAAATGGATTTAGAGTTTTACCTTGCCCGGATCAGGGTTTTCAGATAATGAGATGTCGTCTATTGTTGACAGCTTGTAAAGCCTTTGAGGCTCTTTTGTGAGTCACGGCTGTATAATTAAACTTGACTTGACTTGGCAAGTAAGTAAGGAGCGAAACAACAAAATAGATAAACAGCATGAAGAAGCAAAATCGTTAATGAACCACATTAAGGATTTGAAGAATAAAAATGCATGACTTTGTAAGGAATTGGACCGACTGGAAGGAAGTGGATGCTTTAAAGAAACAAAATGATGAAAAGAGTCACTTATGATCGTAAATGCTGTGCAGAATTGATGATTTGGAGTAGTCAATATGCATGAACAATGCTTGTTATTGGGCTTCGCATAACAGGCAGGTCTTATGCCAGTGCACTTGGCAACGGAAGAGGACAAGCTGTTGCTCCAACTGAGAAACAGATGGCCAACTTTCTGCAATCAAAGGAGGTGGAAGTGGATCTTAACAACATCGATACATGCATTCCAATGTATGCTAGGTATAACAGCACCACGCCTGTTATTATCATAAAAAAACAAGGCAGAGAAGTGAGCATCTGACAAAACACAATGCAAGCAGTAAGTAACAATTTATCAGTGTCCTGTGTTTATTTTGTGTAAGTGATGGAGCAAAAGCGGTTGTCTGTGTAGCATTATAGAGTGTGCATACAGGCAGCGGGTTTGCTAATAGCCATTTCCCACCACAATCAGTGGGTCTACCCCTCCAAAAAAAATGTGGAATGACCACATTACATGTTATCATTCATTCATTTTCTACCGCTTATCCTCACGAGGGTCGCGGGGGTGCTGGAGCCTATCCCAGCTGTCTTCGGGCGAGAGGCGGGGTACACCCTGGACTGGTCGCCAGCCAATCACAGTGCACATATAGACAAACAACCATTCACACTCACATTCATACCTATGGACAATTTGGAGTGGCCAATTAACCTAGCATGTTTTTGGAATGTGGGAGGAAACCAGAGTACCCGGAGAAAAGCCACGCATGCACGGGGAGAACATGCAAACTCCACACAGAGATGGCCGGGGGTGGAATTGAACCCTGGTCTCCTAGCTGTGAGGTCTGCACTACATGTTATCAATGCCGTGAAAAAATGCTAAAGCTACATACCATTGAGAGACATCTTGAGAAACTTCGGACAGTCCAGTCTCTACTTCCGAATCAGATTTGGGATCAGATTTTTCCGTCAGTCCTTGAAACTCTTTGCACCTCCGATTGTGCTATGTGAGTGCATTTGTGGGAAGAAAGCTTTCTATGAGAAGCTATTAGACTCTATCTCGAATTGTAGTAATAAAATCTAATATCTCAATGTCCTGATGATGTTGGAATGTTTTGAATCATCCGAGAGATGTGGAAGTAACAGAGCATCACATATTGAGTTGCAATAAAAACAATAATTACTAGAGTTTTGCTGCAGAATAACATGTGAATGCTTTTCACAGTTCTCATAGAAACATACATCTTGAATGTATTTGGAGCTGCTCACTCTCTTATGCACAGTATTTCACCTTCTGTTAAGAATGTCTAGAATTATAGCTCCGCCTCTGCGGATGATCTATTATGCATTCAGAGTTTTTCTTTATTTATTATGTGAGCTTTCAGGGTGTTATTTTTCTGTATCAAGTAATGTTCTTCAAACCTTGCTTTCTGCAAACCTGTAAAGCCTGTTATTTGAATTGGTTCACTAATGAAGACTAAGTATGTAATGCCGGGACAGGGAGACACAAATACATATTTCATTTTCATGGTTGCTTCTCTTGGTGGCACCAACTCTATTCAGTATTATTACATTCTAAACCAATAATACCAACTTTTGAATGGCTTGAAGGGGTTACCTCTTTTAGAGGGAAAGGATTTTTTTCAATTCAAAAGACTTTGGAATTTGAGACATTTTGAGAAAGCCAAATGCTCACTAAAGGAATCAGTCATGCTGTTGAGATTTGGTGAAAGAGGCTGACCCAATGCAGACAAAGCAGCACAGGAATGTAGAAGGGTTTTGGGCACAAAAAACCCAATGATTCGATAAAACCAATTGTAGTTTTTGCTTTTTTTAAGTTATTTTGTACGATTGAAAATATATTATATTGTTACGTCATATGCAGCGTTCAAATGCTTTCCAGTAATAGGTGATGCATTTTATTACTATTTCAAATGTGAAATGAAATGCTATTCATTATTATGCACTGATTTCTACATGAACAATCTGGATGTTGCATTAGTCACCTTTTTTCACGGCCGCTCCACAGGAAGCTAAATAGAGTAGCTAGTCACCAAGAGTTGTGGTTGTCACCACAAAATCGGTACTGGAAACGCAATATACAAAAACATTACGATTTGAGAAATTATCCTCCAATTATCCTCTTAGCCAGCCAATCACAGGGCACATATAGACAAACAACCATTCACACTCACATTTATACAGATGGACAATTTGGAGTCGCCAATTAACCTAGCATGTTTTTGGAATTGAACTTGGGTCTCCTAGCTGTGAGCTGTGTGAACCACTTGACTGCCGTGCAGCCGAGAAATTGAAAAAATACTGAAAATAAGTATTTGTACGGAAAATACATACGTTGAGAGGGATGGTATTTCTCCTTATACAAAAAAAATGTAGTTGAATCCTTAATTCTTAATGCTTAATCCATCATTGCACTCTATTTATGGTCTTTCACATTAATTTTATTTTAGGTTTGTTAGACGTAACTGGATACAAGATTTACTGTAGTAAAATAATCCCCAATATATTACACAGAAGAATTATGATTATTGACCATTTATGTTAATACATTTAAAAAAATAATAACTTCCACAGCACGTGAGGTCGCAGAAGCGCTGTCGGAAAAATTTGCTTAAGTGGGAAGTGACGTAGTCGTCAATGATTGCGTTTCTGGAATGGATCACTCACAGGAAAACACCGCCTCCTAGAGTCAAAAGCTTTTATTCTTTATATTATATTATAATTCTTATTATTATAACTCTTATTATTCTATTTATTATATTAAATATATATCTATATTTTATTTATTTTATTCTCCAGCAAGTCCAGCGCTGTATCCAAACATATTGCTTTTAGTTTTGGTACCCATTTCAGGAGACTGACCCACTTGTCTTTTGCAATCATTCTCAATCAAAATAGCCCCAAAATGTACAGAAATTATTGTTTTGTAATACATATCCTAGATATGATTACCTGACATTAAACAACATTAAAAGGCATACTTTGGTTGTTCGAAAGCTGGTGTTGCAACACTTTACTCTATGCTGCAGTCGTTCTACCCTGTATTCACTGAAACGACTATAATGGTTCCCGATTGACAAAAGAAAACAATGAAAAAGCTTTTGCAATATCATGTCAGCCATGTTCACCAATATTTCCGCTAGAAATGCAACTTTGAGGCCCTAGAGTACCACTAGCGATACTGAATTGTTGTTCTTTATAACATATTGATCCCGTTAAACAATTTGATCTTTGTGACCTTACTGTTGTACTGACCTGGAAATTTTTAGAAAATCAATCATACACCTTGTGTAAAAAGAAAATGGGATAGAGGAAATATTGTGAGACAAAGAGGGAGACCTCTGAAAGCGTGTGGTGATGTGGATGCCAGAAAGGCTATACAGACTGGATGTGCTCATGTTGGGACACTTTAATTGTCATAATAATAAGCCTCTTGGGTTTTTTGCTTGAAATGTACAAGCATGTTTATCAAGGTTTTTGATGAGATTTGATTACACAGACATGATGAGAATTTCCATCACAAATTTTGAAACCCAATATATAGAAGCCATGGGCCAACTGTTTTTAATAATTATTAATTTTATCCCAATTTAATGTATTATCTTAGTGCATCTCAGTCAAAGAGTGTCTCAAACAAACTCTTTTTGACACACACACCAACTCTGCACAACTAAAGTTGCACAACACTCCCAGATAGCGCTTGGGAAAGTACTGAGAGGAGAAGGCAGTGAACAGATACGCTATCAGCATAGTTAGAACCAGTTTGAGACTGTCTTCCTCACACAAACCTAAAGGGGAACTGCACTTTTCTTGGAGTTCAGCCCATCATCCACAATGCTTATGTGAAACATGAACATATATTTATTTTTATTTTCTGTGCATTTTAGAAAACGAAATCGAGTTAATATGATCTAGCTAACAATGCACGTCATTGGGATGTCCCTATTTGGACTACAAAATAATGTATATCTATTGTGTGTGTGTGATATATATATATCATGCATTAAAACATACTATGATAATAACATGTTATACTTACAGTACAGTATCTTGCTCTTATTTTGATTATTTAAAACATTACAGACACTTCTTTCCTAGGCACATCGGCAGTGAAACACTAATGGGCATGTGTAATGTATTCCCAAGCTACAAAACAAATACCACAGGGGGCACACAAAAGCAAGTGAGGTAGGCTGGTATTATATCAGAACTTGAATTAAAGATATATATGAAAAAAAACATTTGAAATGTCTAAACAATTCTGAATACCATTTTAACCATTTTATCAATAAAAGTAGTCGAGTCAGCAGAGCAAAACTGTATTAAGAAAGTTATAGTTAGAAGATAAGAAAGTTATAATTGCCCTTAGAGGGGAACTACACTTTTTTTGGAATTTTGCCCATCATTCACAATCCTTATGTGAAACATAAACACATATTTATTTCCCCTTTCCATGCATTATAACACAAGAAAACAAGCTAATATGAGCTAGCTAACAATGTACATCATTGTGACACACTATTTTCGACTATGAAGCCCTCTAAAAAAAGCTCTCCTTTGGATGGCTGTGTCTTCCAGCACAAGACAAGTCTTCAATTGGAAAATGCTGACTGCAAACGAACATCTTGTTGAGTCTTTGTAGCGAAATCGAGAGCTAGGTGTCCACTCTTCCATGAGCCAAGCAGCTAGCGAGGCGTCATGTTAGTCCGCCGGATAGATACAGTTAGCGACTACAAAAATAATATTGCTGTAGTTTGGTTAATATACAAGTCAGTTATGTAAATGGAACACTGTGGATGTTTTTGTGAGGGCTTTACCGTCAACATAGGTACATACCATGACGTCCATTGTTAGCTAGCTCATATGAACTTGTTTTCTCGCACTAGAATGCACAAAAGGGAACTAAATGTGTTCATGTTTCACATAAGGATTACAAATGATGGGCAGAATTCCCCCCAAAATGAAGTTACCCTTTAACTTTCATTTTCCAACCACATAAGCCCGAGTTCCTGATGATAAGACTGCAGTCTCGTAATCACATATATCACTCTTCTTTTTAATACAATATATAAAATTGTGTGATCATTTCTCTGATAGCAAGAACCGGGAAGACATGCTTAAGAGAAGATACAACCATTACACAGTTGCTGGTTCCAATACTATTGTAACGCTGCCTTCTTCCAGCCTTAACTTGATAAGCTGGAATACTCACGGGCGTGGGTTAAGGAAAGCACGGGGACAACCTTTCTCCGTTTCTCACTTACTTTAATCTCTTCATGGTCAGGAGGACAACAACAACTTTGCACTCTCAACATAGCGAAAAAAACGATTGGTCACTTTACATCCCGTGATCTCAACTATCCTTGAGCTTAAAGGGGAGGTGCATCAAATTATGTAGCACATACTCTTGAACTCTCTGGTATTTGAATTTTACCTTTAAGGAAATTAAATCATTTGTCTGAATAAGTCATAGAATAAAATAAAACCATCTATCAAATAAAACAAATCTTCACAAAAAGAAATCTCATCTTACACTATTTTGAAACTGCCATAAATCTTAAATAATTTGCAACCAATCAAAATAACTCCAAGGGCCTGCATCACAGCAGCTCAGAGAAGAAGAGGATTTGAGGAGGAAGAGTAATAATCAAGTTGGGTACTTATTCCCAGAAATCAAAGTAAAGTTTAGAATGGGGTAAAAATCTGGGATATGCAATACCAAGCACAAATAGCATAACATGCATTGGTCTCGTATGTAAACCAAATGCTTTGTCTATTTTATGATCATGTGGCAAAGTGAGATCTTTCCCCTTTTTGGTCATCTTTCTGTAAATATCAACTTTGTGTCAGACTTGATGAAAAACAACCAAGTAATTTAAATTCTTGACTCATTTTGTCTGGGAGAAATAGATAGACAGGTGCAATTTCCATTTAGATTGTTTCAACAGGAGTAAATTAACACGAACATTGCAACCCAGCCAATGCACTTGTGTTGAATAATATCTAGATTAGCATTGGCGCTCAGTAAAGACGCTAATAATTTTTTAATTCTGTCTGTACCCACCCACTGAAACGTGACAACTGACCCCCATGACTAAATATTTTCAATAAATGAACACCACAGCTTGGTTCGGACATAATTATTGTGACTGCAGCTAAAACAATTGTGGTGTTGACAGGGTTTGACAGAAATGACAGATTAAAAAACAGTTACACAATTACCAGTTTCAGGGTGTGAGGAAACACTACTAATATTTTTATGACTGAATATAGTACGTGGTTATCGTACAGGGTCAGTCAAAATGATCTGGAGTCAAATGGAGTCAAATGCTTTGTGAAGTTTTGGAATGTAACCGATATTTTCAGGGAAAAATGGGTCCTCCAAAGTCGCAAGAACTATGAACCGCCGTTGCGTGACCTCTCCCCCTTTTATGAGACTTCAACCCGTCAAGCATCAGAGGATTAATTCTGTGCATATTTTTCTTTTTTTTTTTTGCAAATTTAGTGGTTAGCGCGCAGATCACACAGCTAGGAGACCCGAGTTCAATTCCAACCTCGGCCATCTCTGTGTGGAGTTTGCATGTTCTCCCCGTGCATGCGTGGGTTTTCTCCGGGTACTCCGGTTTCCTCCCACATTCCAAAAACATGCTAGGTTAATTGGCCACTCCAAATTGTCCATAGGTATGAATGTGAGTGTGAATGGTTGTTTGTCTATATGTGCCCTGTGATTGGCTGGCGACCAGTCCGGGGTGTACCCCGCCTCTCGCCTGAAGTCAGCTGGGATAGACTCCAGCACCGTCTGCTCCCTTTGTGAGGATAAGCAGTAGAAAATTAATAAATGAATGAATAATTCAAAAAGCAACCTCCACAACAGCCTCTCAAGATTTTCATGACATGCAGCCTAGCATGAGTGGCCTATAGCTGAAAAACAATGAGAACCGTTTTTATGACTTTTTAAAGCTAACTCTGCCATGGTTTGAAAACAGGACGTTTGTTCACCCTAGTTTCATTCATTCATTTTCTACCGCTTATCCTCACAAAGGTCGTGGGGGGGGGGGGGGTGCTGGAGCCTATCCCAGCTGTCTTCGGTCGAGGGGCGGGGTACACCCTGGGCTGGTGGCCAGCCAATCACAGGGCACATATAGACAAACAACCATTCACACTCAAATTCAAACAAATTTAGAGTTGCCAATTAACCTAGCATGTTGTTGGAATGTGAGAAAACCCAGGCATGCACAGGGACTCCACACAGAGATGGCCGAGGGTGGAATTGAACCCTGGTCTCCTAGCTGTAAGGTCTGCGCGCTAACCACTCAACTGCCATGCAGCCCCACCCTAGTTTGATTTTTAAAAAATCATTTAAGCTGATAACACAAGACCTTCATCTTAGCATTATAGACATCCGGTTTGAGATCTGTTTCAGAAAGTATATCGAACGCAGTACATATTACTGAAATACAGTATTTCAACTCTTTTGCATGCGGACAAACTCTGAAAACCATCTGAAATGAAACCCTAGAGGAGAGCGGAGAGCAGCTGCGACGAGAGTGGAAGACAGACGGAAGAGGTAATGGAATAATAATGCAGCATTGCTCAGGCTTTTGCCTGCTCGCCATGCAGACAGCTTCACGAGAAGCATATGCTCCAACAGATGGAGAGCCCAGTGTGACTTTGCCTAGAAAGATACTTTCATTGACTTGGGCTGTCTTAAGAGTTCTGATTTCCTGCTAAAGAGCAAATATTCTGCTGTCGGTAAGTGATAAAAACAAGTACAGTCTGAAGTAGTACCTCGTACCTTCACCAACAAGTGTTTGCCCATATTGTTTTCTGTAAAGCACCAGACATTCTATAACACTAAATTAAACAGAAGGCATTTAAAATTCATGACAACGTGGAAGGGAAAAGAGACTAAATGCAGCCATTAAGACATTTGTCGCAGTCCTCAACGATCCACGATGGAAAAAACACAACCGTGTGGCTGATGATAAGATACTACCAACTATTGTAAGTGAGATTGCAATCTAATGTTTCTGTTGTGAAAGGAACACTTAGCCGTATCCAAAATGTCGCTCTATCTCTGACATCAGACAGGGAGAAAAAAAAAAAAGGTGATTTGATGTGTCTCGCTGCTAAACTACAAGCGTTCAGTGCTTTAGCATGAACTTTCAGGACTGACAGGTCACTGAGGAGCTCCGAGTAGAATGTCATTAAGAAATCCCTGAGCAGCTGGAGTGGAGGCAGAGCGAATGAGGTGAAAAAAGATGCTCAGAACAGTGCCCACACGTTTCCTATCTCTGACAGGAAATCTTTTGCCCTGCACACTGTGTGGTTTCTAAGAGCTGGAAATGGGAACAGACAGTACAGACAGCCAGTGTACCTAAATGCTAAATGGGTTGCATTTATATTGTGTCTTTCTATCTGCAGGTACTCTAAGCACCTTTACCTGTTGCCTTGTGGGTACAAAGATGATGACGATGATGATGATACATGTGTATCATCATGCTCAAGGACAGTTTGACAAGACTTGAGGGATAGCTGGGAATCAGTAGGGTATGTTTGGGCTGGCTGTGACGAGCCCGTTTTGGGGTTTTGTGGCGGGCCCAAAATATCAATCAGTGTACTTTGACATATACTATATATATACTACACCGTATATTCTGGTGTATAAGCCGTTACGTTTTTCTCAAACCTGCAGCTAATAACTACATGTTCCATGATACTTGGTGTGGCCTTGTTCTAATCTCGTGACATCTTCTATACTTAACAAGTCCTATTAATGGTAATGGTAATGGTTTAATTTCATTTGAACATGCATCAGATTACAATTGAATGCATCACATAATCAGTTCACAGTTCCACATGTCCAAAAGGAGTAGGAAGAAGCAAAGCTTATTAAATCCTACCCCTCCATCTGGTACTTTTACAATCATTAACTGTTTAACATTAACATTTGTTCACTTCCTGCTTTCCTAATATAGTTTAATTTTTTTTAATTAAATTTTTATTTTATTTTTGACACATACCGAAGTACAAGGTGATATGACCATACAATGACATAATGGGTACCATAGTAACTTTCAATATAGTGATATATATATATATATATATATATATATATATATATATATATATATATATATATATATATATATGTAGCACATCATGACCGGTTGAAGACTCTTCCTTGTATTTAGCAAACATCAACTGCTTGTATTGTTTCTTGAATTGGCTCATCGTTGTGCATTGTTTGAGAATCCTACCCCTTCATCTGGTACTTTTACAATTAGTAATTGTTACATGGTTTTTTATTTGTTTTTTTTATTTGTAATTCTTTTTTCGTCCCGTACCAAAGTACGAGGTGATATGACCATACAATGGCATAATGGGTACCATAGTAAATGTCAATATAGTGATATATATATATATATATATATATATATATATATATATATATATATATATATATATATATATATATATATATATATATATATATATATATATATATATATATATATATATATATAGCACATGACTGGTTCAAGACTCTTCATCCTTGTCCAATCATTTAAATACTGTACATTTTTCAGAAATGGCTCTTACTAAGACATAATGGCAAAAAAACACCATTCTCTGCACTTTGTAACTCTCTTGTTGAGCTTATGCATGCACACACTCCAGTTTACAGTGAGCACAATTGATACTCAAATCAAATATAAAACATTGGATTTAGATTATTCAATAAACACGATAAATATATTGGCAAGATTGCAATGCCTGTAATGTTTAATGAAAACACAAAAAAAGGGGGTGGTGATTGGGAATTTGTGCAGAGATTGGGTTGATACATATCGTACCTGCATCTACCGGGGGGGACCCATGCACCATGGTGACTCAAAGATGGCCACAAAGGTGCTACGTTATTGTGGTTTGGCAACAGATTTGTTTGTCAAGACATGGAAAAATGTCTGCCTCGTATAAGAAGTTCACACCTCACCAAAAAAGAAAGAGCCGACAACGTGTGTGATGAAGGAATTGGGACGCTGATCAATTCTGACACAGAAGAGGGTAGGCTATGTGCCTTTGAGAGACATTTCATCATGTTTCACTTAGTTAGTGCCCTGACTGAGGCTAGCGTTCTGTCTAGTGATCCACCCTCTTGTCCGTTTCCACTGTACGCCAAGCTCATTGTGAGTTCACTGTTGGCTATCGCTTGCTCAAATATAGAACCTCTCCCTCAAATCAAGCTCAAGTGGTTCTGACTATCTCTTGTGCGAGATCGCCATGATACATGGTAAGACAAGAAGAAGCATAGATGACCTGCACAGTGCATATTATTCTGCCACATATTTACATTAAACTGGGATTGATGGCTACAGTATATTGGAATTCAAAGCGAGAAGCAGGCCCCCTTGGGGGGGGGACCAGCTGGAAGTATGATGTAGTTACGTTGTAAGATCACCAACTTCTGAGCTACTGTACATTATAGCTGTTCGGTTCTGGTTATCGTCACAATTTTTATTCTAAAGCCACATGTGAACAATAAATAAATACAAGCCCTTTGGCTTCGTTGGGGATTTCTCCGCAACTGAGACGCTGCAATGCTCACAGCTTTGTACTAAAATATGATAACACCAAGACTGTGAGTGGAGCACTCAAATATAAAGTATCAACGCCCTCCAACATGTGCAGTGTCAGATGCAATCTCGGGTATTTATTTGTTGTAAATTCCAAGCACTGTGCATGTTTTTTTTTCCCATCTGGGCAGAGTAAATATAATTACACATAAAACAGATTTTGACTTAACTTTGTTGAGACTTTAATTGAGTCAGTCTGGAATTTGTTATCATGACGCATGCTAATTCACAAACAGACAAATCTCTGAAGGATAGAGATCCCTTGTTTATCACGATTAATTGGTTCCAGACCAAGCTGTGGTAATTTCCACAAAGTAAGTCTTATTTGTAAATGGAATATTTTCATAGTTATGGCATTTAAAACATGTTTATGATCTTCTAAATACAGTGCTACTGCCATCTCGACATGAATGACCACCCATATAGTCAACATTTACATTCATATTACCCAACATAACCAGAGAAAATAAGCCATTCGATTATGATTATATTATGATTATGTTATTACTGCATCCTTTTGTGTCATAATTTAAACGTGCAATAAAAGCCTGTTGTTTAGGTGATGTGGTCTAGTGCTCGTCTCACCAATCAATCCTATAGTGACCAATGTTGCCAACTTACCGATTTTGCCGCTCGATCTGGCGAAAATTTGATCCGCAATGTGGTACGGTCAGCTCTGCATGATGTATAGCAAAGTTAAGCAAAGCAAGTCGTCATTCGCAGACCGTAAACATGTAGAAAAGCAAAAGTTTGTCATGAATGAAATCTGCCATTTCTAGTTTCACAACATATTCAAATAATGCAATTGTGTTTCTGCAAGAAGTCTGCAATTGGTTACACAAATACTGTAATAAAACCATGAGAGTTTTATTTATTGCTTGAAAAAAAAAAAAGATGAAACCGATAAGCTGCTTCCACACCATCACAACACGCTCAAAACCAAACACAGACAGAAAGGAGATTATAAAGTGTTGAGGAGACGTGCAACATAGTCGACATTGGAGAGTAGACTGTGACAGAGAACAATGTTATGCGTTAAGTCCAGAAACTCCTGAGCTATTGTACTTTATACATGTTTGAAAAAAGTCATTTTTCTTACTGAAAAATATTGAAAAACTCAAAAGTTTGCATGGAGAGTAACAAACAACCAATGGACCAGTGCTACACCTTTGTAAGAGTACTGAGGGTCTACATGGTCTACATGTGCTTTGTGAACCTGAAAAGACCTTGGCCCTTGTAGTGTCCTATGGAGAGTGCTGTGGGAGTCCAGGTTTGGTGGCAATTTGGTCCTTGTACAAGCGAAGCAGGAGCCTGGTTTGCACTGCCTGCAGTTAGTCCAGCCTCTCCCCCTTTGTCACTGATTCTGTTCAGAACCTTTATGGACAGAATTTCAAGGTATTGAGCAGATTTCTGTTATTTGCAGATGATGTGGTCCTGATCATGCTGCGAACTGGGATAGTTTGCACTTGAGTGTGAAGTTTCTGGCCAGAGACTCAGCGCCTCCAAATCTGAGGCCTGGGCTCTCAGTCGGAAAAGGCTGCACTGCACCCTCCAGGTCGGGAGTGAGGTCTTGCCCCAGGCGGAGGATTTCAAGTACAGTATCTTGGGGTCTTGTTCAAAAGTGAAAGAAGTTTGAAACGATAGACAGGCGAATCGGTGCCAAAAGGCAAAGCTCTCAATTTAGCGGTCGATCAACAATGTTCTCACCCTCACCTATGGCCATGAACTTTGTTGTTATTGAAAGATCAAGATACAGACCACCGAAATCAGGTTCCTCTGTAGGAGGGGGACTGCACTCACCGGAAGAGATAAGATGACCAGCTCACCCGGGAAGATCTCTGACTGGAGTCATTGTTCCTTCACATTGACAGGGGCCAGTTGAGGTGGCTCGAGCATCAGAATGAATGCCTCCTGGATGATATTCCTCAGTTTTATTTCCATTAACTGCTCAAGCTATACACCATAACTTTACTTCTTTTTTTTTTTTACTGTAATTGCTTATTGATATTTTTTTCCAAAACCTTTTCTTTCCTTCATCAATGCTTAACTCATTTAAACCCAGCCATTTTTCAATAGCCTTCCCTCTCTGTGCCGGCCATTGGTGATGATTTTGACTGATTTATTTTTTATTCTAGTAATATATAAACATGATATATGCCTAAACAAAGAATAGACTCTCGCCTTTTGTCAGAAAAAAAAGTTAGTTTCTACCTTTCTGTTCTTTAGTAATCAACAATAGGACATAACATAACATACATTTCACTTTGACACGAATTTATCCATTTAAATTAACCAAAATATCTAAACAACTATGCCACAACTAAACAACACAAAAAATTGTCCATCCACCCATCCTTGCGGAAAATGTCTTGTATTTTCTGTTGAAGACCAAAATTTCCCCACACGGTGGGTGAGTGGTTAGGACGTTGGTCACACAGTCAGGAGATTGGGAAGACCTGGGTTCGATTCTCCGCTTGGCATCTCTGTGTGGAGTTTGCATGTTCAGTTTGCATGTTGTCCCCTTGCTGGTGCCGGTTTTCTCCGGGTACTCCGGTTTCCTCCCACATTCCAAAAACATGCTAGGTTAATTGGTGACTCCAAATTGTCCATAGGTATGAATGTGAGTGTGAATGGTTGTTTGTCTATATGTGCCCTGTGACCAGTCAAGGGTGTACCCCTGGCCCCAGCACGCCCTGCAACCCCTTGTGAGGATAAATGAATGAACAATGGGAATTGAACAGTGTGTGTGTATGCAATTGGGCAAACCTTCTTCGTGCTACATAGCTACATGCCTTTTCACTTCCTGGTTTGCTGCAGAGCACTCTTTTCCATGGGGGAGTGCATACCAAACTCTTATTATAGCTTCAAACTGCACCAAACATAATCTCTTTGATTGTGCAGTTGCGTCATCACCTCTTTGTGTGCGTCTTGCACATAAAAAAAAAAGGAAAACTGGTATAAATACATCTTTGGGAGCGAGGGTTTGAAAAAAAAAACATATAAATACATATTTGGTAGCAAATGAATTAATCCATATCCACCAGCCAACCACATCCAACGTGTTTGTGGGTCTGTAGGTCTTTTTCCGCGAGGAGTGCTGGAGCCTATCCCAGCTGTCTTGGGGCGAGAGGTGGGGTACATCCTGGACTGGTCACCAGTCAATCACAGGGCACATATAGACAAACAACCATTCACACTCACATTCATACCTATGGACAATTTGGAGTCGCCAATTAACCTAGCATGTTTTTGGAATGTGGGAGGAAACCGGAGTACCCGGAGAAAACCCACACATGCACGGGGAGAACATGCAAACTCCACACAGAGATCGGGTGGGATTGAACTCGGGTCTAGCTGTGAGGTCTGCGCGCTAACCACTTGACCGCCGTGCCGACTTTAGAACACACAATTGTAAAAACCTCATTGTGATGTCCATTTATGTAACTCCTTAAGCATGTTTGAAAGAAATAAACAATGAGTATAACCATGAACATGACCAAGATTAAAATGCTTCATGGTTTACAGTTAATCATATTCAAACATGACCCTGAGCAATTTATGAGGAAAATGTTACTTCTTAAAGTTCCTCGAACAATATTCATTTCCAAGGCATCTGTCACAATCTCATGTAGCTTTGGCCAGGAAAGGTTAACTTAATCCGTGTTCCTGTTACCCTTTTTTCCAACCTTACTGATAATGACTTGCTTGACTTCTTATCCATGGGTCTGGTCTCTCTCTGTGTTGGAGGCATCCACAAATTCCCTCCACTTGTCTCTGTCCATGGCAATTTTCTTTGGTTTGCCACATGCTCTTCTGGCACCATTCTTTCATGTCATCCGGCCATTCTCTCTCTTGGGTCTGCTACTCTGTTTGTTGTTTCCTTTAATGGTGCCAAAGATTGGATTTGACTCGTCTATGGTCAGGCATTCTGCAGATGTGACACAAAAATGTCAGTTTTCTCTGCATGGCAGTTTGAAATTGATGCTCACCCTCTGCCATATTTTATTGTTTGATATTCTGTGTCTTACTAGCCATGTATACATAGAGCCAAATATTCCAATTCCATTCGGGTTATTTGCTCAAACGGAAATAATCTAACCTTTGTATACACCTCATTCCGGAAGAAAAGTGGCAATACGGATCGGATTCAGAGGGGTGGAATGTTTCTTTACCCAATCCGATTGAGGTATCTTGTACCCGCTCAAACGGAAAGTTGTCAGACTGCGTTCTTCTTTGTGGTGTTTTTCTTCTTCTGTTGTTTATTGGCGGTTGGCAAGCAGCTTTCGTGTGCATTAGCGCCATCTGTGGAACAGAATCTAAACCCTTCTATACGCCATTCACAAGTCCAGTTTTATTAAAAAAGAAAATGCATATCTATATAAAACATGTGACGAGCTTAATTATAAAATATTAGCAAGATTGAACTTTATCTTTTCCTGTTCCCGGGTGCGTTCTTTCAGCGAATGCTGAGATATGACGTAACACGCAGCTCGAGATGTTCTTCAATTTAAAAAAATGGAGACGAGCAATCGGCACTGGACTACTAAGGAAAGTTTGTTTTTGATTCAAACTAAATTTCAAGATTGGACGAACGAAAAACTGGCAATACGGAGTTATTCCAACAAGTGAAAGAAAAACTGGAGGAAGTCGGTATCACGTGATGTTGGTGTTTACGCTTTACTGCGCATGCCCCATCGACTATTCTGGTTGATTATAGCGGCACATGTAGAATATTCCTTTCCAGGTATACCATTGTTTTCGGAAAGGTCATTCGGAAAGATTCCATTCGTAAAGAGAAAAACTCCTCATGTAAATGTGGCTATTGTGCCAAATATGACAGGTCTTATCTGTTCATATTTCTGTTTGTGTTGGATCAGTTTCCTCCTTCCCTGCTTATATGGGATCTCTTCACAAAGTCTGCACACTCTATTGAGTGTTACATGCCAGTCATTGTCCAATATATATGGTATATTTTTGTTTTACACAAGGATTCATAAACCATAAGTACTGCAAGGACTGCATGTACTGCTTATATAAGTCTCCTTTTCATGCGTGATTATGTTTCCAGTGGAGTCCATGAGTCCAATGCATATGTACTGTAGTATACGTACAGTATGCTGTAGAATAACACAGAAAGCTCTATCAGATCTACATTACAATAGCCCTGATTACCTCACTTTCCTATTCAGTTACACACAATAAACAAAGAGCTTACTTGCAGCCATTGGTTGATGATGGGTGTGCTGGAGTGAGGATAATAAGTGTTCATTACTTCCTTCCCCTCCTCTACACAGAGAGCTAGAGGATGGTGAATTCGGAGACAACAGGTACCGTATAGGCTCTAATTATTTGCTTCACTGTCAAATTTATTTACCATGCCTGAGGAAACAAGGCACTCACAGGATTGAAGCTTTGATTTAATCACACACTTTGGCGAGATTCACACTGCTCACAATACTCAACATTTTCCCCGAGATTATTAGGGAGGAATGACTCCAGAAAAGGTCTGAGACTGCTGCAATGCTGCAATAATCATCAGTCCTCTGCTTTGATATGTAAAGCTATCTGTGTAGAAGCTTGTAGTAACTAGTAGTAACTCTTTTATGTCAGCAAAGCAGCAGCAAACTCTCATTGGTAAAATGTCTAAATATAATTTTGTAAGTTGAACACGTCATGTTTAACCCATGAGAACCATTTGAGTGATGTTTCGGAAATATTACTAATTTTAGGTTCCTTCCTTCCTTCCTTCCTTCCTTCCTTCCTTCCTTCCTTCCTTCCTTCCTTCCTTCCTTCCTTCCTTCCTTCCTTCCTTCCTTCCTTCCTTCCTTCCTTCCTTCCTTCCTTCCTTCCTTCCTTCCTTCCTTCCTTCCTTCCTTCCTTCCTTCCTTCCTTCCTTCCTTCCTTCCTTCCTTCCTTCCTTCTTAGGACTTCCCAAATGTTCAGGCTATGACCAATATACATGCAGTGGTTCTGTGGTTCTGAGTGATAGTCCATCTGGATTTCATTCTGTTTTCACCTCCAAATGCAGTCTAAATGCACCGTTAGAATGACACAACAACTGAAATCAGGATGCAAAATGTCTGAAGAAACGCAACAGGAAGGAAGGTTTCCGAATCTCCGCTTGCATGGTTTTTCTCAGGGTATTATTTTTGTCAAACATACTTAAGAAGTTACAAAAGGGACATCACGATGAGGTTTTCACAATTGTGTGTTCTAAAATCGGGGTGCACGGTGGACGAGTGGTTAGTGCACAGACCTCACAGCTAGGAGACCCGAGTTCAATCCCACCCTCGGCAGGATTTTCATGTTCTCCCCGTGCATGCATGGGTTTTCTCCGGGTACTCCGGTTTCCTCCCACATTCCAAAAACATGCTAGGTTAATTTAGCGACTCTAAATTGTCCATAGGTATGAATGTGAGTGTGAATGGTTGTTTGTCTATATGTGCCCTGTGATTGGCTGGCGACCAGTCCAGGGTGTACCATGCCTCTTGCCTGAAGTCAGCTGGGATAGGCTCCAGCATAATCCCCCAACCCGAGGGAGGATAATATATGGACTAAAATCAAACTAGACATCCAGATTGTCAATGTGATGGCAGTCTAGGTGGACGGTAATTAATGAAGAGTATCTTATTCTTTTTTTTCTGGGTTTACTATTAGCACTGGTATTGAATGGTTCATGCAGCTGACTTTCTAGCATCCAACACGCGTCCAACTGCCAGCCAGTGTCCCCACACCGATCTATTTAAGTTCTCCTGTGGCATGGTTGCATGAGGAGAGCCAAACAAATCATGCAAGTGACTCACTCTGGCAATCCCTGATAGGAAAAGCTGAACGACAACAACAATGAGAAGTGGTTAAATGGTTTTTACACGTGTATATCCTTTAAGACCAGTCATGGTCATAATGTATTTCTTTGGGACGTGATGAAAAAGTTACATTAGGGAATATCACATGTTTTCACATGCAATTCAACATGTCCAAAATACAGTAGAAATAAGCCCCTTAACATTCAATGCAACTCACCACTGATGCCTCACAATATTTCAGGTGCAAATAAATATTCAAGGAAAATGTTCTTGTTACATTGACAATGATTCAGTAAATTCAGACTTTTATTATTTCCGGATATTTATTATTGTATTATTACAGATGAACATATTTTCCTCATTTTACTGATTGTTATCGTCAGTGTAAACAACTCTGAATGTTAAACTTTTGATTGACACCTCACACAATCCCATAGAAAACTCTTTAGCTGGTCTACTGTGGTACAAATAGCCAGTATGTGTGGAAAAAAAAAACCTAGTCCCCTCTTCTGACATACTGATCTCAAACTTATCCAATTACATCAAATTTTAATAATGACTGATGCATTGATTAGACATTGAAATTGTGAAAACAACATCCTGTTGATGGGTGGGATTTTGACCAAAAAGTAAGTAAGACCTATGTAAACAAACAATCTTTAGATGTGTGTTGCCATCTTAGCCTCTTTTTTTGCAGATCAGGTGCAGCGTACCTGCCCTGTGGCACGCTAACACGGTGTGGCCAGCGCCGTTTCGTGAACACCCTTGCCTCTGTTCCTCCCACCATTACAACACAGATGAGTGTAATGTTAACCAATCAAATGAACGCCTCTCATTGCCTTTAAAAGCGCCGGGCCCACTGGACTGCACATCAGAAGCCACGATTAAATAAAACATCTTACAGCCAGATTTTATCAACCAACGTTATATTAATCTTTGTTTTTAGTTGTTAATTATCAGGTGTCTAATGGGTCATTTTCTCTGTTTCCACAAAATCCATACTGTCTGGAAACCTGACACCACAGTGCTTCGTCTTGACTCATTTGCATGCTAACAATGATTTGATAGTAATCTGGGCTCTAAAGGAACATGCAGCATGGCCACTGAGCGATTAGTTTTTAGTTCTAACATGTTGATTTGGGGGAGGAATGGGCTATATTTAGGTGGAGCGTTGCCCCTTCTTGTCCCAGTGTAGAGCCGGCCCTGGTTGGCATCATACTTTCAGCTGCCATCGGGTTGCGTTCCCATTAGGCTTGAAGTATTTGATCTGACATCAGACGTGATGGGACAATTAATACAAATATGCACATGCTGGTTCAGATGGTTACATTAAATTGTGGTTTCTGTTATTGTTTATTCCATTGAAATGCCCCTGACACTCCCCTGATTGTGTGTACTGTGCGCCTGTCAGCCAATTTACCACTGCGTTACCACACAGGGTGTGGTAACGGTAGACAAACCTGTATATAATACAAATTTTTGTAGTGTCATTGTTATTTATTCTAGTACTGTCATACCTCGCGACATAGCAGTTTGAATATTCCTCCCTCACAATATATATATATATATATATATATATATATATATATATATATATATATATATATATATATATATATATATATATGTGTGTGTTAATTATCACTGTTTAATGGTTGACTATGGACTATTAAAAATATCATACAAATGTTACTATTATATTATATTACCTGTATGTAGTATTCTGGTCATTAAGTGTTACTTACTGTATGTTTAATTGATAAGACATGACATTACATTAGATTATCTTCACACTAGTCACACACATAGACTAGTAAGTAGCATGTCCAACATAGAGTAAAAAAAAAAGGTTCTTCCATTGCATGTGGAAGTGGTAAGTTTTTCACTTCTTACTTTGCCCTTTTCCCCCATTGTTTGAAACACTATAAGTTTAGCATTATGTTTGAAGCAGCGGCTGTCTCGTATCCCTGCAGTAATCCTGCACATTACAGTTGGGTAATGTGGTGTTAACAAATAATACATATAGAGTGTAAAGTTGACTATAGGGGTGTTATGTAATGTCTAAAGGTCTCTAATGATGGTAAAAAAAATATATTTAGAAAGTCATAAATAGGTTTTCTATGCTCTGTAAAAATGTTTCTGTAATAGTCACGTTAAAATGGACTATTAATCGCTGCCCCCACCCTCTGGAACTCTTTGCCCCATTCACTCCATGCTTGCCCCGATCTTCCCTCCTTCAAAAAACAACTCAAAACCCACCTGTTTAAATCAGTTTTTAATGTCTAACTTTTTATACTTGACTGTTGTACCCCGCCCCGCTTTTAGCTTTGTTTTAGCTCTGAATGAATGTATGGATGTTGTATTTGAATGCATCTTTTGCTCAACTTTTTAAATTGTATTTCTTTTTTCTTCTTCTTGTAAAGGGTCTTTGAGTACTCTGAAAAGTGCTATACAAATAAAATTTATTATTATTATTACTTTGGCTATGACGTTTTTGCCATTTTTGTTTTGGCATGGTTGCGACCCCAGGATGCAGACACAGGAACATAGTGCAGGTAAAAATTATTACTTTTAATAATGATTGCAGATAAGCAGAAAACACGCCAACTGGCCAAGCAAGGCAAAGAAATAAAGAACCAACAAACGGAGGGAGCACACACCTGAACTAAATAGGAGGGAGTGAAATTAGAAACAGGTGTGGAAGATAGGAAACGGAAACCAGGCAAGACAGGAAGTGAATACAAAAATAAGAGCATTCAAGTAGAAACTAAACTAGAAAGGGAACAACAAAGGAAGTAGTGACAAAATAAGGGCATGGGCACAGGAACAGAGGCAAAGAAGGAAACTAAAAGAGCTGTCACAAGGGGGTAACGCCCACATCGTGACAGTTTTGCCAGTTTGGTCATTCAAATTTTGCGACTTAACATATTAATTAATAAATCAGGCTGTTTTGTGGTTGAATATGGACTATTATTAGTAAAAAATATGCAATTTAAACACATTTTAGGGATTTTTTTATATTTACAAGATAATAAACAGAACAAAAATATTCAATTTACAAAGAAAAAAAATACTTTTTTGTGTTAATTCAATTATCACGGTTGGATCCAGAACTATTTAACCACGATTAACGAAGGATTACTGCACATATGCCATAATAAAGGTTGGCGTCATCACTTTGGCCCCCCATTTATTGTGCTATACTTGTAATAATTTCAAATGACAGATTGGCCAGTTATGCAGTCAGATGTAGACAGTATTGGGTGAAACGTGTTCTTTCATGAAATATGGATACAATATTTACTGGCAACAGAAGGCTGCAGATGGGTGCAACCAGTCTCTCCCTGAAAGGGATTAGTGTCAGAGTCCATAAATTGTTCCTGAAGCTGAAGAAAAGACACTATTATCCTGTTGTATTTACTCTGGCATTAAGGGCACAACCACATTTACAAAATCAAGTATCAGTCTCACTCCAACTGGAGCCCAAACAAAGGAGATGCAGCAATTCCTCATCAAAATGAGTGTGGATTCCATTTCTCCGAGGGAAAACACCACAATGAGGAGTCAGGTGGGTTAATGATACTTGTGAATAACATCCAGGCCATTTTAAATCAGCTTTTGGAAGACGGGAAAATAAAGCAACAGAGGAAAGCAAGGGAGGATCATACTCAGTGACAGTGATCTCTTTTGAGTATATAACACGACAGCTAATAAAAAAACAATTAAGCAGAGGCATATTTAGAAGGCATTATCACACAAATGTATTGAGGTGTATTGTTCTCTTCCAAAACATTGGTCAAATCTAATTAAAGTGAACTCCAGGTTACTTCTTTTATTATATTTAGCTATGAAAAGCCTTGCATAGTATAAGTATGATAAATATTCTCAGTTGTACAATACTGAGCATTGTCACTTTCCTGTGTTTGGAGTGTTGATGCTGCATTCATCCATTTTAAACCACTCATCCTGCCCATCATGAAAGTTTGGTCCGTGTTAAATAAGTATTGATCCCAGTGGCCGTGTTGCCAAGCATAGAAGTCAGATGTTTCTTGTTGTCGGTCACCAGGGTCGGTCACACATCAGGAGGGATTTTGGTCCCCAAAGTAGAACGTTCCCACCTCCATGTTTGACAATAAGGACGGTGTTGTCGGGGTTATGTTCAGCATTTCTCTGCCTCCAAACATGTCGAGTCTAGTTGTCGCCAAAGAGCTCAATTTTATTCTCATGAGAACACATCACATCCCCTAAAGCCTTGGGCAAACTTCAGATGCCCTGTATATGTGTCTTCTTGAGCAGGGGGGCCTTGCAGGCAAGTCCACAATCTTGCCCCTGAGGTCCTTTAATCAGCTGATGAACAGCCTTGTTTACTTTAATGGTTTACTTTTTTTTGTTGACTCACTCTCAATTCGAAGCTCTTCTTAGAACCTTCTTAAGAACCAAATTCTTCAAAAATCCTCCAAAAATCCTTCAAGTACAACACTCCCCAGCCCCCATTCTACCCAGAAATTCTTATTTCACAAGCTCAAGCTCCCCTTACTTTGCATTATACCAAAATCCACATTTACATGATTAAAACTCATTAAAGAAATGAACAGCAGTTAGTCTACAGCCACCAATTTGATCCTATACATTCCATAATGTGGGGTACATAAAGTCATGCTATAGCGCCATACCTTTATCTTTGGATCCTTTCTCTTCTTCTTTCTAAATTGCGCACCTGATGGCTTTGTCTTTGAAAGAGAAAGAAGAAGAAGAATATAAAACTATGTAAAGAAACCTTCAACTCTGCTTTCACGAGAAAAAAAAAGTTTGTTTCTAGCCTTTTCAGGTCTTTATAAATCAGCAGTAAAACAATGGTTAGTTTTAGCAAAAAAAAAAAAAAAAAAACGGATTTTGACCAATAAACAGATAAAATTCGAGTTTTCTGCAGAGAAGCAAATACAAGCAGTGATTAACGTCAATATTTCTTGTTTTAGTGACACATCGAACATCTGAACATCAAAAACAACAGGAAAAAAAAGATTTTTATGACAAAATAACGACATTTATTCACAGATTTAGAAAATAACGCAACATAATAATCTCTTTCCAGATGTTTGCATGTGTTTGAACTATTTGCAGATGTGTGTGCGTATGTAAACTAAATGTGTGTGTGTGCGTATGTGCACATATGTAAACTAAATGTGTGTGTGTGCGTATGTGCACGCTTTCCTGTGTACGTGCATACATGTGCAAGGTACTTCTGGATGTCATGTATCCCCGAGTATTGACCATAAATAATCAGAAATGAGCACTGAAACAAAACACTCCATTGGTAATGGCAATGGTTTAATTTCATTTGAACATGCATCAGATTACAATTGAATGCATCACATAATCAGTTCACAGTTCCACATGTCCAAAAGGAGTAGGAAGAAGCAAAGCTTATTAAATCCTACCCCTCCATCTGGTACCTTTACAATCAATAACTGTTACATTTGTTCACTTCCTGCTTTCCATAATGCAGTTTAAGGTTTTATTATTTTTTTTATAAGAAATATAATTAAGAAATATTTATATATAAGAAATCCAGTCCAACATGAATTCAGGTTCAGGTGTGTAATGTCCTTAATGTTCATAGAAAAGAAGGAGAAAAACATGATGACGGGTCCAGAAAGGAAAAGGTTTGCCATTTCTTATTGCAATGTGGAGTGTAGGTATCTCGCTATCAGGTATGTTGTCAGGACGACTGACACAGAGGGATCGGAAGGGAAAAAAATCTGATCTGAACAAGGTCAAGAAAACAAATTAACATAGTAATTTAGTTTATTTAGGATAGCTCCTTGAGAGGCATCATCTCATTTTGGAGTGGGTCCTAACACAGATATAGAAAATATAAAACAGGGGTCATAAAACCCCAGGACCCCAAATGCATTGTGGATCTGTCACTGTAAAAGCTATGCATTGTTTGTATTAAATCTGATGCTAATTCCATCCATCCATTTTCTATACTGCTTATCCTCATGAGGGTCATGGGGGTGCTGGAGCCTATCCCAGATGTCTTCGAGCGAGAGGCAGGGTACACCCTGGACTGGTCGCCAGCCAATCACAGGGCACATATAGACAAACAACCATTCACACTCACATTCATACCTATGGACAATTTGGAGTCGCCAATTAACCTAGCATGTTTTTGGAATGTGGGAGGAAACCGGAGTACCCGGAGAAAACCCACGCATGCACGGGGAGAACATGCAAACTCCACACAGAGATGGCCGAGGGTGGGATTGAACCCTGGTCTCCTAGCTGTGAGGTCTGCGCGCTAACCACTAACCGTGCCGCCCAACTTCTAATCAATCCATGTCAATTTCACATTAAAAATAACGTAGATTCAAGCCCCGCCCATTTCTGGTTAAACCACAACCACTTCCGGATTATGCCCCGCCCACTCTAAGTACAGATACAGATAATTTAGATGGAGTCACCAATTAACCTAGCATGTTTTGGAATGTGAAAACTCACTACAAACTGCCTGAGCGGGAAAATCTAACCCAGGTCTCTTAGCTGTGTTGCCTGCGCGTTAACCACTCCTACACCGTGCAGCCCTAATATCAATTCCAATTTTATAACATTAATTGCATTGGTTTCTTTAGCTTCTTTCTTACTTAACAAATAATACAAGTTTGTTTTTCATTCTGTTCTCAGAACAACAAACTCCTACAATTGTTTTTCATTACCACTTTATGTAGTTTGTGAGTTGTTTTTGTCCCTTTAGAAAAATTTTGGCTGCACGGCCAATTTTTAGAAAGAAAATCTTACTTCCGATGTAGACTCAGGCAACCGCATGAGGATCACATCAGAGAGACTGAAGACCAGGAAAAAAAATCTGCTTCTGCTGATGGGTAAACACAATAATTGCCAAATAAAATCCCCCCCCCCCCCCCCCCCCCCCTTCCACACACACCCTTTCCATATGCAAGCATTTGCACACGGGCAGACATCAAAAGGCAAGTCCGCCTCTGTGATTTGTGCACTGGCGCTGAGTGCTTGTCAGACATTGCTCTTTTTAGCATCCTCCATTTGGAACATTATTTGCACAGTGTGCATTTGCCAGAACCACGCAGTGACCGCATACTTCTGCTAACTGGCGCAATGTGTTTGCTCGGGCTAATTGGGTCTCCAAGTAAAGTACCCGTAATGAATTTTCTGCCAGTGCAATTATGGCGTTATCATAACACACAGCCTTATTAAAAATGACAAGGAAGTGGGAAGTTCTCAAGACTTAAACAAACAAGTCATTAATTAATCATCTTACATGAGGTGTCTTACATGTGCAGGTTCCTTTGGGACTGACCAACTCAATTGGATAGCTGGCACGCACTGTATAATTCCAAGCAGGAGAGAGGAATCTATTTCTTTGGGGAGGTTATGCATAATTTGTGTATAGAGCAGAGTTTGATTAAGAGCAATTTGAAAAACTGAATGAATCAGTGAATTTATGGTGAAATCTCTGGCAAATAGTCCTGTCAATGTGAAGTGTAATTAAATCTGCACTCTATCTTCAACTACCCACCAGAGCAATTCTGCCTCCTTTTGGGCCATGACCACCCACTGGAGTGCCTTGGCCTCCTTTCTGACAGTTCTCCCAGCCTCTCCAGAGGAGCTTGTCCTCATATGCTCCACAGATACTCTGTTTGTAGAATAGAATACATAGAATACTATTATATTTATTTATAAAAATCTATACACCTATTATACAGCTATTTTTATAAAAAACACATCAAATTCCAGTTATTATGCATGCAGTTACACTCAAAATGATTCAAACTCCATTCTAAATTACATTTACAGTAACAGTAGTAATAATGATAGGGAGTATTCTACACTGGTCAGTAAGTTTCAGTATTGTTACTGTAATGTTCTGTCCTAATTGAGGCGCTTACTGAAAGTGTGAATTATCGCACAGCATGCAAAACAATCCCTGATACGCTGAACTAAAGCTCAACTTTGAACCCCCGACACTGTCAACATCCCTTGCACATTTATAGCTACACAGAGTCTCATGCCTTGAATGGCTTATTTTCTGTTATTATGTCTACTGTATTGGGTAATATGAGTGTAAAGGTGACTATAGGGGTGTTATTTCATGTCTAAAGGGCTCTAATAATGTTAAAAACCCTATTAATAAAGTCATAAATAGATTTTTCTAATGCTCAAAAAATGAAAATATTCATTCATTCATTTTGTACCGCTTATCCTCACGAGAGTCGTGGGGGTGCTGGAGCCTATCCCAGCTTCGGGCGAGAGGCGGGGTACACCCTGGACTGGTCGCCAGCCAATCACAGAGCACATATAGACAAACAACCATTCACACTCACATTCATACCTATGGACAATTTGGAGTCACCAATTAACCTAGCATGTTTTTGGAATGTGGGAGGAAACCGGAGTACCCGGAGAAAACCCACGCATGGAGCATTGAACATGGAACACACAGAGATGGCCGAGGGTGGACTTGAACCCAGGTCTCCTAGCTGTGATTTCTGCTTGCTAACCACTAGACCACCATGCAGCCCCTATATTTTTCAGTATTTATAAAAATCCATACACCTATTATACAGCTATTTTTATAAAAACACATCAAATTCCAGTTATTATGCATGCAGTTACACTCAAAATGATTCAAACTCCATTCTAAATTACATTCACAGTAACAGTAGTAATGATGATAGGGAGTATTCTACACTGGTCAGTAAACAGATTTTTTTCTAATGCTCTAACTATGAAAATATTCATTACTTCTATCATTCATTTTCTGCCGCTTGTCCTCACGAGGATCGTGGAGCTGGAGCCTATCCCAACTGTCTTTGAACGAGAAGCGGGGTACACCCTGGACTGGTGGCCAGCCAATCACAGGGCACATATAGACAAACAACCATTCACACTCACATTCATACCTATGGACAATTTGGAGTCGACAATTAACCTAGCATGTTTTTGGAATGTGGGAGGAAACCGGAGTACCCGGAGAAAACCCACGCATGCACGGGGAGAACATGCAAACTCCACACAGAGATGGCCGAGGGTGGAATTGAACTCAGGTCTCCTAGCTGTGAGTCCTGTGCGCTAACCGCTCGTCCACCATGCAGCCCTACTATGAAAATACTTATTTATAAATAAGGAATCCCACTTTTCATAAATTAATTAATCACAGTCAGGTCTGGAAACAATTAACAGCAATAAAAGAGGGATTTTACAAAAGTATGCTCAGATTCTGAATCCTGTTCCCCGACCAAGACTCCTCAATGTCGACCGGTCAGACGTCAGCTCATTGCTCAGTGCTGCATCGAGACACGACCCCCTCCAAACGGTTATGTTCAAACAATAAAGAGCTTTGTTCACAAAACTGCTGTCCATGAAGTAGCAACAACAGAGAAGTTTTACGATTTACTCTATGAGCAAAATGCGCTACCCCAGAATGCAATGACACGGCACCTGGTGCATAAAAGGCTCTTAACTCGAGCTGAATAAAAGAAAAGCTCAAGATGTCACAACAGTGGCCACGGCATGAGCAAACAAAGTTCAGTACACAAAACATCTCATATGGTTTAGTAAGGCATGAAATGCAACCAGCAGGAGAAAATGAACCAGCAAACACCAATGGGCACGGCTATGCCTATGTATCTGGTCACTTGCCAATGGCAGGGTCATCATTTTGAAATGGCAATTAACCGAACATGTTTGTGGAATGTGGGAGGAAACCGGAGTATTACGTGGCGAAAACCCATGCATGCACGGGGAGAACATGCAAACTCCACACAGAGATGGCCCAGTCAAAGCATCACAGTAATTGCATGGCTTTAATAAATGACTGACTGGCTACCAGTCCAGGATTTGAACGGTCAAAACCTTCTGGCAACAGCATGTATTGATGTGTAAAACTGTCAAGAGGAAAAAATGTCAGTGGCCTCCACCTGTACAACCATTACTGTTTTAAGGATTGCCTCATTCTTGCCCTCTAAGTGAGCCTCAACAACACTAACCAACCCTGTAATCACTTTTTCCTCACAAGGGTCGAGGGGGTTGCTGGAGCCTATCCCAGCTGTCTTCGGGCGAGAGGCGGGGTACACCCTGGACTGGTCGCCAGCCAATCACAGGGCTCATATAGACAAACAACCATTCACACTCACATTCATACCTATGGACAATTTGGAGTCGCCAATTAACCTAGCATGTTTTTGGAATGTGGGAGGAAACCGGAGTACCCAGAGAAAACCCAGGCATGCACGGGAAGAACATGCAAACTCCACACAGAGATGGCCGAGGGTGGAATTGAACTCAGGTTTCCTAGCTGTGAGGTCTACACGCTAACCACTCGACCGTCGTGCCGCCCACAATTAACTATAATTTATGTAAAGCTTGTTGTTTCGATTAATCGAATAATCGGGTACACTCTAGACCAGGGTTGGGCAAATGTTTTGACTCACAGGCTGCATTGCTTTAACAAAATTTACTATTTATTTACTATTTACTATTTATGTTTGTATGTTGTGTCCCTTTTTTTAGGAGAACTTTGTAAACAGCAGACCACATCAATTAACGAATTACGAAAATGAATTATAACATCAAAAGTTTGGCTGAAACCACGATGCCAGGTTGTATGTTAAGTTTAAATTAATACTTTGAAAAGAACGGGCGGGCCGTATTCGAACACTTGGTGGGTCAAATGTGGCCCTCGTGCCGTAGTTTGCCCACCCCTGCTCTAGACACATCAAAATCAATTTGAAGCAGCTCTGGCTGCAGCCTATGAAAACCACTACAGGTGGGTCTCGGTTTACGACATTTCTTGCCAGGATGTTTTGTGGGTTATGAATCCGATTCCATACATAATTAAAATCTTAATTTTGGTCTGTAAATCCATGGATCGCTCGAGGGAAGAATACCGTGTGTCCCTGCTCAGACACATGAAAGAATGATACTAACGTTACTTATTGGTTAACTTTGTGCACTTTATTTTATGTGGCAGTGCGCAAAAGAAAAGGAAAGCCATCACCATGGAAGTGAAAATGAACATTGTTCGTTAGTATGGGCTAATGAACGTCATATATTGTAGAAACTTGGAACGTCTTGGCCTCAGCCAGAACACTGAAGATGGGTCTTCAAACATGACAGTCACTAAACGCATAAAGCCAAAAGGAACAAAGGGGATCAGGAAGAAGCATATTAAGATCCTGGAGTGGCCTAGTCAGTCTCTAGACTTTAATCCCATAGTAAAGCAGTGGAGGGAGCTGAACCTTCAAGCAACAGCCTCAAAACCTCTTGGATTTGGAGAGTATCGGTAATGAAGATTGGACTAAAGTACCTTTTGAGATGTGCCTGGTGAGAAACTACAACAACGGTCTGACCTCTGGAAGTATTTATGTTTTTTAAATCAGGTTTTACATGGAGCTCAAATACAATATTGAAGCGCTGAAGAACTGGAGTCTGAGGCGGAGTGTCGGATTTGTCGAACCCTCTGGGTGGCAACCCCTCCCCTATCGATCGTTCCGGGGTGAATTATGTCCCGGTGACCTACCACTACACAACCCCCCCCCAGAATCCACCCATAGGCAAAATCCCAAAAATAGTCAAAAAACCCGACAGTGGTCTCGAAGTGTTCGGAGCTACAGCGAACATGGCTACAAACGCCACCCTAAAATTGCCGGAGTTCTGGGAATCAGCAGCGGCGGCGTGGTTCGTACAGGCGGAGGCACAGTTCGCCGTCCGCGGTGTGGATGACGACGACTCTCGCTACTACCATGTTGTTGCGGCGTTGAGCAGCTCGGTGGCCGCTAAAGCGGTAAACGCGTCACGTCGAGGTCACCAGTGAAGCGCCGAAGAACTGGAGTCTGAGGCGGAGTGTCGAATTTGGGAGAAAACGTTATTTTTCTTGCAAACATTAACTTGCACTCTCTCAACCACAACAGGAAGCGGAAAAACTCCAAATTGTCCGTAGGTATGAATGTGAGTGTGAATGGTTGTTTGTCTATATGTGCCCTGTGATTGGCTGGCGACCAGTCCAGGGTGTACCCCGCCTCTCGCCCGAAGACAGCTGGGATAGGCTCCAGCACCCCCGCGACCCTCGTGAGGAAAAAGCGGTAGAAAATGAAGGAATGAATGTTATTTTTCAATTGATGTTCTCATTAAAAGAAAAATATCCATACGTTCATCGTCTTTACGTCTTTAGACCAAGAAAACCAACAGGGGATGTATCACATGAGGATATTCGTAATGTGTGTTGTTTTTGTTGGAATGAGTTAGTGATAAAGAAGTAAAGACACATTTGGGATGGGTTTTAGGTTCCCTAATTACCTATGCAGCAGGCACAGCACAGTCCACCCACGTGAAGCACATTAAAATAATCTCACATGGCTTCACACTGCCAACAAAATGGCAGCGTGAAGCAAATCAGCCAAGTTACTCACAGAATAACTTTAGGCAAATGTCCAGTATGTTAGCAAGAAAATAATTCAGCTTTGATTGGTCCATTTAAAAAAGAGCAATCGCATGTGATGCAGGGAAACGGTTGAGCGGTGTTATGGTGCAAAAGGGGGGGAAAGTACAAATTGGAGCTGATTAAGAGTTATATAAAAATAGGCCCAGTCTCATTAATCAAGCAGGCTCTCGAGTGGCTTCAAAGGAAGGCCTATTAGTCTTATCACACATGTCAGTTACAAATACATCTCCTTCCTATATTCACTGATGCAGGATTAGTCGACCATTTTTATCTTATAGAGCCATCAGGGGACGTGCGGCACAGCTAAATGGAGCTATTATATAGTGTCATGTCATTACCACAGGTCTGTGCAGCGAGATGGCTGCCTGCTGATGGTTGGACCGGTAGAAACGGGAAAGAAGAAGCAGAAGAATCGGGTTAATTAAGGGTCACTGGTGAATGCTGCAGAATCACAGCCTTATTGACGTTATATAAAATAAAACACTCCCCAGCAGGCACACAACGCTGATGCAATGTTTGTAAATTGAGACAACATGCAAGTGCAATATTTAAGCAATGGTGTACAACAACAGTTGGAGTTGTAAAATTAACATGGAACGTTGTGACACAAAACAAGGAAATGTAAAGAATTTTGATTCAGAACATACTGACTCCTTATTTCTAAAATTGCAAATACTATAATGCTATATATAATGCTATATATATCACTATATTGACAGTTACTACGGTACCCATTATGTCATTGTATGGTCATATCACCTCGTACTTCGGCATGTGACAAAAAAGTCAAGTCAAGTCAACAAATTAAATTAAATTAAATTAAATAAAATTAAATTAAATTAAATTAAATTAAATTAAATTAAATTAAATTAAATTAAATTAAATTAAATTAAATTAAATTAAATTAAATTAAATTAAATTAAATTAAATTAAATTAAATTAAATTAAATTAAAGCATTTCAGTATGCAGAATCAAACTATGGAATGGATTGAGTAAGGAACTCAAACAATGCACAACGATGAGCCAATTCAAGAAACAATACAAGCAGTTGATGTTTGCTAAATACAAGGATGAAGAGTCTTGAACCCGTCATGATGTGCTATATATATACACACACACACACATATATATATATATATATAAAACACTATACCCATTATGTCATTGTATGGTCATATCACCTCGTACTTTGGTACAAAAAAAATAAAAATAAATGAATAAAAACGTATTTTTTCTTCTGCCTTCCACCACCGGCAAGCCTATCCGGGGCATATTTGAGGCAACTCCTGCTTCCAGCCACCACATTAGCTGTAAAAATGTAAAAATAACTTTGCTTAATGTAACCCACAGAAATTAGTATGTCTATTGTGGAAGAAGTGTATCAAAGAAATAGGTGGAATGTTTTGCTTAAAACCAAAACAAACAAAGACTGTGGCTACCGAACATACACTGTAAAAAAATCCAAGTTGACTCAACTTAAAATAATTTGTAACCACGCTGCCTTAAAATTTTGATCAAATCTAGCAAATTAGTTTGGGTAATTTCAACTCACAACAAAGTTTCTCCAACGTAAAAGATAAAATTCAAGTGACTTATTGCTTTGTTTCAGGAACTTTCTTTATTAGGTCAAATAAACAAATATTTTTGTTGTATCAACAATAGAACTCAAGTAATCTCAACTAACTTTTAATTTAGTCGAACTAATTAGCGGTGGTTAGCGCGCAGACCTCACAGCTAGGAGACCAGAGTTCAATTCTACCCTCGGCCATCTCTGTGTGGAGTTTGCATGCTCTCCCTGTGTATGCATGGGTTTTCTCCGGATATTCCAGTTTCCTCCCACATTCCAAAAATTAATTGGGGACTCCAAATTGTCCATAGGTATGAATGTGAGTGTGAATGGTTGTTTGTCTATATGTGCCCTGTGATTGGCTGGCGACCAGTCCAGGGTGTACCCCGCCTCTTGCCCGAAGACAGCTCGGATAGGCTCCAGCACCCCCTGTGACCCTCGTGAGGAAAAGCGGTAGAAAATGAATGAATTTGTTAACCTGTTTTGAAAATTAGTTGCGATTACTTGATTTACTTGATAACATCAAGTATGTCACACATTATATCAATACTGGGTGAGTTTCAAACACACGTCTGAGAACTTGATGAAATTTGAGGGATCTTCTCGCAAGTGGGTTGGAAGTCCAAGAACTGCTGTGGCTCTCTTGTTCCGGTTGGACTTCTGCAAAACCATCAAAACAGGCATTTGGGCTTTAGGGCCATAGAGAGATAAAATCTAACAGATTAACATTTTATTCTGCTTTTTTTGCATAAACCTGCAGGTTATTCACATCCATCCATCTGTTTTCTATGGCGCTTATCCTCAATATGGTTGCGGGGGTACCCTGGAGCCAGGTGACTTTGGGCGAGGTACACCATTCACACTCACATTCATACCTATGGATAATTTAGAGTCGCCAATTAACCTAATATTCATGTTTTTTTGGACGTGGGAGTACCCGAAGAAACTCCATGCAAACTCCACACAGAGATGCCCAAGCGCAGATTTGAACCAAGGTCTTCCCGATCTCCTGACTGAGTGGCCAACATGCTCATAACTCAACCACTGTGCCCTGGGATTAAATATATTGATTATTCATTTTTAAACTGTTGTTACCTGTCAGCGTGTTCAGCCCCGAACCGTGGTAAGGGGCGGCCTGACTTGGGCAGAGAAAAACAACACGGCTGCTTCCAGTCAACTTTATTTCCGACTCTCCCACCACCAGAGCACAGCACACACCACCATTCCCCGCACTTCCTGGTTTACAGGTCATGCTCAACCCGCCCCACATAGCTGGCCAAACACATGCCTGCAACACTACCCCCACTCTGGATGATGGTTAGGCCCTTAACATCGCTCCAGGACACTTTAACGATTTCCCGCATGTATACATTTCCCACAGATACGTATATACGTGACAAGCTCCCTAAGCTAGAAGAACCATAGCTTATCAATAATGGGAGTGAAGAACCAGATCTCTTCAACATACATGGTAGAGCACCTTCAAAGGAAGAAACTAACAATTCCAATGCATTTAAAATGCCTCACTTCTCTTTTTTTTTTTTTTAATACACAAGTGTGAACATCTTCTTTTGAACTCTTTTGCTCTGGGGGGGGGCAGCGATCCGCCTACACCCCTCCCCAGGCTACATCCTTCAGGTGGACCGGCGAACCCAGTCCCCAAGCCGTCTGGGTGACCTGCGAGCCCGCTGGCCCCTTCGTGGCGGTGTGGGGGTCGTATAAGACTGTCTGGCTTGATGATCGAGGGGAGGCTGAGTCTCCGTCTCTTCTGTACGGACTGGGGGTCGGCCGCTGTCCACCCCCGCCGGTGACAATGTTGCCGGGTCGGAGCCCAGGGCAGCCCCTCCTGCTGATGGTTCCCCACAGTCCGACGGCGTGTCCCACAGGTCGAGGGGGCCGTGATCAGGAGCTGTGGCGTTGGAGTCCGGCAAGGCGGGCGACACCTCCACCGGCGACCAGCTGTCGGCGTCCTTGTGGGCCCAGGTGTTGTCTAGCGGTGTCCGTGAATAATAAGGCTTCAACTTGTCGTGATGCACTACTTTGGCT
The DNA here is from genome assembly GCF_030265055.1 of Doryrhamphus excisus. Lineage (NCBI taxonomy): Eukaryota > Metazoa > Chordata > Actinopteri > Syngnathiformes > Syngnathidae > Doryrhamphus > Doryrhamphus excisus. The sequence goes on from NC_080486.1 coordinate 5,972,105, forward strand.
GCGGACCTTGGACATTTCTTGATGCGGTAGACCATGTCGTCTAGCACGCCCACCACGAAGTATGGGCCCTCATACGAGGGTAGGAATTTACGCACTTTGTTCCTCACTCTCTTGGTCCCCTTCACCAGATACCAAACTGCATCAGCGATTCTGTACTGGGTTTGGCATATGTTCTTGTCGTACTGCCGTTTAGCTCGTTCGACAGATCTTCCAAGCGCTTCCCGAGCCAGCTGGTGAGCAAGTTCCAAGCGCTCCCTGAGTTGCGCCACATACTCTGGAGGGGTGTTAACATCCTCGCCATCTGGGGGTAATCCAACAACCAAATCAATTGGTTCTGTTATTTCTCTCCCCAGGAGCATCATGTTTGGGGTGAGGCCTGTGGAACTGTGACGAGTGGCTCTGTATGCCATGACTGCATAGGGAATCATTAGGTCCCAGTCCCAATGACAGCGCTCCGCAGTGGTGGCCAATGTTTTCTGCAGGGTAGCATTGAAACGCTCTACTTGACCATCTGACTGGGGATGAAACGACGTTGTGCGTGTCTTGTCAATTCCCAGCAGTTCACACATCTTCTGGAATACCGCTGACTCGAAGTTGGCCCCCTGGTCGCTATGCAGGCTGTGAGGAGCCCCGTACCTACACACCCACTCCGTCGTGATACGCTCGGCGACAGTCACTGCTTGCTCATCGAGGAGAGGGTAGGCCTCCACCCACTTACTGAAATAATCTTGTACTACCAGTATGTAGCGGTTGTGGCGCTCTGTCTCGTTTAGGGGACCCATTAGGTCAACGGCCACTCGTTCCATCGGGGAGCCCACCCTCACTGTCCCCATGGACGCCTGAGGGGTCTTCTTGGGCCGAGCCTTGGCGGCACAGCTGACACAAGTACGGCACCATACAGTGACATCGTCCTTCATATTGTACCAGTAAAATCTGGCCTGAAGCCTGGCGAGTGTCTTTTCGACCCCGAAATGCCCTCCCACAGGTCCGTCATGTACTTGCCCCATGATGGCATTGCGGAATGTGTGGGGTAACAGGATCTGGGGGTGGAACTCCCTCCCCTCGGGGGAGTAATACTTCCACACTACGAGGCCATCTTTCAGGTACAGTCTCTTCCATTGCGCCCAATAGGCTTTGGTGGCCGGGCTGAGGTGAGCTATCTCGACCCACGGTGGCCGCCCACTCCCCCCACCTAACCACTGTGTCACCGGAGCAACATCTGGGTCTGCTTTTTGGGCGTCCACCAATTGCTCTGGGGTCCAGCCGCAAAACAGGGCGCTGTCCTGTTGCTCGCTCACACGGCAGACACTCGGGTCTGCCTGGTTAGCATTGTTATTGCCCGGGGGGCGACACGACGACGCCGGGTCTGTCTGGGGGCACTGTTGGTCATCGTTACCTTCTACAACCCCCACTAGAGGGACCACATCGTCAAAATCCACCCCCAAGCTGCACTGCACGGCCTTATCTTGAAGCTGGTCAAAAACGTGGGGCTCGCGGATGTTACAAGGACAAGACCCCGGGCAGGGCCTTCTCGAGAGAGCATCGGCATTTTGGTGGTGCTTACCTGGGCGATATAGCACCCGGAAGTTGTACTCCGCTAACTTCTCTAACCACCGTGCCAGCTGGCCTTCAGGTTGTCTAAACCTCGTCAGCCAACGCAAACTGCTATGGTCCGTCCGGACCGTCAAGGGTCGTCCCAGCAGATATTGCCGGAAATGAGAAGTGAACTCTACCACCGCCAGAAGCTCGCGCCGAGTAGCGCAATAGTTTTGTTCAGTGGGAGATAACCTTCTACTTCCATAAGACCCTCTCCTCGCCCCCCTGAACTTGGGAGAGGACTGCCCCGATCCCCCAATCGCTCGCGTCAGTATCCAGGAGCATTTCACCGCTGTCAAGGGGGTAACCCAGAATGGGTGCCGAGACTAAACGCCCCTTGAGCTCCTCAAATGCCCGCAGGCAGTCATTGTTCCAATGAAACCGTGCATACTTTTTGGTTAGTTAGTGCAGTGGCTGAGCCACTGTGGCGAAATCCTCGACAAAACGCCGGTAATATGATGCCAGACCAATAAATTGGCGCACCTCGGAGACGTTTTTGGGCGTGGGCCATTCCACCACCTTTTGGATCTTTTGAGGGTCTGTAGCGACGCCCTCAGCGGAGACAATGTGACCTAAGTAAGCCACCTCCCGCCGGAAAAGGCAACATTTGGAGGGCTTCAACTTAAGATTAGCCTGGCGCAACCTGTTAAACACCTGACGCAACCGTTCCAACATCTCAGGGCAGTCCTTTCCCAGCACAATGATATCATCCAGGTAGACCAAACAGGTCTCCCACTGCAACCCGGCTAACACCCGGTCCATCAGTCGCTGAAATGTTGCAGGCGCATTACAGAGGCCGAACGGCATCACATTCCATTCGAAAAGCCCACTCCTCGTGCAAAAAGCAGCTGCTTTGCGGGCCCTCGGAGTCATCTCCACCTGCCAGTACCCAGATGTTAAATCCAAGGTACTAAAGTACTTGGCCGTTGACAGTGTGTCCAGTGTGTCCTGAATGCGAGGTAAAGGATAGGCGTCTTTAATAGTGCGTTCGTTCAAAGATCGATAGTCCACGCACATGCGCGCGGACCCATCTTTCTTCCTTACCATGACAATTGGTGCGGCCCAGCTGCTGTTACTAGGGTGCGCAAGGCCAGCAGTCAGGCTCTGCTGCAATTGTTGGTCTGCCGCGGCCTGTTTTTCGTTGGACATTCTGCGCGGGGGTTGTTTAACAGGGGGCCCTGGGGTCAGTAGTATATCGTGTTGCACCAAATTAGTACGGCCTACGTCACCTGGCCCTACAGAAAACACGTCTCCATGGGTCTGCAACAAATGGGCTAACCCGGCCCGATCGGGCTCAGACAGTGTTGCGCAACTCTCCGAGTATAAAGTTTGTAAATGACTCGGCACTCCGGGAGTGCCGGCGTTAACAGACTCGGTACGGGTTCTTGACTCCTCTGCTCCTCTCTCCTCTAGTACCTCGGCCGGCTGAATGATTCCCGCCACCTCCCCTCTTCTTAAGGTGAGTGGCACAGTACCTGGGTTAAAAACCCTCATAGGTACGGTAGCGGAGTGTTGCGGCCGGACGACAACATGAGCCACCAAGACCCGGTGCTTCTCAACAAAACTCTTAGTCGGGCTTAACATCACGTCTTCCTTGATGTCACGCCGGCGGCCCACCGCCACTGGCACCACGTATTCGCAACCCGGCTTTAATAGCGTTGTCCGGGCTACTCTGGCGATATAGGTTTCGGTTACGTGGCTAGGGTCGAAACGCGGCACCCTTTCACCAAAAACAACTGCCTCTCTACGACCATAGTCCAACTGGGCCTGTGCTCGTTGGAGGAAAGGATGGCCGAGTATAGCTTCGGTGCCATTGGAGGTGTCTGCCACGATAAAGTTTACATTCACCATTCTGCTTCCCACACCCACGGGCAAATCAGTCTCCCCTAAGACGGCTACACTACCGTGGCCAATGCCCTGCAGAACTCGTACAACCGACGACCGCAACTGGGGTTTAAGCTCGGGGGGCAGACAGTCAAACAGATGAAGGGGCAGTACATTCCTCCTGGCGCCGGAATCTAACAAAGCCCGCATTCTCACCCCGTGGATAGTTATTAAAGCACTCATTTCCTCCGTGTCCGTACCCCGCTTGCCAACAGTACCTGAGGCTGGAGGTGGGGCGGTGTCAACGCCGGGGGCCCTTGCAGTTGGGTTGGCGGGGTGAAGGGCAGTCTCTCTTCAGGTGTCCTACACCACTACAGTTGTGACAAACAACATTTCCCCGGGTCGCCCTTGCTCCCTCCCCCCTTTTCTCTGGACGGGTGCGGGTTGTTTTTGGCGCCCCCTCTGGTTGGGTGGAAAGGTGGTCGACCACCCCCACTGGCACCTCACCTGACGTCGGGCTGTCGTCCTCGCGCACGACGGCTGTTCTGTTCAACCCGTCAGGCCGGACGTGTGGACTTGCACGTGCCGACTGGGCTACGGCTCTGGCGGCCTCTCGTGTCGACTCGTAGCGGCGGGCTATTTCGAAAGCCCCCGCCAGGGAGCCCGGCCTCTCCTCCAGGAGTCGCTGCACCAGCGCAGCATCTGTTAAAGCATTGGTGAAGATCTCCACTCCAATAGCCTCCTGTTCCGACTCTGTGCGGTCGGCATACACGATGGACACCTTCTCGTAGATGTCGTCTCGGAGGCTGTGAAGCGCTTCGCCGGGCCCTCTGCGCCTCCGTCGCAGTTCGATGCCCACAGCAGCTGCGTGTTGCGACCGTGGCCCATAGGCGGCTTCCACCTCATCAACAATCTGGTTGTAGCTCCACCTGGCCGACCGGGGATTCTTGTGGACAATAGCACCAGCTGGTCCTGTCAGGCTGAATCTCAGCTGAACCGCTCTGGTGTTGGTGGACCAGTGGTTGGCCAGGGCACAGCTCTCAAACTTGTGCAGGAAGTCCCTCCAAGATCCGGCGCCGTCGAAGTGGCCCGGTCGCAGAGTGGGTATTCTCTCTCGCGGCTCATAAAGCTCGTCATCGCTACTGTCTTTGCAGCTACCGGCGTACAAGTGGGTCGGGACGTGGGTAGCAACTCTAGTCCCCCTGATATTTGGCCGGTTGGCCTCCCAATGGTAGGGCTGTTCACAGGAAGACGGGCCGGCGTGGCAATGTGGGGTAGAACGGCAGCGTCCCGCTCCAGCAAATTTAATGTAGTCAATTGGCTGGGGTGTAGGTGCTGCTTTGGCCAAGACTGGTGGGAACAACCCCTTGTCGGCATCGCCACCGACTGGTTCATCTTCACAGCATTTACAGTTCATGGGAGAGAAGGGGTTAACGCGAGCATCAGCTTTATTCATCATCCCAATTGGACGTGTCGCAGGTGTAGACGCCCTGGCACTCCTGCAGCGGCCAAAACTATTTGTGAGAATCTCCTGCTCACCCGTGATTGTGCACGGCTGCTTTGCTGGCGTCAGGAAAGGGTTAACGGACGGTGGTGGGGTGAGCAGCGTCGCCTCATAAGCACGCACCGTGTGGCGGACCGCGCCATATTCGAAACCCACACGCGTCGCGGCGCCGGCCAGTTCTCCCTCGTTCTCGAACGTACCGTCTGCACAAACACTCCCCATTAGATCCCCCAGGAACGGGTTCGTGCTGGAGAAATCTTCGCGCCGATCACGTCCCTCGCCGTCGGCCTTAGCGCTTTCGCCTCGTGTTGCCATCTCTGCTCTTCCGCGAAAAATTCGCTCTTTGCTTGTTTGTTTCTTTTTTTTTTTGATCCCGGACGAGCCCCCAGTGTTACCTGTCAGCGTGTTCAGCCCCGAACCGTGGTAAGGGGCGGCCTGACTTGGGCAGAGAAAAACAACACGGCTGCTTCCAGTCAACTTTATTTCCGACTCTCCCACCACCAGAGCACAGCACACACCACCATTCCCCGCACTTCCTGGTTTACAGGTCATGCTCAACCCGCCCCACATAGCTGGCCAAACACATGCCTGCAACACTGTGATATGTTTTAATTTCTGAATATATATCAAGCTCATTAGATTAACCAGAAACAATTCATATTTCAAGCATAGAGAAACATTTGATTAATTTTATTTTCTGTCCTCATGAACAATATGTGCTGACAATTATAATAAACATGGTCATGTATAATAATCACACAGATGGAAAGTTGTTGCTGAATTTATACATCCTCACTTTTAAATACAATTACCAAAGAGGTATGCATAAGAAGAAAGATGTGGTTTATGCGCTATGGTGATTTCATGCGCTATAAGAGGGAAAAGCTGTGCCGTAAGGAAGGCAGGAAGAATGATGATCTTACATGCTCAGTAAACAATCGTATATGTTATCAGTTCAGTAAATATTGTGCACATACAGCCTCCATTGTTTTTTTTTCTGTTGTACACTTAAAAGGTAGTGTTTCAGTTCATTTGTTTTTAACATTATAAAGATTACCAAACTTACTTCCATCCATCAATTTTCTAAGATGCTTATCCTCACTAGGGTGGCGGGTATGCTGGAGCTTATCCCAGCTGTCTTTTTCACATTCAAAACTTACTTGTCAGGTGTGAATTATTGTATTATAATTATTTTATTAATGTTTGAAATTACTTAGTTTACAGCTTATTTTTTCCCACTTTAAGTTCAGTTCAAAGCTTTTTAACAAGTTTCATATTTATGAAATAAGATATAAATTGTGACCATTGCAGGCTACGGCTGCCGCAAAATGGCCATGTCAGGTAAGCTAACTAATTTCTGACAGCTTATTTTTCCCACTTTACATTCAGTTTAAAGCTTTTTAACATGTTTCATATTTATTGTAATTATTTATATTAAACAAGCTATGAAAATTTGGATTCAGCCGTCATGTGACTATTACAGGCTGTCCCAATATGGCTGTGTGTCAGGTAAGCTAGCTAGCATATATTGTCCCTCTAAATGTTATTTTAAAGCTATTTAGCAAATATATTTGATAAGTTGTAAATATTACAATTCATATTGGATGTCTTGTCTGAATTAATATGAAATAAGATACAAAAAATTGGGGATTGTTGTTGTGTGACCATTGCAGGCTACGGCTGCCCCAAAATGGCCGTGTCAGGTAAGCTAACTAATTTCTGACAGCTTATTTTTCCCACTTTAAGTCCAGTTTAAAGCTTTTTAACAAGTTTCATATTTATTGTAATAATTTCTATTAAACAAGCTATGAAAATTTGGATTCAGCCGTCATGTGACTATTACAGGCTGTCCCAATATGGCTATGTGTCAGGTAAGCTAGCTAGCATATATTGTCCCTCTAAATGTTATTTTAAAGAGATTTAGCAAATAGCTTTGATAAGTTGTAAAATATTACAATTCATTTGTTCATATTGTATGTCTTGTCTGAATTAATATGAAATACGATACAAAAAATTGTGGCTTGTGACCATTGCAGGCTACGGCTGTAAAATGGCCGTGTCAGGAAAGCTAACTGATTTCTGACAGCTTATTTTTCCCACTTTACATTCAGTTTAAATCTTTTTAACAAGTTTCATATTTATTGTGTTAGTTAAACAAGTTATGAAACATTTAGATTCAGCCGTCATGTGACTATTACATACTATGGCTGCCCCAGGTCTGGCAAGAGACCGCCAATGGGTTGCTATTATAGCATTTATAAACAGTAATTACAGGAAACTCAAAAGGGAATACAAAAGGCGATCTCACACGGGTCTCGTGACAACTCATCTCTGACTGTTTGCGGGATTTATGGTGAATGAAAATGACTTTTTCAGAGTGGAGGACCATTTTAGCTGCATGAGAGCACATGAGCACATCGTTTGGAGTTAAAATAGCCATCTGCTTCTGGAAACCACTCTGGGATTTTGATGAGGCTGAACATTTATCTGATTTAACTGTTTTTAAATCAGCTGCAAAAGTCAAGACTGCAAATTCGTAAAACAAAAAAGCAAGGAAACAGCCAGAAAGTATTTAATATTTTATTGTGAAGTACTGTGTGAATAGGCTGTATGTGTCCATCAAGCTGAAAAACTGCATCCTGTTGATAGTTTTGAGCAAAGATTTGTCCATAAAGTGTCAGTGACCTTACCGCAAGCCTCATGGCTGTGCTAAACTTTGGGGCGGAGTTGCTTCGAACTCCAAACCTCTGCTCTTGTGCATTTTCTGGCCTTTTTCTGTTGCCAAACAAACAGTGCTTGACATCGCTGCTGACAATGCCCGAGTCAGCAGCACTTGCACCACAGGATGGTGTCATTTGAAATGATGTCACTGACCTGTGATTGATAAATGGTTGCAATTTTTTACCAGCAGACCCCCACCAGCATGTGGTCACACACCCTGAATACTGACCAGTCTGGGCTGTTTACCTTCAGTTTTGCTCATTGCAGTCCGTCTCAGTCGAGTGGCTGACTGAATACTTAAGTACTGAGTACTTAACAATAATAAGCTACAGTACACACTGTGCAGTTTGCTATGGGTGTAATGGTCATGGTTTGGTGCGGGAACAAAATGCAAAACATAACACTGTTTAGATTTCAGAATATTTAAAAGGATTCCTGATTCCTGATTTTGTGCATATTTTAAATATTAAACAAATTAAATAAGAAAATTAAAATTAAAAAAATAAATTTAAAATTAAATAAATAAATTAAGTAAATAAAAACTTTTATCATTAAGAGAGAAAACAATTCAAATCTACATCGCCCCCCTCCCTTAAAACTGAGATAAATTCAGATCTATCAGTTTGGAAAAGGTTATAAAGCCCTTACTAAAGCTTTGGGACTCCACCTCACCACAGTGAGAGCCATTATCCACAAATGATGAAAACATGCAACAGTGGTGAAACTTCCCAGGAGTCTCCGGCCAACCAAAATTCCCCCAGGATTGCAACAACGACTCATCCAGGAGGTCACAAAAGACCCGGCAACACCATTCAAAAAACTGCAGACCTCACTTGGCTCAGTTAAAGGGGACCAGTTGTTATAATTTTTCAGGCCTTTGTATTGAGTTGTGGACTCCTATAGAGCAGCTACACATGATAACCCACACAAAAATGTATCTAGGTCTTCCAGAATCTGCACTTATCCCAGCTGTATTTCCTTGGATTTCCAATACGGTCTATTTTACTTTATTCCCCCCACAGCCCCCCTGCGCCTGTTATTGGTCCCACTCAGCTTGTACAGCTTGTAGCCGGGTACACCTATATAAGCCTTCTCACAGAGTTCACTGTGAAGTCACAGGGAGCCGGTGTTAGAAAAGTCTCTCGGAAACAGAACGTTCAGAGCCATCCCAATCTTCTTTCAGGGCTCACTTCCAAATGTGCAAACCTCATTATCTAAAACATTGGCATCGTTTCACACAATAATACACAATTCTAACAATATTTATGGAACAGAAACCTGGAAAAGGAGTAATATGTCCCCTTTAAGGTCAGTGTACATAATGCCACCATAAGAAAGGCACTGTGCAAAAATGGCCTGCATGGCAAAGTTCCAAGACCAAGATATGCCTTTATTCGTCCCTCAGTGAGGAAATTTGTAAAACCGTGTGGTTCCACTGGGGCTCGAACCCAGGACCTTCTGCGTGTAAAGCAGACGTGATAACCGCTACACTATGGAACCTTCATACCATCATACAAAACATCATACCAACAGTAAAATATAGTGCTGGTAGTGTGATGGTCTGATGCTGTTTTTCCACTTCGGGCCTGCAACACTTGCTGTTATAAATGGAACCATAAAATCCTGAAGGACAATGTCCAGCCATCTGTTGGTGACCTCAAACTGAAACCAACTTGGGTTCTGCAGCAGGACAATGATCCAAAACACACCAGCAAGTCCACTTCTGAATGACTGAACACAATAAAGACTTTGTAGTGGCCTAGTCCAAGTCCTGAATCCTATTGGGATGCTGTGGTATGACCTCAGAAAGGCGCTTCATGCTGGAAAACCCTCCAATGTGGCTGAATTGCAACAATTGTGCAAAGATGAGTTGGCCAAAATTCTTTCACAATGCTATAAGAGGCTCATCGCAAGTTATAGCAAACTCTTGATTGCAGTTGTTGCTGCTAAGGGTGGTCCAACCAGTTATTATGTTTAGGGGCAATCACTTTTTCACACAGGGCTTTGTAGCTTTGGATTTTTTTCCGTCTTAAAAATACAAAGTTTCTTTTAAAAACTGAATTTTGTCTTCAGTTGTGTTGTCACTGAGTTGACACTTTTTCATATAACTTTTGGTTCCACTGTTGTGACAATCATCAAGGATAAATATCATATCCTTGAATATGTGAAGGGATATGAAATTGACAGTGACAACGAAGCAGTGTAGTGGTCTTACTCCTACCAATAAGCCTGTCTTTTCCTCTCTTTCAACACACATACACTGTGTTTCATAGGTCCTCCACATCTTTATACAGTGTGAGTGACGGTAGTATGAGTGCGTGTTCATTCAACTACGTACGTATTATTTAGGTGTACGTTCTGACTTATAATGCCAATGTAGGAAAGGAACACACATGCAAAATGGGCCTTGTGTATATTAATACAAACATTACGTAGAAGTTACCATAGCAACATAAATGCCACTATGCCAATGGTTCAAATGTCACTAAAAACAGTTAATAGAGGATTCATGAGGGTGACAGTTGTACTGCACTGCCTGCTTCAACGTTTTCTGATGTCTTGATTCAGACTCCTTTCACCTCTTTGATGAGTCACTGAACACAAACCGCACAAACACACACAAAACCTTAGCCTTAACCTTTTTGCCTTTTTGTTTTCTGAAAGTATGACAGCAGTTAGTAAGGCATGGGGGTGTGAGGTTTCATCCACCAGACAGTTTTCAACACTTTTCTTTTTTATTTTTCGAGGCCTAATGACACAATTATTCAAATCTGTACTCTCATTCTTTACACATGCCGTGTGTAAGTGACACGATCAGTATTACTGCTTGTATTTTGTGATGTGATTGCTTCATAAATTTTTGAACTTCCTTCTGCCCACAATGCCCAAAGTCTGCTGACCACTTGTTCTTGACTCTCCTCAGGGCCAAGCAGTGGAATATTTGATTTTTGTGCTGTAAAGCTCAGCGGCTACCATCAGCAAGGAAGTTAGGGAAGCAATCAAGTTGTTAAAAACTACTAAAAGTATGACAGTAAGACAGTATGTGATCATTTAACCTGGTTGTTTTCACTGTGGAACCCATTGAAGCAGAGAAGCTGAAGTGAAATTGGTGTACCAGAAGCTTAAAGTTAGCATATTTTGGGTAAAATTATCGTACATACCCAATTTCAACTTGAACAGGACTACCGGCTACAGTATAACATCATTACAGTTCATTTATAGTATAGCAGCTAATACGGCTTTACCTTTTAAATATGAGCTGGAAACCTCATATTACAAATATACAACATAAGGTGGCCACTGCAGAAAAGGTCAGTAAGGATAATTCATAATACTGCCTACAGAGAACAGTCATGATGTGCTATATATATATATATATATATTATATATATATATATATATATATATATATATATATATATATATATATATATATATATATATTAGGAAAGCAGGAAGTGAACAAATGTAACAGTTACTGATTATAAAAGTACCAGATGGAGGGGTAGGATTTAATAAGCTTTGCTTCTTCCTACTCCTTTTGGACATGTGGAACTGTGAACTGATTATGTGATGCATTCAATTGTAATCTGATGCATGTTCAAGTGAAATAAAACCATTACCATTACCATAAATAAGCTAACAGCGCAGTGCAGAATGTATGCTGTTTCTGTTTGCTAAATTATTGTACATTCTGGGACTGTTGGAATTATTGATCGTACCAAAGATGAAAAGTATGTTTGATAATGCTGTCAACTGTACATATTTCTGTCCGTCTCAATTGTCATCAAGTAGCATTTAACAAAAGTGTTGAATCTATCCAAGTGTTCAATCACACAGCCAATCACAGGCACATATATACAAACAACCATTCACACTCACATTCGTACCTATGGATACCATGCGTGTTTTTGATGATGTTGGATTTAACCGGAGTACCCAGAGAAAAGCCACACATGCACAGGGAAATGTAAACTCCCCACAGAGCGAAGAATCAAACCCAGGTCTTCCCGATCTCCTGACTGTGTGGCTTACTCCATGCATACTGTGAGACCTTGTTGTGATTTAATAATGAAATATGACATTGAACTACAGTAATCCCTTGTTTATCATGGTTAATCGGTTCCAGACCTGACTGTGGCAATTGAATATTAACTCATTCAATACCAAAGATGTATTAAGACATTGTTTCAAATGGAGTGGGGATCTCAGCCATTGCTTGTCCGTCGCAGCCATGGCATGTCGGCTTGGCTCTGCTGACTCACTAGCCAGTCTCCATGCAGTATGAAAGGTAATGTAATCTAATGTAATGTCTCATAATATTACTGATGCCTAGTGACCATTTTTTTCTATATTTTTTACTAATAAGCATGAGCAATCTGCATCACATTAGACGTTTCCCCCAATCCCCCTGTTGTGAACATGACCCATCGGTACCTGAATTTCTTAACTTGGGGCAGGATCTCGTCTTTGACCCAGAAACAGCACTCCACCAATTTCTGGGTTTGAACCACGGACTCAGCTTTGGGGTTGGTCATTCTCATTTTGGCCGTTCACAGTTAGATGAAGCCAGCAGGACTAAATCATCTGCAAAAAGTGGAGACCCACTCGTACATCCACCAAACCGGATCTCCTCAGCTACCTGGCTGTGCCTAGAAATTCTGTTCATAAAGGTTATAAAGAGTACCAGTGAGTCCAACCCTGACTGGAAACAAGCCTGACGTATTGCTGGCAATGCAGACCAAGCTCTGACCCCGGTCATTCAGGAAGCAAATGGCCCAAATTAGGTGCACTCCCTGGTCCCAGAGACTCCCAAAAGGGTTCCTTGAGGAACACAGTCAAATACCTTCTCAGAGTCCACAAAACACATGTAGACTGGTTGGGAAAACTCCCATTCAGCCTCAAGGACCTTATAGAGTTGATCCACAGTTCCACTACCAGGATGAAAACCACTCTGCTCCTCCTTAATGTGCTGGGTGTTCCTCTCCAGAACCCCTGAACAGACCTTACCAGGAAGGCTGATTGATGAGGCACATTCAGCACTTGTCTCTTATTATTTTGCTGCAGGTATGCTAGCTTGCATGTGACTCGGAGAGATTCTTCCTGTGGTATTAGATTAGAATTATTCCGGGAAGATGCCTTACTTACTTTACAGTCATTGCAAAGTGCATATTTACAATCCAAAGGCGTAACTGAAAATAATTGCAGACCGCTAACATCAGCTGGATGCTCTTATCTGACATCCCCAGTTACATGTTCTACTTCGTCTGTGGTATAGCCTCCATTGTTTGGGGTCTGGATTCTGACGGGTTAAATATTTTTTTTGCGAGGCATCATCCATTGCCATTGGCATCTACAGATATGCACAAATATCACCTGGGATTTTGGGGGGTTATATTCAGTTGCGGAGGTATCGTGCATTTTCACCCTGGAGGCAAGGATGCAGAAATAGAGCACAGATGAATAGACAAGAGTGGACAACCGGGGGGAACAGTGATAAATGAGCTGACAAATGCTGTTTGTGTAAGATCATGATAGCCGTGAGAGAGCTATAATCCACACTGGCAAACTGAGCCAGTGGGCCGTCTGCGTAGGGTAGAAAACGGGAATAAAACAGAAGAATGTGTGTGTGTGTGTGTATGGAGGAGAGTCAAGTGAAAAAGATGGAAAGAGGAAGCAAACGCAGGCAGAGAGAAAGAGACAGCTAATCCATATCTTCAGCAGCCTGGCTAAAAGGCGTTTCTTTATCCATGTTGAAACAGGCTTCATCTCATGTCCAAACAAAGACCAGTTTGATGAAACATGTTTACAAGCGCGTGTCATCAGCGTATTGCAGCTCTTTGCAGTCAAATGTTCCCAGCTGCTTCCATTTACTTTAAGAAGGGGCATAATATTTTGTATTATCTCCAGCTGAGAGCCTATCATGAGGTTGTGGATTCTATTTATACAAATGGGCCTTCACCCACCCACCAGCAATAACTGCTGAGATATTGTTTTTCCCACGATTGCAAATGGATGAATAAAAGTGTTTATATGCCTAGTAAAGTTGTCCTCCAAACAAAGTGCTTACACAAGACTAGCAGCATATGCACCAAAACTGTGGTATTGCAGTAGTATTTTCATTCATTCATTTTCTACCTTATCCTCACGAGGGTTGTGGGGGTGCTGGAGCCTATCCCAGCTGTCTTCGGGCGAGAGGGGGTGTACAACCTGGACTGGTCGCCAGCCAATCACAGGGCACATATAGACAAACAACCATTCACACTCACATTCATACCTATGGACAATTTGGAGTCGCCAATTAACCTAGCATGTTTTTGGAATGTGGGAAACTGGAGTACCCGGAGAAAACCCACGCATGCACGGGGAGAACATGCAAACTCCACACAGAGATGGCCGAGGGTGGAATTGAACCCTAGTCTCCTAGCTGAGAGGTCTGCGCGCTAACCACTAGTCCGCCGTGCCGCCTTCTGTTCTTCATAATTTCTGTTATTCTATTTGTTTCAAATTGTATAGATTAAATATTGGCATAAGAGAAGTCAAACAAACCTGGTTTGGTTGGTTTACATTTGTTGAGTGAAGTCATAACCGTCAACCCTCCTGTTTTCGCCAGGAAAATACCGTATTACCCTTCCTTCTGGTCGCCTTCCCGATTTATTAGTTCCCTATCTTTGAACTTTCCACTTGGCAAAATGAATCAGTCTGTAAAACCTTTGTCACAAGATTTCTTTAAAGGCTCTTCTCTGTACTTCTTGGCAAATTCCAGAAAGGTACCTTGTAATGTTTTCCTTAGTCTACTAGGGATGAGTCGGATACTAGTGATAAACCAGTATCCGTTACAGATAACACATTTTTGCAGATTATGAGTATGAAACGAGTACAGCTCTCGGTATGCGTAAGGGAAATCCTTATTGTATTTGTATACAGCTCTGTAGTAAAGTTTATTCAAAAAAAATAATTTGGTAATGTATTCACTATTCAGATTCCAATTGGTACTGGCTATTAGTGGTGGGCAAAACCGTTCAGCGAACCAGATCATTCTGGTTCATTCAGTAAAAAGATCCGTTCATTTCGGTCAATTGGTTGCTGTGATTTCCACCTGTGCATAGACTTGGTCAGTCAGTCCGTTCACTCATGTTCACGTTCGTTTTGACTCAACAGCGCAACAACACGTGATGACTGGTGGTGTGTCGTTCATGAAAGAACAGGTCAAAAGAAGTAGTTCAAGGTCACCGACAGTGTTGGTCAATCACTGGGTCTCTGTCTTTCAGTCAGCTAACGCCACCCACAGAGCGAGGCACGACAATAGGATAAGACAGGCAAGCACGCAGAAAAGGAACAGTGAACTGACTCTCCAGCCAATCAAAAAAAAAGCATTTGCAACTGAACGGACTGAATGGGCATTTTAGGGGTGGGGGCTCGTTCATTCCGTTCACAAAAAATAACGACTTCTTTTGACGTTCGTTCATGACCGACACATGACGACTGGCTATGGTCAAGGTTTATGCACCGTTTCTGATTTTATGTTCATCTTCGCTCAGATTCACAATTGCCTGTTTTTCACCCATGGGCAGCCTGGCTATCCTAACCAATCTGAAAATGAGTGTGGACATTCAGCATCATTTATTGACTGAATAAGCACGTAGGCAACAAAACACAACTGTCAGTCACATTTTCCAATACTGTTGCTCACATTAATAATAGCTCGGTTCAAATTGTGTACAGTACAGTTACAGCTGCTATATAGTCGCTGTGTACTATCATTCTGGAGTCGTCCTCGAGTCCAGCGCTACATTTTGAAAACCTTTTAAATTGTGTGATCCTTGATTTCTTCTCGAATGCCAATGAACCAAAGAGCTAGGAAAACAAGGTTAAATAGAAGCAACATCCTTGACACTTTACAATCTGTCAAACAGTGAATTGAAAAGCAACAATAGAAACCTACTTATATCTGAGAATTTTTTGTCTGTGACAACTTTGTATTTAAAAGCCTCCAGGCTGTAATTCCTATACATATTTTGAACTTCATATTGCTTTGGTGTAGACATCAGTGATGTGCGACAACGCACATGGCTGATTTTAAAAATTGCTTTCAAACACCTCTTAATAACATTTATCTTGGAAAACCTTTGATGCTTTGTTGTAAAAGTCTGATTACCTTCCGGTGAGCTGGGATCCTTCTTAACAGTCAAATGTATTCCTTCATTCTGCGGAGAATTGAACATTTCTTGCAATTGACTTGCTGCTGGTGGCACGGCGGTCGAGTGGTTAGCGCGCAGACCTCACAGCTAAGAGACCAGGGTTCAATCGTTATGTGGAGTTTTCTCCGGGTACTCCGGTTTCCTCCCACATTCCAAAAACATGCTAGGTTAATTGGCAACTCCAAATTGTCCATAGGTATGAATGTGAGTGTGAATGGTTGTTTGTCTATATGTGCCCTGTGATTGGCTGGCGACCAGTCCAGTGTGTACCCCGCCTCTCGCCCGAAGACAGCTGGGATAGGCTCCAGCACCCCCAGCGACCCTTGTGAGGAAAAAGCGGTAGAAAATGAATGAATGAATGAATGTAGGCAGTAGTCGTGCTTCTGGTAGTGGTTAGGCCAGCAGAGAAGAAAATAACCAATATGAACAAAAAGGGAAAGATTAGATGTTGGATTAATTTTCTTGACTTATTGATTAATTTTATTTGCTGGGAAATTACATGTTTTTTTTCATGTTTAGTTACAAAAACAATCACAAAAGCTACGCAGTTTAACGTTTTGTATTTAGTTCCCTTTCTGCAAGGGTCCCCGCCTCTTGCCCAAAGACAGTTGGGATAGGCTCCAGCACCCCTGCGACCCTTGTGAGGAAAAGTGGTAGAAAATGAATGAATGAATGACTTGCTGCTCTCCAGCTGGTGTTGCAAAAAACTAAATTGGCTTCTCTATATGGAAGGACGGCAGCAACAAGCACCATTTGGAAAAAAATACAACAGAAAATACATTCATAATGCAGTTCAGTAACAAAGTGCACGTCACTGGCAGATATCAAGGCACTGTTGTAGCAATTCGATACAACTTCACAATATTGATAAAAAAGTTGGAAAGGTAGTTGAGACCTTAACATTGCATACCAAACATTTGCACAGACGGTGCATTCCTCCTGTTCTTCTGCATTTCAGCAATACAACTGAGGAAGCAAATATTAACATATTGTGTAGCTGTAAGTAATGCACAGACACGCTGGCACGGGGAGCAGCATTTCCTCTTAATATGCATAAACAATATGTAAAACAAGGATGCTTGCTTGTGTCCCCTACAATGAGAAGTGCTTGAAGCTGAGGGAGTGCAGGCCAAGTTTACTTAAATAAAATTCCTGTATATGCATACGAACAAGTCAAAACTGTTATTATACGAAAAGAAACATTGTTTTTCAAGAACAGTAATGTTACTGAAAGTAGCTCAGGTAGAATGCAGTTTAGTATACTGCAAGAAAAGGAACAATGAGGCCAAAAAAGATCAATCCATTGAACGTACCACTTACTGTACATTATTCATGTCAACAAGGAAGCTATTGTGTTGGTTTAAATTCATAGTTAAGCCAACTAATATACGCATAGATGTCTCCTTAATGTTCCCTTGGGCTGCAGGTGAAGACACTCTCTCCATGCTTTCTCCTTGAAATGTAGCATATAGACATGATTTGGCTCAGAGTGACTAAAAATGGCTCCTTAAGCAGTTCATTTGATACGGCTGGATATTAAAAAGCTCAGCATGAGGTTGTGTTTGGGCAATAACTAAAGATGAAGAGGTGTCATATGAATCTTGATAAGCTTTTCTACCAATTATGTTTGAAGCAAATCTTCATATAAAAGGCTATTTCTTAAATCTGGTGCACAGGAAGACAGTGCGGCTTGTTCATTGGAAATTACCAGAATGAAACATTTACACATTTACGCTTGTATTAATTGATCATATGCTGGCTGTTTACTTTAACATAACCACTGACAAATTTGTCATAACCCTTCAGGCTTTTAATGCAAAATACATTATTTACATCTGTAGCTTTCACTCGAAAAGAGAAAGCAAGGTTTAATAACGTGAGTAAACAGATGTATGTCCCCCATAACAAGTAGAATGGCTGACACACACACACGCACGATGGAATTGGTTTCTTCCCATCACTCGTTTTGAGCCTTATCTACTTTGTCAGCCGAAAAGGTTTTAGCAGTTCAACGATCTGCTGCCTCTTTTAACTTTAAATTGCAAGTTCTTGATAATCCCAAATCCTCTGATCAAAGGTTTGGTTCTATAATTCTGATAGATATTCCAGACTTCCAGAAAGTCTTTGCCACTGAAAACCCAGTGGGAGGGTAGTAAAAAAACACAGAGTATAAAGCACAGGCAAATGTTTAAAGCAGCATGATTTACTTTGAGGATGTCTGGAATACTGTGTTTTGTGGCTGAGGTGCCATGTTGGAAGGACAATGCCTGACAAAAAGATATTTGTCATTTTCAAATTGTATTCTTGCAAAGTGACATCATGATGCATGACATTAAGGAGTGCAAAAGCTAATGTAGAAAAACCCAGAAGAATCTTTTTTCCCCCTAACCGGCTGCTTGGGATGAGCCAGATTCACGTTTAATAAGTATCTGTTACCGATAATACATATTTTCATTAAGTATGAAAGGAGTGCATTTCGTCATTATCTGTATTTATGTTTAGAGAAACGCTCATTATGTAGTCACTCTTAACACTCTGTGATTGGTCAGTCACACAAAGCGACCACCTCTCCCTTTATGGTGGCAGCCACAGAGGAGATGAGCGGTGCCTCATTCACGTACACGGTGCAACTGGCAAGTTAAAAACGGGTAATTTTGCGTTTTTCCTCCACTTTAATAGGTTTTCTTAAGCTTGACTCTATTTCGGTTTGTATCTAAAGTTACTTGGCAAACTTGTGTCAAATTTGGCTGGTGAGATAAAGTCACTTGAAAAACTTACAGTGAATATGGCTGAAAGATGATTTCCCTCTTTGCCACCATTGCATGTTTGCATGATTAATTACCAACTTCACAATGATCATTAAAAAAAGAATTCAATAATAAAGTCAGACAGAACACTTACACACATACACAGTGCACATTTAATAATAATACATATAGAAACTGATCGCTGAAATAATGTGCCGATGTAACCCCCACCCATGTCCGGTTAAACCATGGCCACTTTATGCCCCGCCTAGTCCGAGTACAAAAACGGACACAGATCATTTAGATGGGTGAGCAGAAGTCTAGAACAGGTGTCTGTATCTGTTCATCTAAATTATCTGTATCTGTACTCGGAGTGGGCGGGGCATAATCCGGAAGTAGTTGTGGTTTAACCAGAAATGGGCGGGGCTTAAATCTATGTTATTTTTTAATCTGAAATTGACATGGATTGATCAGAAGTTGCTATATTCATTGTTTAAGTGTACTGTGTGCGTGTGTATAAGTGATCCTTGAAACTTTACTCTTTAGTTAGTTTTAATGAGCCGTGTGAAGTTTGTGATTCATTCAAATATGGCAATAAAGGCAAATAATCTGTCAGCCTTGTTCAGTACTACAAGCAGTTTTCCAACTGACTTTATATCACCGGCAAGCATGCAGACGAGAAAAGAAACAAGGTCAGTGACTGAGGCACGATCGTGCCCGCTATCTTGTTAAAAACATTATGTATTTTGTGTGTATATATATATATATATATATATATATATATATATATATATATATATATATATATGTGTGTGTGTATTTTCTGAAACAATTTTAAGATTGCAAGGTGCATACTGCGACGCATTGAGAGGAGTATAATATTTTAGCCAACTTTTTTCCAGCCATACATGCAGAATGCTTGATGCCGCCCTTGTGCCCCAAGTGTACCTAATGTTGTGGCCGGTCAATGCAGGTCTGTAGAGCGGTGCACAGCATGTTATGGAAAAAGTTTACCAAGTAACTTTAGATATAAACCAAAATAGAGGCGAGCTGAAGAAAACCTAATAAAGTGAAGGCATTGAGACAAACTCTATGAGGCGCCACTAAAGGTCCTCTGTGTCTGCTGGTTGCAGAGTCGGGCTTGGGAGAGGCGGTCGCTGTGTGTGACTGGCCAATCACAGAGTGTGAAGAGTGAATACATAATAAACATTTTTTTTCTAAACATAAATAACAATAATGACAAAATGTACTCATTTCATACTCGTATCCGGCAAAAATGCATTATAACGTTTACTTGTTTACAACGAGTATTCAGCTCATCCCCATTGAACAGATGCATATAGTGGTGTAGTCGCTCATCCATACGGCCTGCACTTCATCACCATCTTTGTCAACAAAGGCCTTCAAACATTTGTCTTTCTATGAATTTACTGTATATGCAGTTGGAATTGTAATATTCATTCATTTTCTACCGCTTTTCCTCACAAGGGTCACGGGGGTGCTGGAGCCTATCCCAGCTGTCTTTGGGTGAGAGGCGAGGTACACCCTGGTCGCCAGCCAATCACAGGGCACATATAGACAAACAACCACTCACACTCACATTCATACCTATGGACAATTTGGAGTCGCCAATTAACCTAGCATGTTTTTGGAATGTGGGAGGAAACCGGAGTACCCGGAGAAAACCCACGCATACATGGGGAGAACATGCAAACTCCACACAGAGATGGCCGAGGGTGGAATTGAACCCTGTAATCCTAGCTGTGAGGTCTGCGCGCTAACCACTCGACCACCGTGCAACCCGGAATTGTAATATTCATTCATTCATTCATTTTCTACCGCTTTTCCTCACGAGGGTCGCGGGGGTGCTGGAGCCTATCCCAGCTGTCTTCGGGCGAGAGGCGGGGTACACCCTGGACTGGTTGCCAGCCAATCACAGGGCACATATAGACAAACAACCATTCACACTCACATTCATACCTATGGACAATTTGGAGTCGCCAATTAACCTAGCATGTTTTTGGAATGTGGGAGGAAACCGGAGTACCCGGAGAAAACCCACGCATGCACAGGGAGAACATGCAAACTCCACACAGAGATGGCCGAGGGTGGAATTGAACCCTGGTCTCGTAGCTGTGAGGTCTGCGCGCTAACCACTTGACTACTGTGCAACCTGGAATTGTAATGTAAAAAAAAATGCATGTTTTTCCTTAGACCTTTGTGCATGTTGTGAATCAATTTTACGAGATTTTAACTTGGCAAGCGTCAGAGGGTGAGCTCGGTGCAAATGTTTTGTTTTTACTTTGGCTTTTTAAAGCTTTTTGTCCACGCAAAGTCCCACAGCCACACACAAGGAATGGTGTCAATTTACTCAATTTAATGGCCAATGAAAACCAACAAGGACATTTTTATCACTGCCTTAAAAAACAGGAAGGCAATTACAGATAGTCCTGGATAAACAGGACGTTTGGTCACCATATCCATTAGTAGTGAGTACCTATACATTATAATTATTTGAGGCATATTGAAGCAAGAAGGCGAGGGTTCTGGAGCTGAATCTAATATAATAATTACAATAATTGAAGGAATCCGAAGCATCAAACCTGCAGGAGGGTTTGGAGGGGACGCAAGCTGTGTGCCAAAAATAGATATTTTTATGGCCGTATCAATTACTCATGCATATTCGCTATTCTCTGGTCCTGGAAGGTAAACCCCATCGAAAAGCGGGGATCTACCGTACTTCCATTTCAATGTGCAATGTGCTCCATTTCTCAAGTGGAATGATTGACGGTCTCATTTATTTTAATGAGCGGTGTGCAACCAGGTATGAGGTATGGGCAGGGCAGTCCGGCAGTAGCGACACAATGGTGCAATCCAGTGAAACCGTCACGGTCATGGTTATGGTCACCTCAGCTCCGGCAGTTAAATGCCCTTCGGACTTCAGCTACAGTGTGTTTGTACTGCGCTAAAGCAAATTCTTGGACAGTGCAGCAAGACAAATAAAAAAAGTGCACAACTCCTTGTGCAAGCTTATGCGTTTCTGTGTGAATGTGCAGACATATCTAACTATCCAGGGGACGGTTTAACAACAACAAAAAACATAGCGACTAGAGCAGTTTCCCTCAATTTAATTTGGCAGCCAACTGCGTTTCATGATGTGGCAGAAAAGTAAACAAGAGAAAAAAGTCCTTGATCGAGAACACAAAAAGCCAAGTTTCAATCTTTTTGACTTGTTCCCAATCGGTAGTGCTTAATTAATAGCTGGAAGATGCTGGATTGTTCCTTTTTCTCATCTTCTATGCTTCTCCTGCTTCACCATGCCAACTGTGAGTATTGTATCCTGTTCTCATCCTCCTCCAGTTGCTTGTGTTGCCGTACAGTAGTTTTGTACCGATCTTTGTAGTTTCATTTGCAAATAATTTCTCATCTTCCTTTCTTTTCATTGCTGCAATACATTTTTACCTTTTCTTCTAGCAATTGTAGCTCTTGTAGCTTTTGGTTAGTTCTAATGTCTGCCTCATACTTGGTTATTTCCTGGAATCTTCATTTTTTTTCTTCTATCTACTTTGAGTGGACCACTTTTTCTTGTGTTTCTACATACCATGGTCTAATCCTAGATGAAACATGGCAGATATGATGCTATATGATTCACTCTAATAATTTGACAGAATTTGAATAATAATTGCTGTGCAAACAACAATTGTATATTGTAATGGTAAAGGTAATGGTTTTATTTCATTTGAACATGCATGAGATTACAATTGAATGCATCACATAATCAGTTCACAGTTTCACATGTCCAAAAGGAGTAGGAAGAAGCAAAGCTTATTAAATCCTACCCCTCCATCTGGTACTTTTACAATCAGTAACTCTTACATTTGTTCACTTCCTGCTTTCCATAATACAGTTTTAGTTTTTTTTATTATCTTGTATTTATTTATTTATGTATTTATTTATTTATATTTTTTTGTTTGGGGTTTTTTTTTGTTTGTTTGTCTTTTTGTTTGTTTGTTTGTTTTGTCGAGGTGATATGACCATACAATGACATAATGTGTACCATAGTAACTGTCAATATAGTAATATATATATAGCACATCATGACTGGTTGAAGACTCTCCATCCTTGTATTTAGCAAACATCAACTGCTTGTATTGTTTCTTGAATTGGCTCATCTGCTTACTCTGGGTGTCAAAAGACACCCAACTCACAATACAAGATGATTCACAAGACTGGGTCTATGGACCATAATTTCAGAAAAGTACAATGAAAAATATATGACTCGACAAACTTTTAAAAAAATGTAATCGCATACAAAACAATGCTGGTGACCAAATAATATATGATGATAATGCAATATTCCCTTCAATGTGTCATCTTTCACTCTGTAAAGTTGTGGTATTGCTGTTTGTGATGTATTTTCTCAGACAATTTGTACTGTCTCCAAATTGTCCATAGGTATGAATGTGAGTGTGAATGGTTGTTTGTCTATATGTGCCCTGTGATTGGCTGGCAACCAGTCCAGGGTGTACCCCGCCTCTCACCTGAAGACAGCTGGGATAGGCTCCAGCACCCCCGCGACCCTCGTGAGGAAAAGCACTAGAAAATGAACGAACGAATTTGTACTGTCTGTCAAACGTTTGCAGCATTTCTTGAAATGCTGGCATTTCAAACTGTATTAAAGTGTAGCATTTCTTTAGTGATGACAATGATATTGCCACACGGGTGCTGTGCCATTTGACTTTGCAAGCATCCTTTTCCCTCTTGACTGTTTCTGCCCCATTTAAGTGCCTGTGATTTGATTTGTTTTCTGTTTTCCTAAAATTGCTTATATTTAGCTTCTAAGTGACGTTCTTTAAGTCATTTATTGATATTGAACAATTACCATGGCAACACAGAAACAACCCCCGGTAGCAGGGCCCTGCAGTTTTAAATGGTTAAAAGTAAGGCTGTCAAAGCAATTAACGTGCGCTCGTCCAGTTTGACCCTCGTCCCACACCGTCGTTTGATTGTAGTACGGTAACTCTGTAGCCACAAGCTGGAACAAATATTGAGCAGAAATGGAGAAAGAAAAGAGTATTTTGATTGGTAAAGTTGGCTTCAAAGCCCTGGTAGATGGCTCTTGTAGCAAGACCAAGATTATATATGCTAATTTTACAGAAAATAATAATACAAAAATATGCTTGCTGACTGTATCATTTTAAATAATGGCCCATAGTTTCAAAATTGATATCCCTTTACATAAAAATTTATGTATTTATCGTTGTAGTTGCACATTGAATGGTTTACAGATTTCCCGTACTTATTATAGATGAAAACATATTTCTAGCTGCGATTAAATGTGATTAATTGTGATTTAACTGTGGACAAAATGTGATTAATCACGGTCAAGTATTTTAATTGATTGACAGCTCTACTTAAATGTGAAGAAACACGTCACAGTAATTTCTCAGGTCATATCCGTGGTACGGTTTTTAAAATTGGGCTACCAATACCAATGTAATGATGCACTCACAAGGAAGGAACCAGAAGCTCATAGACAAGTACTGTATCTGTTATATATAATGCATATTTGCCAAGTACGTGCATTAAACGAGTACATCTCATCATTGATGACAAATGATTGGGTTGCGATTTTCATTCCGACTTGTTTTACTTCTCATGTACCATTATGACTTGTATATTTTGGAGAAATATACAAATGTTATGTGAAAGTTATTCTCCTATATAGCATTTCCTAAGCATCCATCATGCATTAAAACAAAATTAGTTTAGGATGGCAAATGGCAATAAAAATTGCTGAATTATCACTAAATCATTTAATGAGCCACACCTTTTTATTGAAAATCCAAGGACTTTTACATATAAATTAGTTTTGCTGTAGTCAATAGTTAGTTTTGCACCTCTTGACCTGCAGTTGTTCCTCTGTGAGTAAATGGGAGCTGAAACTCACTGTTATTTATTTCAGCAACTTTATTTTTGATGTGAAACCAAATCATGGTCCCTGGTTGGGGATAAACTTGGCCACACTGATCCGCGCTTCAGTCTGTAAAAAAGGCTTAGGAAGGCAGTAATTAATTCACTGGCTCACCGGCAACAGACAACATATTTATACCACATATTATACGCATCTTGTGTATTTTGTTCCTATACTGTACCCAAAATGAACTGATTTTGTGACCTTAAACCAGAAGTGTATACCAATCTGCGATTATGGCGTACCATTACACCCCTATTACTTACCCTGATTTAAAGTTATCTTTACAGTATGTGAATGCCAATCTAATCTCCCTTTGTCACACTGCCAGTAGCAAAACTAAAATAGAACAAGGAAGGATGTCGTAAAATGTTCTTTATGGCGGCGGAGCCAAATGAGCTCAGCTGTTTCTGTAAGGCAAGGAAGGTTTATTTGTAGAGCAAACTCAGATGGCAAGGCAATTACAAAAGCTTTTCATATGAAACAAAAGCTGTGAGTTGTAATAGCCAAAAAAAAAAAAAAAAAAGATGATGGGTGGAATTGAAAATAACACAAGCGACTATACTGCGGAACAGAGGCTTGTTTGCTGTTATTTTACTGTCTCATGGGGTGCTTTTTTGATTTCCACTTATTTTCCTGACAGACAAACAGGTTGTTATTTCTACAACCTTTTGGTAAACTTTCTGTCATAAAAGCACAGACACTAACACACAACCACTGCTCTTTATAGCATCTTCAGAAAGCTTCTGTGATACAGTTCACTTTGCCAAAACGCCAATTTATTTCGAATAATATCAGTTCTAGAAAGGTGAAGCAATGATTCCGATTGGTGTTTGACTTATTTTCTTGCAACAGACTAGGCTTTGCAATCTTGGTGACATGTGTATCATGCTTATTCAATACTTGGGCACCTATACAATGGAGCATCTAGATCGGGGTGGGCAAATATTTTGACTCGTGGGCCGTATTGAGTTAACAAAATTGTCCGGGGGGCCAGAACACATATTTAACACACACAAACACTATTTTATGCTTATAATTTTCCTTGTCTAATTGTATCTGTAAAAGTGTTATACTATCAGCTGTATGTTCTCATGTCCCTTTTTTGGGGAGCACTTTAAACATCAGACCAAATTCATTCATTCATTCATTTTCTACCGCTTTTCCTCACGAGGGTCGCGGGGCACATATAGACAAACAACCATTCACACTCACATTCATACCTATGGACAATTTGGAGTTGCCAATTAACCTAGCATGTTTTTGAAATGTGGGAGGAAACCGGAGTACCCGGAGAAAACCCACACATGCACGGGGAGAACATGCAAACTCCACACAGAGATGGCCGAGGGTGGAATTGAACCCTGGTCTCCTAGCTGTGAGGTCTTCACACTTTAAACATCAGACCACATCAAACTATGTAATTTAATTTTACAGTTTTTTTTTTTTTTACTATACTATATAAGACATCCGACTTGCAAGTCATGTTGCCGATAAAAGTTGAAATACTTAGAAAGAAACTGGCGAGCCGGATTCAAACGCTTAGTGAACCGCATGTGGCCCCCGGGCTGTAGTTTGCCCACCCCTGATCTAGATGAAGCTTTACACAGAAATTCAAGTGGTAGACACAAAGAAGTTACACCTGCGCTGAGCTGGAGGATCCGATTGGCTGTCCATCAAGACACAGGGTGGTTCTTGACCCAAATGAAGGTCCTTACTAGTGCCGACTGTAGAGCAGTCAGACGGCATCTGCGGGAAAAGGGTTTCAAAAATAAAAAACTAATTGAAAGACCTTGTCTCCTTCAACGCTACAAAACCGCCCATTTAGACTTTGCCAAGGAGCATCAAATATCGGACAATGAAAGGTTGAAAAAACGTTTTATTCTCTGATGAGAATAAATGTACCAACGTTACATACCACTTGAGATGTTTTCTACCCGGCACAGTGGAGGAGGGTCCATCATGATCTGGGGTGCTCTTGAACACTGGAGCTTCAGGTGGTGCAGGGTCGTCAAACGGTGGTAGTGCAAACGCTAATACATGAACAATAACAATGCTAATAGATTTCATTGCAAGCATTTACTACCATGTCAGAGCGCTCACTTCTGACAGAAGCTGTCCTCAGCTATGCCTGCTCGTAACTAAGAGCACATTTACACATTTTAGCTCGCAGTTCATAGCAAAATAGTTGAGACACGTATGCCATTGTAGCGCTGTATGTAACAATGGAAAAATACCTGCAGTGCACCAGCATTTAAGCACCTCTGTGTTTCAGCGTGATGCAGCCTGAAACTCAACTCAACTCACAACGACAGCAGATACAAATAACTTTGATTTTGTCGAGAGAGCCATCTGCCACGGCTTTCATCATTCAGTATACCCTTTTCTTTCTCCATTTCTCTTCAATATTTGTTTTCGCTTGGAGCTGACACACTGCATTTCACCACTGCAAATAGTGCCATTAAAGGAATCATCCGTTAACATGTTAATAATGTGTTAACTTTGACAGCATAGTAGCTGGTCAATGCGTTACAACAGTCAGCCTGAACGATCCATGTTTTTTTGGGCACTGGGGATGGGCGTTTAGGTTCAGTGGTCAAAATACGTGCCTTTTGGTCACTCTCTGCAAGGAGAGTGTTGTAATTTTTGCAATGGACCAGCAAAGTCCCAAAGATCAATTGGTTGATTGCGGTCGATGGGTTGACAACCCCTGTGCCAGAGGCTTGGAGGATAGAGAAGGCGTTTCAACATAATCCATATTGCTTGACTGCTGTAATTCAAGTAAAGATTGTTGACCTACAAATTTTTGAACTTGGTCTTCTTCCGAGATAAGATGAACTCATAATCAATTGATAACGCAAATTTTTGTCCTTAAAAATTGAGCTTTTGGAAAATTCTAGCCAGAACACTCATCATAGGGGTCTGGGTTCTTATGTGTTAAGTTCAACCTGGCTTTGCATGATAGATTTTCGGTTTGTGTATTTGTATTCACATTCATGGCTCCTTGCAGCAGCATGATTCATATTTAGTTGCCATGGCATTGCATTGTGTCCTTGGGTCTCTTGCAAGTTGTTAAAAACATGTTAGTGAAGTTGTTATGGTTATTTGCCAACGTACACCTTATCACCCTCTTCTGCCTCACCTTCACTTCCTTCCTCTTCAGGGGAGTAATTTAACGGGATAACGGGAGATTGTGCCATGTTTGTTGTAGCACGCTGTATTTCAACCTCTTAAACCCTGGGCTTGAGAAAAAGGACACACAATCTACGTGAAGGATCTTGGTATCAAAGTAAAGAGGAGACTTTGATGGTTATTGTACTGTACAAAAAAATGCGGCTGGATAAGAGTAAATGAAGCTTATTCACGGAGGTTTAGCAGTAGAGGGATGATTTGAGGGAATTAGTCATGACACTTGCTGATCTCTGCGTGTTTTTTTGACATTTCCTCAAGTGCCAATGATTGACTTCTGTTTTTCTGTAATTGCTTTATTTGAACTTTTAGTTGACATTCTTTGAGTTACATGCATGTACAGCATGTGTATGTCAATACAATCGTTAAGCAGTTACCATAGCAGCACAGTTGACGCGTCGTAGAAAATAACCTTTATTTTGAAACTGCATACACTTCCTTTGGGTCTATGATGAGGTAATCTGTGGCAATATGGTTAGGCTACGCAGGATAACATCGCACCGCTGATTTTTTAGAAAATGAAAGGCTTTTAAGTGTGTCTTATAGTGAGGAAGATATGGTAATTTAGACAAAAAAACAATAAAAAACTATAAATATAGATTTCTGTAAGATTTAATACAGTGATACCTTTTTTGTTAAAAGGGCAGATGAAATCGAAAACAAACCAAACAGAAGAAAAGTTTCCCTTAGGAAATAATGTAAATTAATAATCCATTAATAATCAATTCCAGACCCCCCAAAAATTACCTTTTCACATCATCCTTTGACATGTTTTACGTGGAGAAAACTATATAGTATAAATAATTTGAAATGTCAAATGACTTGTCAACATCTTTGTGATTTGTTTTGATAACACCGCAACGTCTTTTGCTTCCTTCCGATCGTGTTTCTTCATTAAGATGAAACTTCCATCTAGAGTCAGCAACATGTCAGTTGCGGAATAAAGGAACTTGTTTGTTATTTTAGAATAAAATGTAGATAGAATGAATATAATGTTAGTTATCACCCTTATATCCATTTGCTTAGACAATAGAAAGAGTCTTTGAATGTGCAGAAGAGGGAATGTTCCTGTGACCCTGATCAGAGACCCCTAGTGACCCCCAGGTCCTGGAGGTGCCTGGATGTGCCAACAGCGACCTTGCAGATGTTCATGTTAATCCTGCAAGAATGTGCCGAGATAAGAACTCATAAAACAATAAAAGTAATTACTCTCACATACACACAGGCAAACAAATACAGCTCGTGCAACTGCCCCCCCTTAGAGTTGCACGACCATGTTGTAGGGACTCCCAAAAAGAGAATAAAAAGAGAAGAGCGTGAACTGCATATTAATAGTGGAGCGGCATGTCACTGGGTATGTGGTTTCACACTCCTCTCTGCGAGTAACTTTGATTGTTGTTGCCTGTCTCTTCTGTATTTCTGTATTTAAGTGTTTTTACAAGTGTCACAGGAGTTTGAACCTGACAGTTATATGCACTATTGTTGGACTTTGTTATGTGTAAGATATTGTACGATAAAAGTATGAAAACAGAGGCAATCCTTACCAAAATTTTGATGTGGATGGATTACCTGGATACTAAATTGTGTTTATCCTCTGCAGCAATGAAATCACTCAATGATTTCCTCCTAAGTGTAAAGCCCACACATCCAATATCACAGCCTTTATTTTTAAGCAGGATGTTCTTCCAAGGGCAAAGGTGTATTCTGTCGCTGTCAATTTGCGTTTGTTTTTCCCACCTTTTACATTAGTCTTATCTGTCTTGTCATGACAAAAACACAAGGAATTCTCATTCATCAGTCATGCAACCCTTTCGGTCTCCTTGCCACGTTACTGTGTTTGCATATTAGCCTGATGACTTCAACTTTAACAGCCACTGTGGTGCTTGGCATTGTGGAGGGCATTACAGAAGCGTAGGCACATTGATTAGACTGTTTATCATGATGAAAGAGATCAATACCAAAGGGAGCGCAAAGCTTTAAAAATGAATTGAAAGGTATTCCATGGTAATGGCAAGTCATAATTTCATTTGTATTGGGGATATTGGCAATACAGAAATGAATCTGCTCTCGGTGGGAGAGCGCATTACATGCAGTGTTTTTGTTTGCATCCATTAAATAATAGCCTAGGAGATGGATATGTCATGTTCTTTCTTGGAAAGCAGGGGAACTTTAAAGTGGCACTGACAAGGAATCTGGGGAGAAAGTGATGGGTTGCAATATCATGAATTGCTTGCAGGGTCACAGTGGAAAACAAATGTCAACAACTGTGGTGGAATCGTTGCCATAGACAAGCGAGGATGGACAAAAAATCCTGTATGGCAAGAGCAGCGGGGTTCTGTAAGAAAAAAGAACATTCTGCACAAGGTCTCACTTGTTTTTCCCACTCCTTTTTCAATTTTTCTTAAGAGAAATTGGGCTTCTACACAGTGAAAGTGAGGGGGTGATATGGTGAAATATTCTGGCCGAAAGCCTAAGGTATGTCCTAGTGTGGGTTCTTCCTTTTGGCTTTGAATGTGATGAAATATTTTTCTTTTGGATGCAGACACACGTGTGTACAATTTGTACAGTGGAACATACAGATGAACTGGATACTCGTAATAAATGCGTGTCCGTTACATATAACTTCAACAACTCAATTGCGGTAGTATGACCACTTTTTTTTTTTACTTTGAAATATGTTTTTGTCTTATTCCATGAAGTCATAATAAAACACACGGGCTACTTTACAATGTAACAATTTTGTTAATTTTCAGTTAGCAGTAGACAAACAGTGGCAACAGTAACCTGCATTGACTGGCCACAACATTAGGTCCACTTGTACGGTAACACATCAAGCATCCTGCATGTATGGCTGACATAAGCGTGCTAAAATATTACACCCCTCTCAGTATGCACCTTGCAATCATCGCAATTGCAATCACCTTGCAATCAAGAGCGTGCACCAGTTTGTTTGTTTGTTTTTTTCTCGTCTGCTTTCTTCGACTGGTGATATAAAGTCAGTTGGAAAACTGCTTGTAGTACTGAATGTGGCGCTTTTGAGAAAAATACAGTCAACAAGGCTGACAGATTATTTCCCCGTTTGCCATGTTTGTATGAATCACCAACTTCACACAGCTCATTAAAAATATTTAGATATATAAGAATTAAGACTCAATGATCACTTACACACATACACAGTACATATATAGCTGAATAATAAACAATACATATAGCAACTTATGGTCAATCCAAGTCAATTTTAGATTTAAAATAATGTACTTATTTTAGCCCCGCCCATTTTTGATTAAACCACTCCCGCTTTCGGTCTATACCCTGCCAACTCCAAGTATGGATACATCCATTTTCTGTAACGCTTATCCTCATGAGGGTCACGGGTTGCTGGAGCCTATCCCAGCTGTCTTTGGGCGAGAGGCAGGGTACAGCACATATAGACAAACAACCATTCACACCACACTGACATTCATACCTATGGACAATATTGAGTTGTCAATTAGCCAAGCATGTTTTTGGAATGTGGGAGGAAACAGGTACTCTGGAAAACCACACAGAGATGCCCTAATTTGTAAAGTAGTCTTCAAGTTAAGCAAAATCCCAGACAAGCCCGCAACTAGATAAGACAACATGGACAATATCCCAGAGAAGCCTAGAGAGGAGCCGCCGCTAGGCAGCCCTATGCCCCCACTATGCCCGGCCGTGGACCACCTCCCAAAGTCCTATTCGATTGCGTACTGGTGCAGCGCAGCAGGAAGGAGAGGGACCCTACATGCCCACCCCCCAACCTCACCTTGAACTGAGCAGATCGAAACCAAGGACAAACAACCGACAAGCCACCCACCACACCCCAGATCCCGCCCAACCCACCAAAGCATCCATCCCAGCCCCAACCTGTAGGGCATTTGTTACAAACAATAGCCACGTTTACATGAGGAGTTTTTCTCTTTCCGAATGGAATCTTCCGATTGAGTGGTTACAAGATACCTCAATCGGAGTGGGGAAAGGAATATTCCACCCCTGTGAATCCCATTATATATTCATTCGGATTGGCACTTTTCTTTCGGAATGAGGTGTATACAAAGGTTATATTCTTTCCGTTTGAGCAAATAACCCGAATGGAATTGGAATATTTGGGTCCATGTAAACGTGGTTAATGTTACATAAGCAATCTTGAAGTTAGATAATGGTTCCCTTTATACTACATAGCTCTCTTAGTCAGTGAAGCTCACAGTTTCTGTTCATCCATTTCCCGTGGCACTTATCCTGTTCAGGGTCATGGCAGGGTCTTGGACTCTTTCCCACCTGAATTAGACAGATTAGACCCTTGTGGCCTTGATTGAGACGAGGGAAGATGCAAAAAAATCAGCAATGTGAACCACTACACTACCAGCGTTGAACTTACTTTATTGTCCTTTACAATAGTTTTAATTTGCATTGCTTTACATTATTACAATATTAATGTTATTCCCAGCATCGTCAAATCTACTTCTGTCATTCTTTGAAGAGCATTTTTACACAACAATTTAAGATTTTTAATTTTAATTTA
The DNA here is from genome assembly GCF_030265055.1 of Doryrhamphus excisus. Classification (NCBI taxonomy): domain Eukaryota; kingdom Metazoa; phylum Chordata; class Actinopteri; order Syngnathiformes; family Syngnathidae; genus Doryrhamphus; species Doryrhamphus excisus. Next base: position 6,004,401 of record NC_080486.1, read on the forward strand.
TTTTTTAATGAGCAGTCATCACAGCAATTTAGTGTTCCTCATTCATTCATTCATTCACAGATTCACAGATTCAAATAAGCGGGTATGACAGTAATGAATTATTCATTCATTCATAGAGCCGTTCAAATGAGCAGTCATGGAACGATTCAAATGAAAAGTCACAGCAGTCATGAATTATTCATTCATTCATTCATGGAGTGGTCCAAATGAACAGTAACATTAGTCATGAATTATTCATTCATTCATGGAGTGGTACAAATGAACAGTCACATTCGTCATGAACTATTCATTCATTTATGGAGTGGTTCAAATGAACAGTCACATTCATCATGAATTATCCATTCATTTATAAAGTGGTTCAAATGAACAGTCACATTAGTCATGAATTATTCATTCATTTATGGTGTGGTTCAAATGAATAGTCAAAACAGTCATGAATCATTCATTCATTTATGGATTGGTTCAAATGAACAGTCAAAACAGTTGTGAATTATTCATTCATTCATGAAGTGGTTCAAATGAACAGTCACAATAGTCGTGTATTATTCATTCATTCATGGAGTGGTTCAAATGAACAGTCACAGCAGTCATGAATTATTTATTCATTCATTCATTCATGGAGTGGTTCAAATGAACAGTCACATTAGTCATGAATTGTTCATTTATTTGTGGAGTGGTTCAAATGAGCAGTCACAACAGTCATGTGCTATGTATTCATTCATGGAGTGGTTCAAAATAGCATGCGTGGCAGTCATGAGTTATTCAATCATGGAATGTTTTTCATTAATTGATGGAGTTGCTCAAATGAGCAGTCCTAACAGTTTTGAGTTATTTATTCATTCATGGAGCGGTAGAAATGATTAGTCATATTTGCTTATTTCCAATACTCGCTGTATCTCACAGCTTACTTTGTCCAGTTTTTTATGCAATCATGACAGGTTTGATCAAATTATAAATAATGATGTCAACACAATTTTTAATATGTTGATTTGTAAGATTCCCCTTCTTTAAAAAAAACAAAATGAAATGCATTCTTCTCTTTATAAGGTTGAAAAAGAGTGATGGGATGCATAGGTATAGTGCATTTTTGCTTTAATGTTTGCTCTGACTCTGGGGAAAACCATCTGTATATTGAATGAGAGCAGTTCAATATAACACAAACGAAAAAATGGTAAACAGTATCCATCTTCTTTAGGCACTGGCGAGTTGCATTCATAAAGGGCAAATCACCATAATCCAATCAAAGGGAAAGGCCCTGTCTGAAATCATTTCATTGCTTGGAGGGCACAGCAGATGAATTTCTATAAAAGAATACAAACTTGTGCCATAGTGTGGACAAAAGGGTAAATTAAAGTGAGGCTAAACAGTGTCTTTGTTGTCGTCTCAGAACAATGTCTGGGAACATTTTAAACATTATCAGACAGGACTGTACAGTCATTTCATTCACATATGCGGCTAGAAATTACACTCTGCGAGTGGAAAATATAAAAAGGGAGCACTCGAGCATGTACATTTTTCAACCCTTTCATTTGCATTTTGCTCCTGACAAAAGTGCATACACAGTGAATAAAACTTTATCCATGCACTTGTATATAAATCTAAATCTGCTACAACTTTACTTTCTTACATTAGCAACTCTCGCGTTGACGCTCAATGACGTTTCAGCCATACAGGCTAACTTATACGGTCATCCATGCATTCTTGGTTAGAACTTTGAACTCTTGCTAGAACTTTGATAAAGAAGGTGAGAAACCCTACTGAATTTATGCTTTGGTAATGGTAATGGTTTTATTTCATTTGAACATGCATCAGATTCCAATTGAATGCATCACATAATCAGTTCACAGTTCCACATGTCCAAAAGGAGTAGGAAGAAGCAAAGCTTATTAAATCCTACCCCTCCATCTGGTACTTTTACAATCAGTAACTGTTACATTTGTTCACTTCCTGCTTTCTTAATAAAATTAAGTTTATTTATTTATTTTTTTACTTTATTTTATACATTTTAATTTTAATTGATTTTTTATATTATTATAAAATATTGTTATATATATATATATATATATTTTTTTTTTATTTTATTTTATTTTTATATCATTTTTTTTATTTTATTATTTATTTTTTGTCACATACCAAAGTACAGGGTGATATGACCATACAATGACATAATGGGTACCATAGTAACTTGTCAATATCGTGGTATATATATATACATATATATATAGCACATCGTTCCTTACTCAATCCATTCCATAGTTTGATTCCACATACTGAAATGCTATGGCTTTTTAACGTAGTCCTAGCATATAAGTGTTTCAAATGTACTTCTTCCCTGAGATCATATTTCTCCTCTCTTGTAGAGAAGTATTGGATGACATTTTTAGCTAATTGGTTATTTTTAGCCTTATGCATTATTTTAGCTGTTTGAAGATGAACTATATCAGCAAGTTGAAGTATTTGTGATTTTAGAAATAAGGAGTTAGTATGTTCTCTGTAGGCGGCATTATGAATTATCATTACTGACCTTTTTTGCAGTACATTTAGTGAGTGAAGATTGCTTTTATAGTTATTAGCCCATATTTCCACACAATAAGTAAGACATGGGAGAACCAAAGAGCAATAAAGAGTGTGGAGTGATTTCTGATTGAGAACAATTTTTGCCACCTTATGTTGTATATTTGTAATATGAGGTTTCCCGCTCATATTTTCATTGATTGTCATCCCCACAAATGTATTTTCCTTCACCTTTTCAATGTGTACACTGTCTATTTGTATTTGCTGGTACGTGTCCTTTCTGCTGTTAGCAAACAACATGATTTTAGTTTTAGTTAGGTTCAAGGACAATCTTTTATCATCAAACCATCTTTTTAGTGTGACCATTTCTTCTCTTTAAGAATTTAAGAAAGAAATTGGAGCAAACTATTCATCTCCGTCTTTGTCAATAAGATTCTTCAGTCAAGGTAAAAGTGATGATAAATGTTCATTACCCCCTTTCATTGGTGATTTATTTTGAACTCTTTTGGGCATGTACAACTATGTGTTTTGTGTTGCCTTTTTCAGTGTTTGGAAAAGATTAATTGGATTTCCATTATTCCCAATGGCATTATTACCTGTTTCAGTCTGATTCAGTTTTTGACAGACCCTTTGGAAAAGATGAAGACAAAAACATTGCTTTTATTAACATATTTGTTAATTTGAGCCTGGAGTCTGTAATTAGCTTGTTTTTAGCTAATGGCGTGGCTACAGTTTGTTCTTTTCAAATGTCTTTATTTACTACAGTTTGTTGTTGTCTTCTATGTGCTCATTGTGGTCTATACCTGGTCTATACCTGGTCTATACCTGTTCCCATCATTAGAGTCTTGCCTGATTAATGTATTGCTTCCATTCAGATCTTTACACTTGTGTCTTGTCTAGTTGTAGTCCATCGTCCAATGACTTTTCCCTGCTTCAATTGAGGCGAGTTGCATTTAGTTTGATAGTCCCTTCCCTTCCCTTCCAAAATTACAACTATTGATAATGGTTAGCGTCCATCACTGTGCACTCACTATGGCGTACGCTCATATTTAGTGAATCGGGTACTCTAGTCACTTGAGTCACTCATCAGAAATTTGCACCCATGTGTCGAGTACTTGAGTCAGTGAAACTCCAATTTTCATTCACCTATGTGTCAGTGAAACTTGTGTCTTGGTCGAGTACCCTTGAGTAAGTGAAAGTCCATTCTTCGTCAAGTACTGAGTCAGTGAAACTCCAGTCTCATTTACTCATGAGTCAGTGAAACTTGCGTCTTTGTCAAGTACACTTGAGTCAGTGAAAGTCCAATCTTTGTCAAGTACCACTGAGTAAGTGAAACTCGGGTTTTGATTGACCCATGAGTGAAATTTTTCCTTGTTGAATACCGTTGAGTCGGTGAATATCCAGTTTTCATCAAGTACCATTGAGACAGTAAAACATGAGTTTAAAATTGACCCATTAGGCAGTGAAACTTGTCTTTGTTGAGCGCCCTGGAGTCAGTGAAACTCAAATCTTTGTCAACCCATGACTCTATGAAACTTAAGTCTTTGTTATCAACCACAGCAAAACAGACTGAAAAAGCCTGTGATGCAACTCATGCAAAGGCTATATGGGTTGATTTTGCCGTGTAGCATTTTTACACAAATACAGGTAGAAAAACTGTTGCTGAATTAGAGTGTCACATATCACTACACCTATAGGGTCACTCTAATCGCTCAGTGCATTTTCTGTCAAACAGCTTCTCATAGAAAGCTTTCTGACACACATGCTCACATAGCACAATCAGGTCTTCAATCTTTTGATATGTGTCATGGAAAAATACTGGGAGACGCAAAATTAGATACATTCTTCTCACACAAGCTTAAATCTCACTTCTACACAAACTTAGCTTTCACTTTCTAGAGGAGTGCAGCAACTGCTATCTGCTATTTGAAAACGATAGGCGAAAAAGAAGCAATATACTTTATAAGAGATATGCTAACTGGTTTCTGTTTTTAATGTAGCTAGCAGTAGCAGAGGTGAGTATGTGAACAAGTAAAGGGAAATGAGTACCCGTGAGTCCTGATTCAGTCATAAACTCACAAGTTTGATTATGTTGATACTTTTAACTTTTAACTCAAAAAGCTAAGTATAAGTTTCTCCGGTCTCCTCCCACATTCCAAAAACATGCTAGGTTAATTGGCAACACCAAATTGTGCATAGGTATGAATGTGAGTGTGAATGGTTGTTTGTCTATATGTGCCCTGTGATTGGCTGGCGACCAGTCCAGGGTGTACCCCGCCTCTCGCCCAAAGACAGCTGGGATAGGCTCCAGCACCCCCTATGACCATCGTGAGGATAAGCGGTAGAAAATGAACGAACAAATTTGTACTGTCTGTCAAATGTTTGCAGCATTTCTTGAAATGCTGGCATTTCAAACGTATTAAAGCGGTAGAAAATGAATGAATGAATATATGAGCTAAGTATAAGACTGAAAGTTCAAAGCTGTGATGTAAGTATGAACTGGTCATTTCATTTTACTTGAATCAATACAAATAAAAATCAGCTAAAGTCTATGACTTGTTCATATTTTTTAGCATTATCATCTGCTGTCTAATCATCAAAAATGCACAATCAAGCCATTAATCACGGACACATTAGTTGGCTTGAGGTAATGTTTCTGTACAGTGCACTCTGTCACACGCTAGAGTGACATCCATTGAAAAACAAAGCCCACCGGGCATTCTTTTCTGGCTGTATGTGTGTGACCATGCTGTGTGCGGCATTTGGTGCCTTTGCTTATCTGGCTGCCGAGAGAGCTATATGAGAGCTCGCTGTGTAATTGAAATGTCATGCGTACAGGAGTTTGACTGAACGGGGAGCCTTTAGCCATGCCCCAATGAGCCCATGACAGATGAGCAACAGCTTCCCCAATGAGAAGTGGCATTCCCTGAACCCATTCCTCCTCCTCTGTCTTCCTCCTCCCTCGTCCATCATCCCATCTAAGGCCACTTTCCAATCCGCTTTCTGCTGATCCCCGCTGCCTATCTGTAGTCTCGCGGTGATTAACAACAGCGCTTGGTAGTTGGAGAGATATTAAAATAAATGGACGACTGCGTCAGGGTCTGAAGGAACGCCAAAGGTAAACTATTGTGTTATTGATGGGGGCGGTGAACTTGCCTTTCAACTTTACTCATTCAGATGGGGCGAAGAAACACCCCGAGTTTGATTGCTGACAAGGAAGGACACGACACGGCATTAGTCATTTTCATATAATCCACAGTGATTCATAAGTGCATCGTTTATAATACATGCTTCCTCCCACTCGCTGCTTTCTCATTACGGGGCGTTCCACAGACAATAAACCTATGATGGTGAGATAATGTAATCACAGCTACATAATAATCCATCGGTGAAACCACCATTATAAAATGTTGGTGTTGAATGCAGATATGATAAAACAAAAAAGCCCTTTAAAACTTGCTAACACAATTCATTAAGGAAAAAACTAGCTTTTCTATACAGTAAAAGCTACTCGTTTATTATGGCTAATTGGATCCAGATCAGACCATAATGATTACATTTCCGCAAAGTAGGATCCCTTATTCATAAATGGAATATTGTCATAGTTAGATCATAAATAACCTGTTAAGTTCCTTCTGTGGCACGGGAAGTGACAACGGAGTACAGTTTTTGCTTGCCGTTTGTTAGGCCAATAGCCCGGGTTAGGGATCATTATGCCTGTTCTAATATATAATTTGGAAAAACCTTGAGAGTAAAGCTGCAAAAATTTGAAGTGCAAAGTTGCGAGGTACAACTGTATATCACAAAGTTAAAATCTAAGAAAAAACACTATACACAGAATACAGTACTGGTGGTTACGAATGAGTTACGATTTATAAGTCGAATTTTAGTATTAGTCAGGTTAAGACTTTACAATAAGGTACACAACATTACAGTAGTGAGTAATGAACCTACCTAACCCTAACCATTACTCATAAGAGCAGATCCTTTAGCAGGCTCAAGAATACTGGAGCAACTTGATAAATTTGTCAAAACCAGGACAAGTCCTGGGAAAACAAGGCATTTGGTCACCCTAAGCCCTCGATTTAGAACGTTCTGCACCGAAACGTCAGATTACAAATACAATATTATTCATTCATTTTCTACCGCTTTTTCCTCACGAGGGTCGCGGGGGGTACTGGAGCCTATCCCAGCTGTCTTCGGGCGAGAGGCGGGGTACACCCTGGACTGGTCCCCAGCCAATCACAGGGCACATATAGACAAACAACCATTCACACTCACATTCATACCTATGGACAATTTGGAGTCACCAATTAACCTAGCATGTTTTTGGAATGTGGGAGGAAACCGGAGTACCCGGAGAAAACCCACGCATGCACGGGGAGAACATGCAAACTCCGCAGAGAGATGGCCGAGGGTGGAATTGAACCCTGGTCTCCTAGCTGTGAGGTCTACGCACTAACCACTAGTCCGCCGTGCCGCCTTCTGTTCTTCATAATTTCTGTTATTCTATTTGTTTCAAATTGTATAGATTAGATATTGGCATAAGAGAAGTCAAACAAACCTGGTGAGAAACCTAATCAGAACTGTTTCAGCTTGGTTTACATTTGTTGAGTGAAGTCATAACCGTCAACCCTCCCGTTTTCACCAGGAAAATACCGCATTTGCCCTTCCTTCTTGTCGCCTTCCCGATTTTCGTTCCCCATCTTTGAACTTTCCGCTTGGCAAAAGGAATCAGTCTGTAAAACCTTTGTCACAAGATTTCTTTAAAGGCTCTTCTCTGTACTTCTTCGCAAAGAGAGTGGAATTGAACCCTGGTCTTCTAGCTGTGAGGTCTGCGCGCTGACCACTAGACCGCCGTGCCGCCCAAATACATGATTAATTACCATTTTTCCTACTACTACTAAGTATTTTTGACAGAAAACAGGAAGGAGAGGGAGATACCCTTGTCCGTATTGAATTGGTGTGGCATCAACTCCATTCCAGAGCAGTTTGGACATGAAGAATGCAACAGCTGTCTCACCTGACTGCGCACAAAAGAGCCATTTGTTAGCAGCTCGCCGATGCCATTCTGCACCCAGTGGCACCGTTCTGCCGTGATTTCACCAGCTGTTATGAGCAGGAGGGGCTGCTTTGCTGCTTTAAGTCAAGGAAAAAACCAAGAGCTCTGAGTGTATGTTCAAGGTCACCCGACCACTAGCAGTACCTTCAGCGGTGAGGGAAGGGAGGAAGAACTGGAGATGAAAACACAAGTGGTGTCTGAGTAGATCTCTGCTCATCCCTTTTGCCTCCTAACCGCCTTCATCAACAATCAATCTTCAGTCAAGGTTAAAGTGACCTTGTACTGTATGCATTTCAAATTGTATTTTTAAATAGAAACATTATTTTTTGAAAGTTCTTTGTCTTAGCATTATTGCATGTTTGTCATGAATTAATTGGATTTGCATTATTTCTTCATTTGGTATTTTGGTTTAAGTCTAACCATCTGAAACGGATTATTGATGCTGCAGTCCACTGCTTTGCGATTGGATGGTGAATAGCCCATGGTGTACCTGGCCTCTCACCCATACTCAGCTGGAATAAGCTCTAACTAAAGAGGAGCAAGATGTATTTGCAACAGAAATCACTGAAAACCTGACTCAGTCCCCAAGCCTCAACACAGTGAGCCCTTGATCCATCCATGGTCCAAAGATCCCAGATGGATTTTTATGGCTTGTTTTAGAACTGATTAAAGCACTTTACACTAAAACTAAGAAGTTTTATGTTTTGCATTTTGTTCTAGAGTCTGTTTTCTCTGCTCATACAGTTTGTTTTGACGTAGACTGACTGCATTCACACTGATCAAAGAACCGGACCAAACAGTGGGACCGCAACTGCCTGATGGAAGGTTCTCAGTCAATGGATTAATGGACCAAAACACCAAACATACTGTAACTGTAACCAGTGAAAATCATCAAAAAGTATGTGTTAAATGTAAGCCCAGAAACGTAAACACAGTACTTAGTTATACCTGGCTGTTCCCAACAAAGGCTTTGTATTGCTCATTGCGGTTTGGTGAATTTTTGAAGTAGATGGACTATGTACCCGTCACATATGCCATCGCATCGAGGCGTGGCCCTATGTGTACGATTTACAAAGACCATGATATGGTCTGTTAAAAAAAATACAAATATGAATGCAAACTAGACTGCACAAAAATGACCAGGAAATGTTGTTATTTTTGGTCCAGGCCATACTACAAGTGTGAACACACCCTAAAACCAAGTTGTGTCATTATGGTGTATTTTTACATCCCTATTAATCATACATTATAGTCAAAAATGCAGTATAAACCCACCACAAAAACAGACTACAGCCATCATATTTACAGCTTTACATTCAAATCTACAGGGTAAAAGTAATACATAACAAGAGAGGAATGAGGTAGTAAAATGACTGAAATGAAATTGCATTCACTTAGCTTGAGTTACAGATGCCAAAGGTAAAATGGGTTTAAAATATGGTTTTATTCTTCACGTTAGATGACGTGTTCAATCAGCATCTGTCTTCCATAAGTTTCCATTGGGAAATTTGCATCTGCTGACGAGAAGTAGGAGTCAGGTCTGGTATCTCAAAGGTACGCTGGGCCAGAATTCAGAAATAGATATGACTCTCACAGAGTATGATGATGAACTTGGTGGTACGTGGTACGTGAGCAAGTCGCTGCACATATTAGTGATGGGTATTTTGGGTATATTATTTTTAAGGGAGTTGGTTTTTGTCTCAGCTCCCTAAAATTTTTGGTTTGTGATTAATTACCAAAGGAGACATTACCTGTGAATTCTGAAAAGCTGAAGCAAAACTGAAAAGCTGTGGAAATACACTAAAACGTAGAATGAAAGTAAGAGTAAATTGGTAGATTGAGGTCAAATTCAACCAGCCATCTCTGAGTCTGAGTCCAAACACTTGACCAGCTGTGCTACACAAATTTTGCAGTAGGGCATACCAAATAAGTCTGGTGGGATCTCCTGTCATAACAGCAAAAGCTATTGCTTAATATTAATATTCTGACCTTGTAATATTATGTTTTTTGTCATTCCATGTACACATCCTAAAGTTTTTTGTAATTCTCTGTACATACGTAAATACGGTGTGTATTTAAATACAATTTGTGTATTTACTTATCTGTTTGCTTCCAATCATCCATTGCTATTGTTTGTGTTTTGTGTCGTTCTACCCCTTAAAGTCGCATCTTAAATGAACTGCAAGCCAGTGCAAGTTGGCGAGTACTGGAGAAATATGGTCAAACCTACGTGTCCTTGTAAGAAGTCGTGCTGCAGCATTTTGTACTAACTGCAGGCTTTTCAAACTTGCCATCGGAAGACCAGAAAGCAGCACATTACAGTAATATGTATAATATGTATAATATAACATTGGTATAATGTGTGTAATAGTAGAGTGTGCCAAATAATTATAGTGTGAGCCGTGAAATGGAGGAGTAGTTAGCAAAATAGTAGGACGAAGAAGTAGGAAGAATACATGGATGGAAATGTCAGACTACAATAACATATGTAAACAAGAAAGAGCTAACAGGACTGCAGCCAAGCCAAGGCCGCTAAATGGATAGGACTGTGACCTCTGCAATGACGTCTTTAGCATTCCATGTGCAAAACACACTTACATACATGTTGTTGATGTTAGATGTTACCGATGCTGTAGAAAACCTAACATTAAAATGCTAAAGCCACTTACCATTGAGAGACGTCCTGAAGTAACGTCTTGTCGGACTGTCCAGTCTCTAGTTCCGGATTGGATTCGGGATCCAGCACATATGGCTGTACTTTAGAAGTGGACATTTTAAAATGATACATTGCCATTTATTATCAACTCCTATTAAGTTGGGTTTGCAGCTAGCGGCACAAACCGGAAGTCCTTCTAAGCACTCAGGAGTTTGACAAACCACACTGGAGGCGGGCAGGGGGTGAAATACATTGAAACAGCGGGAAGCATGAAATCCAAAGATATACAGCTGAATAGGTACAGATTCTGGAAGAATGAGAAAGCTTTCCGTGCTGGTTATGTTGTGTAGATGCTCTATAGGAGTCCAAAACGCAATACAAAAGGGCCAAAATACACACAATACGTCCCCTACCACTTTATTTCTCTGGGTGGTTAGTTGAATGAAAATTAATTTGTTTCTGTAAGTCAAGATCACGAACTTACAGTATTTGTGTATTTGAAAGTGAAGTGAGTGATACGAGTGTTGACACATACCAGCCTCGGAAGATAGACTTCCCTTCATTCACAATCATGGGATCAAACATCGAACACGTGGCCTCAACAGAAAAAAAACCTTCCAACTTCAGTGGCAGACTGATAATTATTCTCACAGAGTATGTAACCATCTCTTATCTTTCTGAAACTCCAGCTCTAAGGATCAGTTCATCTCTTTCATGCCATTATGATATAAGATTCTCAAAGAGAAACCCAGTAGTGCAGTCCTCTACATCTGACCTTTATCGTAGATGAAAAAGGAGAAACTCAGCAAGCAACTCCATATTCCTCTGCCTCTTCTTTATTCCTGTTCAGTATATTTTCTTTACTACTTTTTCATGCTGGGAGGATATTTAATACAAGATAAAACAGTGAGTCCAACTACTGGCATGCATGACTGATAGTGTTTCATCTTATGGAAAACACTCTTTTCCGCTGCTCTTGAGACTGTATGATTCTCTTGTCACTTGTCTGATAAGGAGTGACAAATGTTCCTCACACAACGGAGGTGCCCGAGTCACTTGCTTGTTACTTTAAAATTAGACTAGCTTGCTACTCTATGAATTCAAATTATTTTTGCATGGCTGACATTAATCATTCATTCATTCATTTTCTACCGCTTATCCTCACGAGGGTCGTGTGGGGTGCTGGAGCCTATCCCAGCTGTCTTCAGGCGAGAGGCGGGGTACACCCTGGACTGGTGGCCAGCCAATCACAGGGCACATATAGACAAACTGGCTGACATTAAAGAGGACCTATTATGCGGTTCCACTTTTCTGACCTATAAATGTAGTTACAATATTGTATTCTCATGTTAAACAATGGCAAAGTTTCAGATAATGGGGGTTTTACATTTGGAAGTGAGACCTGAAAGAAGTTTGGAATGAGTCAGAACACTTGGTTTCAGAAAACGTGGTAAAACTGCACCTGATAAAACCTGATAAAACGCCAGATAATCTTTCCCTTCTCCCAAGCTCTGCTTCCCCGTGTACATTGCTAGCAATGGCCCACTTCCAATTCCTAAAGATGCCACCATCAGGCACAAGTGGTTGGAGTTCCTGATTCCCCGTAGCAAAAGAAATGCATTTTAATCTGTCAACGGCATTTGACACTGAACTGTTTTGTGAACATGGGCCAGGATTCAGCTGTACCAGCCCACAAATTTGCTGAAGACTGACCCCTTTCAGTAGGCAGTAGGTAACAATTTGTGTCCTAACTGTGTTTATTTTGTGTAAGTCATGGAGCAAAAGCACTTGCCTGTGTACGTAGTACTATAGAGTGTGCATACAGGGAGCAGGTTTGCTAATAGCCTTTTCCTACCACAAACACTGGTAGTCCCAAAAACATGTTAAACCTTACCGGTGCTGTAGAATACCTCACGCTAAAATGCTAAAGCTACTTACCATTGAGAGGTGTCTTGAAGTAACCTCTTTTTTCGAGAAACTTTGAACTGTCCAGTCTCTATTTCATACATCACCATTTATTATCAACTCATTTATCAACGCCTGTAAAGTTGGGTTAGCAGCTCAAGTCCTTTGCAAGAAGCACACAATCCAAAGACAAGACAAGCTGAATAGGTGCCGATTCTGGAAGAACGCAAAAGCTTTCTTTGCTGGTTATTGTGTGTTGCTGCTCTATAGGAGTCCACAAATCAATACAAAGGGTGAATAAATGAGCATAATAGATCCCATTTAAAGCACACACACTCCTAAACTTACAACATACCTGGTTGTATCTGGATGGACGGTTGAACTTGTATATTTGTCATATTCTTCTTCGTAAAGATAAGAATTTTGATGAAACACCGTGAACATGGTTGGTTACAAATGCAAGTGTGTTTCACTTGGTCTGTCGCTCGTCTCAGAGCCTGGTTGTCCTTCATCCTGCCGGCACCCTGATTCTGGTAGGCTTTCTCCTGGCAGAGTAAATTTGTTCAGCATGAAAGGCATCATGAATCAACAATAATAGCCCCATTAGCTGGACAGGACAGGTAAAAAAATAGGATTCACTGTTAATAGACTGATTAGCTGTGGTTCAAACCTAATTGATCAGGAGTGTTTTTAAAGCACAAACCCGTATGTGGGTTAACGGCCTATTTTTTTTTTTAAATCAAATTCTTAAAACCTCATTGAATCCAGTTTACAAAATCTGCCCCTCTCATTTTTGATGATTTTGACTGCATTTTAAGCATTTTCACTTTCACACAAACTTAGCCATATATATTACACCAAAACGTATAAAACGTTGAAATTGTATTTTATATTCAAAAGTGTGCCAAAATGGGGCCCACGTTATTGATGGATGATTTACACTTTAAAATTAAAATACATTTGGTAGTATTTTAGAAAGATGCTGGAAAGTTCCAAGGGGGATAATAATTTTGACCTCACCCATACATGGTATGTTCCTATCTGCTCTCGCTGGCTTTAAGCTATTGACCCTTTTTGTCCGCTGGCACAGGGACGGAGTAATGATCTGCTCCCAATTGACTTTTGTACTATTTGTTATTTGCTAACTTTGTCTTCCTCCAGCCACTCTGGTTAATTAGCTGTGGGGTCAGCCACTCTGTTCTCCTGTGTTTTTATTGGTATTTTTCCTTTATGGTGCATCATTACATTTTGTTGTGTTGTTTTGGATTTGTTGGACGCGTTACATTACATTCCTAAATAGGTTCTGCATTTTGGACAATGATCAGTGGTAAACTACCAGAAGCTGTAATCCAGGCCAAGCTGAAACTCACCTGAGCATAAGACTTGTTAATACATTGGGTAATATGAGTTTATAGGTGAATAAAGGTGTGTTATTTAATGTCTAGATGGCTGTAACAAGTTCACAAATCACATTTACAAGGTCAGAAACAGGTTTCATTCAAATAAGAAATCCTACTTTGCGGCAATTCAGTTATACGTATATATAATATATGAGGGATTACTGTACTTAAAAGCTCTACTGTCTGCATAAAAGCAGTGTTCGAACACACTGTGGTACCATGTCCTTGTGTTTCAACAATATTGTAGTGCAAAACCTAAGTAAAACTAAAATCATGCTGTTTGCTAACAGCAGAAAAGACACGCACCAGCAAATACAAATAGATAGTGTAGACATTGAAATCGTGAAGGAAAATAAATTTCTGGGGATCACAATAGATGAAAATATGATCTGGAAACCTCATATTACAAATATACAACATAAGGTGGTCAGAAATATTTCAATATTGAACAAAGCAAAATTTGTTCTCAATCAGAAATCACGCCACACTCTTTATTGCTCTCTGGTTCTACCATATCTTACTTATTGTGTGGAAATATGGGCTAATAACTATAAAAGCAATCTTCACTCGCTAAAGAGAACATACTAACTCCTTATTTCTAAAATCACAAATACTTCAACTTGCTGATATAGTTCATCTTCAAACAGCTAAAATAATGCATAAGGCTAAAAATAACCAATTAGCTAAAAATGTCATCCAATACTTCTCTACAAGAGAGGAGAAATATGATCTCAGGGAAGAAGTACATTTGAAACACTTATATGCTAGGACTACGTTAAAAAGCCATAGCATTTCAGTATGTGGAATCAAACTATAGAATGGATTGAGTAAGGAACTCAAACAATGCACAACAATGAGCCAATTCAAGAAACAATACAAGCAGTTGATGTTTGCTAAATACAAGGATGAAGAGTCTTCAACCAGTCATCATGTGCTATATATATATATATATATATATATATATATATATATATATATATATATATATATATATAGCACGATATTGACACTATGGTACCCATTATGTCATTGTATGGACATATGACCTCGTATTTCGGTACGTAACAAAAATAAAAATAAATAAATAAAAAAAACCTTACACTATATTAGGAAAGCAGGAAGTGAACAAATGTAACAGTTCCTGATTGTAAAAGTACCAGATGGAGGGGTAGGATTTAATAAGCTTTGCTTCTTCCTACTCCTTTTGGACATGTGGAACTGTGAACTGATTATGTGATGCATTCAATTGTAATCTGATGCATGTTCAAATGAAATTAAACCATTACCATTACCAAAAAGAAGTTTGTTGCTCCAAACAATTAACAATGGCAGAGATATGGATCATAACACTTAAAAATGAAGGTCATTCCTACAGAGAAATTGCAATGAAATCCAAGGTGTCAGTCGGTATAATTTCCTTCACCATCAAAAGGCACAAACTGGGGCAACTCTGACAGGGAGAGAGGTCTGGCAGACCCAGAGCCACAACTGAATCAGAGGACAAGTTGACAAGACTCACAGGACAATAGCTTAAAGCACAGCTTAATAGTGGTCGGAGTCAGCTAGTCTCAGTTTCAACTGTGATGAGAAGACTTCCAGCTGCAGGTTTGACAGGAGTTGCAGCAAGAAAGTCATTGCTAAGATGTCAGAATAAAACAAAGACGCTTGCCTGGGACATGAAACACTGCCACTGGACTACTGAAGACTGAGAGAAGGTATTATGGACTGATCATGAAAATGTCACAGCAGCATCTTTGTACGTCATCAATAAGGCGAAAGGATTTAGTGTACGGTGTCAACTGCAGGGACGAGTGTGATGATCTGGGGCTGTTTCGCTGGATCCAGGGTAGGTGACTTGTATCACAACGTTCTGCAAGACAAGGGGATCGTACAATTTCACCCTTAATTATGGTCATGAGCTTTGGGTTGTGACCTAATTATCAGGATACAAGCTGCCGAAATGAGTTTCCTCCGTAGGGTGGCTAGACAAACCCTAAGAGATTGGGTGAGGAGCTTGGTCAACCGGGCGGGACTCAGAGTTCACATCGAGAGGAGGCAGTTGAGGTGGCTCGGACCATCTCGTCCATATGCCTCCCGGAACCCTCCCTGGTGAGGTCTTCTGGGCACGCCCAGCCAGGAGGAGGCCTCTGAGAACATGTAGGAGATGGTGGACGAATCATGTCTCACAGTTGGCTGGGAATGCCTTAGTGTCCTAGTGGAACTGGAAGTGTTTGCTGCAGACCCGGAAGTCCATACTTCCCTACTGAGACTTCTGCTCCTGTGACCTGAACCTGGATAAGTGGAACAAAATGGATGGATGGACGGTAATCCCTCATTTTGGTTGCAGACTCGACCGTGATAAGTGAATTTTCGTCATGTAGGATTCTGTATATATCGAATATTTTCATAGTTCAAGCTTGTAAATATGTTTTTATAACATTATTAGAGTCCTCTGGGCATGAAATAATACCTCTATAGTAAATTTTACACTTGAATTACCCAATTCAGTAGCCATAATAACAGAAAATAACCACATTTGGACATTATGCTCATGTGTGTTCCTATACATTTGTTCCGGTGTGAGGGCGGGCAGGAGGCAGACTGAAAGTAAATCTGGGGTTTAGAGTGGAGCTTTAGGTTGCGTGGGTTTTTCTGAGGGATTATTGTGCTTGTTGTGAGATAATTCAAACCGGCCATAAAAGGCTTCTTGTTCTGGCCATCAAGTCTGGTGCTTGTGTGTCTCACCGAACATTACGATAATGTTACTGACACGATTGTAGAATACTACATATCATTCATATCATTCTTTGAATGAGTCTTTTCAATACCTTATATTTGCATTTTCATGATAGAAAATGTTTAATGTAGGCCAGAAAATACATTAAATATGCATATCATTTGCCTAATAGTCCAAATTCAATATATTAATTCATTCATTCATTTTCTACCGCTTATCCTCACAAGGGTTGCAGGGGATGCTGGAGCCTATCCCAGCTGTCTTCGGGCGAGAGGCGGGGTACACCCTGGACTGGTCGCCAGCCAATCACAGGGCATATATAGACAAACAACCATTCACACTCACATTCATACCTATGGACAATTTGGAGTCACCAATTAGAACATGCAAACTCCACACATAGATGACCGAGGGTGGAATTGAACTCGGGTCTCCTAGCTATGAGGCCTGCACACTAACCACTAGACCATCGTGAAGCCCAAATTCAATATATATATATATATATTTTAATTTGTAGTGAATCGCTTTTCGACATGTACTTTTTTATACTTCAAGCAGACATTTTTTAAGATGTCTCAATGCTGCTAAAAATGAAAGCGGGGCCACTGCATTACATATGTGTGTGTGTGTGCATATACATTGTAAACACACATACATACACACATGTACATATATACAAGGAATGTCAAATGGTTTAAAAGTTTAATCAAATTAATCGTGTTTCAGTTAATTAATCATGATTAATCTCCTTTACCAACTATGTCTGAAATATGCCCATTTTACTGTATTGCCGAATATATTAGTTAGTACATATATAGTGTATATGAACAGCTCCCAATTAACTGAATATGTCAATCAAGTATCAATAATACCACACTAGACGAAAATGTATTTGTTTAAAACCAGTCTCTTCAATAGTCGCAGAACATTTGAATCACGTTGCCTAAACCTTGTTATTATGAGCAGCATACATCTGAATTAAGAGTTACAAAGCCAGTGATAAGTACATTCGCTTCATGTCTTCCCGTTGATTTCACACACGCGCACAATATAAAGGCATTTTTGTGAGTGTCCCTGAATGCATCAGGAAGTGCCGTTCCCTGGATGAGGGGACAAGAGACATGTGGAGTTGGAGATACATTCAGTATAAGGTGTTGGAATTGTACTGCTGTTGGTATGTTCAGGTCAGAATGATGTTATAAAAGAGCGTCAGACTATGTAATGGGTGGGGACACTTTACTGTGATTCAAAGCACAGTGGAGAACTCCATCTGCTGTCATAATAGTGACGTGCTTGCGTTATTACACTAAACAGATTAAGGTAATTAATGAATCCCTTTGTTCCCGTTATTTTTGACAGGCCTCGTATTTGTGTGTGATCATCATAAAGCAATTTGTCCCCGCTCCTCTTATACTCAATCAAGTGTATGATAGCCCTGTGATTGGCTGGCGACCAGTCCAGGGTGTATCCCGCCTCTCGCCCGAAGACAGCTGGGATAGGCGATGGAGCGACCCTCATTAGGAAAAAGCGGTAGAGGGCGGCACGATGGACGAGTGGTTAGCGCACAGACCTCACAGCTAAGAGACCAGGGTTCAATTCCACCCTCGGCCATCTCTGTGTGGAGTTTGCATGTTCTCCCCGTGCATGCGTGGGTTTTCTCCGGGTACTCCGGTTTCCTCCCACATTCCAAAAACATGCTAGGTTAATTAGCAACTCCAAATTGTCATACGTATGAATGTGAGTGTGAATGGTTGTTTGTCTATATGTGCCCTGTGATTGGCTGGCGACCAGTCCAGGGTGTACCCCGCCTCTCGCCCGAAGACAGCTGGGATAGGCTCCAGCACCCCCGCGACCCTCGTGAGGAAAAGCGGTAGAAAATGAATGAAGTGTATGATACGTATGTTAAATACCAATATATGATGAAAATATTTTCAAAAGCTTCCTGAAAGGGAGAACAAAAACAGTTTACTTGGATTAGTTCGGCCAACGGCCAAGTATTGGTCTTGAATACGCTGAGACGCAGCTAGGTATTTGCTGTCAGTATGTGTTTCCGTCTGTGAAAAACTAATGAGATAAAGAACAAACTGGAATATCTTTACAGACAGTCCACACTTTTGGAAGAGCCAGGAGAGAATTAGAAATGACATTTTCACTGGTGAGTCTTCCTTCTGCTTGCTTGTCTCGGTGACCTAAAATGAATTGCTCAGCACAAAAGGGGAAATACATCATTACAGAATTCAGTTGAAATAAATGGCAGCGGCATCTATCTACAGGCTATTTTCTCTGCCTGGCCCACTCCTCATACAACTGTGACTAACTCATTGAGACAAGACATCTCCTGTCATGCATATTCGCTGAGCATCAATCTCAATCCCTTCTTCTGATGCTGTCTGTCCCTCTGCACACAAAAATAGGGCTTTGTCAATACCAATGAGAGAACTTGAGAAATCCTCAGGGATGGTTTTGTGTGTTAAGCTTTTCTACTCCCAACAGAATTCCATTTAACAACGTACACATATTACTTCAATAAATTACAGCAAGCAAAGGACGAGACGTGAAGAAATGTGTGTTCACCCATAAAGACTAAGGCTTTTTTGACGATTTTTGAGTATGCGAGAAGTTCCCGGATGCATACTGCATTCGCTACTCACACTCAAATAACCCAGGATGCAATGCGACGTGAAGGTCACTGCAAAAAAAAAAAAAAAAAAAAAACGAAAAAAAACGTTGGCTGAACACTGAGCTGCAGGATGGACCAAACGGCGGTGTCAAGCAGGATATATTGCGAGTTGGTTCGCTTCTTGTTTTCAAAGTAAAAGCAGTGATTTATCACTATGGTTTTTTGTATGAGAAAAGTAAGGAGGTGTTTTATTTTGTGAAAATAAGCGGAAGTGCGTTGCTCACTTCGGCTAGCTTAAATTTTGCCGAATTTGTCCAAACAAAATTGTAAACAGTTGGTATTTAGACAAATAAATGGCACACTCAGGATTTAAATGGCCACTTTCTCGTCTGATTTTAAAACAATCTCAATAAAGTGATGTATTTAAAAAGTTTAAAGTGAAATCAGCTTCAGTCTGTCAATTTCGGCCCATGTAGGAACACAATGCATTGTGGGTTATCATGTTTTACGCTGTAGTGTAAACGCTTTGCATACTGTCTGATGGACTGGGTATGCAGTATGGAGTATGGATAGTATGGGCATGGAAGTATGTAGTAGTTAGTATGTGGTTTCAAACACAGCCAATAACTGCATAGACAGTGACTGAAAAAACTATCACTACACAGAAAGACAGAACAAAGCCAGCTGAGCCAAGTTCAGGGATCCCAAAAGCCTGGCCAGATGCTTTTTATCAGTAACATAAAGTTTGGTTAAAACAGAATGGGTTTTTATAGAAATAAAATTGTTAAATGTCAAAATGTCGGCTTCCCATGCTTGCAGGATTTTTGTACGGATCACGGTCATGATAGAATAGTCTCTGTGGTCTTTGTATGACTGCTCAGCAAGAGCCTCTGGAGGATTGCCTCTCTGCTTCCCTTTGACAAATTATGAAATGATGTAGTCAGTCCCATTGGGGAGTACCTTATACAGCTCCTGGCCTTTGCCTGTAAACCAGACATGGTCCGACATTACAGATGAGGGAGCCTTTTTCCTGCATAACCAATTTGCCCCTCGATGTCTGGGGAGATTCAAAAGGTTGTAAAAATAACATAGGGGGTAGTTCATTTGGCCACACATTATATATTCATGGTTTAGGGCAGGTTCTATTTGTCTGTCTTCTCATTCTTGTAACAACAGTTTTCAGAAATATGCACTATTAATAAGGCACTGTCAACAAGCGTTCAGTCAGGATTATCGGATGATGAATTCCAAAAAAGAAAAAGACACTGGATTTGCTCGGAAGACCGAAACATTGTATTGCCTGACCATAACCTGAGCGGAATCACTATTAATTGAAAAGTCAAAAGGTAGAGTTGCAAGTGTGAGCATGACTAAACAAGCACTGTCTTGGGAAATTAACATAATAGATCAAATAGTTCCACTTTATTTATCACTTACTTAAACAATAAACTACCCAGGAAATGATTCAGTGATAACATTAGTTTGAGGTTAGGGTTTGTGTTAACACTTATTGTTGGGAATTCGGCTATGAGGGTCATACTTTCCAAGCTGATATACGTACTTTGAGTATTTAGATCATTTTTCTCACATTTCGCTGGCCTGATGTCTTGATGCAATATTCCAGGTACACACACATTTAGATCAGATCATTTGAAAGGCATGCAGTGTTATGCGCATTAATCTAGCCCAGTGGTTCTCAATTATTTTCCGTCATGCACCAATTGGGTGACTGAAATGTTTTTGCACCCTCCCGATTTGAAGTGCTATCGAGAAACTGATATCAGAAACAGTATTTATTTATCTGTTCTGTAGGGACTGAACTTTAGACGGACTTGCGTTGTGACCCCAGTATGCAGAGAACTGGACCCAGATGCAGGTAAAAGTGTATTTTTAATAATAATTGCTCTATGCAGCAGCAGAGAAACAGCAACTGACCAAACCAAAGAAATGATAAACAATGAACCGACAAAGGAAGGAGCACACACCTGAACTAAATAAGGAACAGAAAATTAAAGAAATTAGTGAAGGTGAGAGAGAATGGAAAGGAACAACAAAGGAAGTGGCTACAAAATAAGGGAATGGGACCTAAAGAATTAAGGCATAGAAGGAACTAAACAAGCTGTCATGGAGGCAAAACTCCCAAATCGTGACAGAAACCAGCAAAATCAGGGCTCAACAATAACGATGTACCGATGGCCCGGGGCAAGTTAAAACAAAATTGGGGCAAGTAAATCCAATCAGTGATATTCCCGTCGGGCAAGTGCACTTTAGCATGCCGTACTGCCAAGAGTTTTTTTAAAAGCGGTTCTTGTTGGGTGTTGGTAAAACACGGACTGCGTAATTCCGGTGGTAATTTGCAAACCAATCCTTGCAAATCTTGAAATGGACCAATCAGAATCGTTTATTTAGACCGCGGTCTGCAATCCACAGTCCACGTTTTACCCACACCCGTTCTTGTTTGCGATCAACCAATCAGCGATTGTTTGACTACGAAAACATCTATCATGGCGTCCCTGCCAACATCGTCTAATTCTTCAACAAATTCTGAAGGAAAACACCAAAAAGTGATGAAACAGTGCCTCCTAAACAAGTATTTTATTAGTGGCAGCAAATCAAATGATGGCACAGGTGAGTGAATCACATTGCTGTGACAATTTGAAGTGGTCACAATGAAGCACCACCGATTAGATCCAATACCAAGTGCTGATTTTGCACAAGCTACAAAATCTAGCGGTTCCATTTCTTTGTATATTTTTCTCACCTTTGCTTCACAAATTATTCTTTGTTTATTGTTTTTTTCTGGATTAAAAACACTTTACTAGTACACAAATGTGTCTATTCAATAATGTTTCATTGTGGTGCACAACTTATAAATATCACTGCTTACTATGACTACCATGTGTAAGGTAGTATGGCATGCCATGTTAACATACAGCTCCACAATTTTTCAGACGTTCCTCCAAATACAATGCGTCAATACTATTATCTGATGAATTATCAGCATATATTGATATATGATATCATTATGGCAGTCTTTTCATTTTACATGGGGCAAGTTCGGACAAGTAGTTCTCACCTTAAGGATTCCCTATGGGCAAGTCATTTTTGTTTTTAATGTAGAGCCCTGAAAATACAGCAACATGTGAAGCATAAAAGAGTATTTAAGTCAAATATCTGCATTGATATCGAAAGTTCTCCCAGCCTCTCCCTGACAGTTCTGGCGTTTTTTTGCCAATGTTTGACTTTGGATTGTGACTAATCTAGACATTTATTTGTTTAGTCAGTTCTCCAGTCATTGGTGGTGGTGGTTTTATATTATTTGGTTGAACAATAATAGTTTGAAGTACCTGTAAACCAGGCTAACTTAATTCCGTAAAGCCAGCTTTCAACATGCTGTGTGTAGCTCAACAGTGCCATATTTCAACAATCCGAACATGTCTCAGAAAGAACTGTGACTTCAGATATCGACCTTTAAGACTGGGATAGGTAGAAAAATGGGCCTCTTCACGAAGCATTCTTAAAATTTGAGTTTAATAAATGTGATCTTAAGTCCCATGAATGCATTTTTCAAGGCGAATGGAGCATTCCCTAAATGTAAAACACTCCTATAATCCTGAGGCATTTAAGTGTGCCTTTGGCTCATGTCCACTCCACAGATATTAGTATACCGTGGTGTGTTTAGAGCAGTTTGGATTCATGTCAAAGCAGCACTGTACTAACAACATAAATACCCAAACAGAGTGTAATTACCAAGTATCAATATTAAAACGTTCTGTTTCTGTTTGATTGTTCAAGTGAATTTTTCAATGTGAGCCTCGTTTCGGAGTCTCTTCCATCTGACAAGATACTACAGCTCACCTTGACAGACCGCATAGACAGGACCTTTTTCTCCTGACAGGTGAACTTGAAGCATGTCCTCTTGAGATTTCATTCTCCTGGATTTTTTTTTTGGTATTCAATTTTTAATCATATGGGCTTACTAAGCTCAAGGCGTCTTTTATCTAATATACATGGATGACTTACATACTAATAAAGTTAGTCATGTGATTAGAGCGTGATGGTACACTGATATGTAATGGTGATATGATTTTTTTGATCTTGAACTTTTGGTTGGGTATGAGGGCGTGTTTTGGTAAACAATGGCGAGCGTTTGACCTTCCTTCCTGGTGAAGTACATATGTGCTCTTCATTCATTCATTCATTCATTCATTTTCTACCGCTTTTTCCTCACGAGGGTCGCGGGGGTGCTGGAGCCTATCCCAGCTGTCTTCGGGCGAGAGGCGGGGTACACCCTGGACTGGTCGCCAGCCAATCACAGGGCACATATAGACAAACCATTCACACTCACATTCATACCTATGGACAATTTGGAGTCACCAATTAACCTAGCATGTTTTTGGAATGTGGGAGGAAACCGGAGTACCCGGAGAAAACCCACACATGCACGGGGAGAACATGCAAACTCCACACAGAGATGGCCGAGGGTGGAATTTAACCCTGGTGTCCTAGCTGTGAGGTCTGCGCGCTAACCACTAGACGGCCGTGCCGCCCATATGTGCTCTTCATAAATATTATTAGAATCAAACCAAATTCACTGCCATTTAATGACTTATCTGAATTAAATTATTTTTTCAGGAAAATCGTCATGGGTAACCATCGTTGAATGCAGTTTTTGGCCTTTTATGGGTACTAAGTACAACAGTTTGCACAGGTGATTTTCTCATCTCATGCTGCACCCCAAATTACTCTCCAGTTCAAGGCAGGCAAAATTGAACATAGCAGAATGGAATTTAAAGTGAAGTATCCTGCTGAGAAAAAAAAGTCATGAGGTCTGTTACGTCGTTCTGCCCCCTGACTACATTTCACACACCACTAAGGCCTTGGATTGGAGTGCGAGAGCTATGGCACGGTGACGGTGGTCCACATGACCATCAACCCCCAGTTGCAGGGCATAATTCCTCCTCCATTTCATAATCAGTCTCTTAATCACACTGGGCAAGGCCACTTGTGCCTCACCATAGCCTCAAACGCACTTCATGCTACTTTGTCACTGGTCTGTTATTGTGTGATTTCCAAAGAACATTATTCTTATTCCATCCCATTATGTGACACTGAAGTACTTCTACATTTCTTTACTGATTCAAGACATTCAAACATAAAAACATCCAGTTCTTTCAGAACATTCAAGCTATTGAAGGTGGAAACATGAGGGTGATCCTGGAATGTCCCCAATTGCCCTTCTTGGTGTCTTCATTTATGTCTAATAAAGACCCACCAAGCGCCTGTCAATTTCAGATTCACTATACGGTGTGATTGATCCATCCGATTGTCCATCTTCTTCCACTTATCCGATATCTGGTCATGGGGGCAGCAGCCTAGACGACCTTCACCTCAGTTACTTCGTCCAGCTCCTCCCAGCGGATCCTGAGACGTTCCCAGGCAAGTTGTGATACATAATCTGTCCAATGTGTCCCGGGTCTTCCCCAAAGCCTCCTACCAGTCGGATATGCACTAAATAAACACAGGCATCCGGGTGTCATCCTTACCAGCAGTTCTACTCCGAGTTTCTCCCAGATGACAGTGCCTTATCTCTCTGGGAGAGCCGTCATTTTGGCCACTTGTACCCACAATCTTGTCTTTTTGGTGCCTACCCAAAGCTCATGACCATAAGTCAGGGTAGGAATGTACATCAATCGGTAAATGGAAAGCTTTACCTTTCGGCTCAGCTGCATCTTCGCCACAAAAATGCAGAGTCCACATCACTGCAGACACCAATCCGCCTGTCAATCGCACATTCCAACCTTCCGTCGCCCGTGAACAAAATCCCGAGAACCCTAAACTCCTTCACTTGTGGCAGAATCTCACTCCCGAGTCGTTGGTGCACCCTTTTCTGGGCAAGAACCATGGGCTTAGAGTTGGAGGTGCTGATTCTCTGGGATATGAATGATTATAGTATGATTGATTGACGCATTGACACCCTTCTCCAGAAGGCCACTTATGCATCCTAGCTGCTTTCAAAAATTTCCTCACTATCTAGGACACAGGCTCCAGAAAATTGCCAGCTAAAATCTCAACCAAACCAATATTTATGAAAAACAGCAAGTTCACACTAAAGCCCTTAAATGGGAAACTTCGAAAACAAGCAAGCAGTCTGAAACTAGCACGTCATGAATAATTTCATCAAATATTTTTGGAAAATCACCTTTTTTAATTTTACCTTTATTTTACTTTATTAGCACCCTTTGAAAGCTATTGCTTGGCCCATTAGTACTAAATCTCACACAATAATAAACTTTATTTACACTTTTTCCATTGCCAAACACAGTTGTCCCTCATTTATAGCAGTCAATTTTTATTTAAAAAAATCAACCTTTAGATGTTTGAGCTGTCACAAAAGCAAAAAAAAAGTGCTCTTTTGTTGGGAACTGAACTTTTCCTGAGATCTAGTACCTATGTTCTACTGAGGAAACTGTAATATTTCATTTGGTCGGTGCAATATTTATATTGCAATAGAACACAATATTCTGTGTGCCTTGAAAAATCAATCAGAATCGTCATGAAATGATGATGGCAATGAAAGGGTTGAATTTTGAAAAATGACACATGGCATCACAGACAGTAATTACAGTACACATATGTATATCTTCTAAATGCCTTCTAATGCCTTCTTTGCATTGACATACATACATTTTGCTTACATATGCATATGTTTTGACAAGGGATGTACCGATCCGCCGGCCACGGATCAGTATCAGACCACTTCTGTGAAAAATGTTGTGCTAAATGCCTTTCAATGCCGATCACAAAAGCCAATCTCCTGCGGCTAAACTATTGCAGTCCATGGCAGTCCCTGCATGCATGTGGTGTCTACTAATGTCTAATTACCCAATGTCTTGGGCAGCGTGGTCATCCTACTTTACTTCACATTGAGCAGGAATGCCAAAACAAAAACAATCATGGCTGCCAACAAATGCCACAAAAACGATCGTGCAGGGGTAAATAGCTTTCATAAGACATTTGAAGAACACTTGACGGTATCTGGTGAGTTTTTGAAGGTGTGATCATCAGTCAAATGGTAGCTAACAAAACATATAAAAATATTCAAAAAATGTACATGTTTAGTGTATAAAGTACAAACTTTATTAAAAGTGATAAGAGAGTGATTTTTAACACGTACACATTTCAAATTGGTTATTGGTTACATTTCAAATCATGGGTCGGAGGTGTTGTTATCAGTTGTTGCAGATGGTATGCCAACTTATTTTATTCATCTATTTTGAGAACAAGCTGCACGGTGGATGAGTGGTTAGCGCACAGGCCTCACAGCTAGGACACCCGAGTTCAATTCCACCCTCTGCCATCTCTGTGTGGGGTTTGCATGTTCTCCCCGTGCATGCGTGGGTTTTCTCCGGGTACTCCGGTTTCCTCCCACGTTCCAAAAAACATGCTAGGTTAATTGGCGACTCCAAATTGTCCATAGGTATGAATGTGAGTGTGAATGGTTGTTTGTCTATATGAGCCCTGTGATTGGCTGGCTGGCGACCAGTTCAGGGTGTACCCCGCCTCTCGCCCGAAGACAGCTGGGATAGGCTCTAGAAAATGAATGAATGAATGAATATTTAGAGAGGTGTTTGTGTGTAGAATACTGGTGACAACAACTAATACAGTGGTTTGTACAGATACATAACTATCAGCTTGTCAATAACATTTCAATTCAGGATGGATGCCCCCCTGCAGGAATGACCAAAATGATTTAGAACCAGAAGTTTAGGGATATCTTTCTTGAGGATTATGGTTTATTCCTTGTGAGTGAACTAAGAAAATCTGTAATGTTTGTTATTGTTGTTGTTATTGAACCCCGGATACAGAGATGGGCCAGGGTTGAAGTCTTCAATGTTCTCTCCACAAAAAAGCACAATAGTTCAGATGGCAAAAAGACAAAAAAATCAGGTATAATCCGGTCACATGGAATGAGAAATGACGGTGCAAGCTGGAGCCGAGCAATGAGAATAGCAAAAAGATGGGAGAACAGAGGCAGAACTAATGAATGGAATAACAGAAATACCAGACCGTGGAAGTAGTACCTGGAGGCGGACGAGAAAGGAATCCAACACTCATGGTACTTGATATGTTACCGGGTGTATGGAACCCGACTATGAGGAACAATCAGTACTGAAGAACGTGATTAATTGGACAGTGGCTGCAGGTGTGTCTTGCACTTCCCCGTGCTGGAGGTAAAGGCATCTGAGGAGCAAACACAAAGAGACACCAGTCGGGGGAACAAAATCCAAAATAAAAGACAGAAGAACAAAACGTGACACTAATCTAAAGCAATACAGCTCTCGCTTCCTAACAGACTGGAAAACACAAGGTTGAATTTCTCTGATTACATACACAACCGCATCCTTTTGTATGCACAAAAAAAAATCCTCACAGCTTTTTCTCTATTTCTCTACCGTTGAGTGAAGTCGAGCTTGTTGCCCCTGGCCACATCACTCATGGTGATGTGGAATGACACCAGCTGGGGCTTGCAGTTACCAGTCACTGAATTGCATTATTTCCCCTCCGGAAACACTCGTGACCATGTTCTTCTGTCTCACGGTATCCCTTGACAAGGGATTAGGACACAAGCACTGACACTGAGATGACAAAACATCGAAGATAAACCTTGATCACCTGAAACCATATGTAATGCATTTTAGTATCAGTAACTAAACACACCGTTCAGTGTCAAACAAATCACTACATGTACATAGAATTGATAACTAGGCATGTTTACATGCTGCAGGGGTTCAGACATTCAAAGTTTTTCATTGCAGGCTGTCAGATTTTTTTTTCACTTGCACAAAAGCAATAGCAAGCTGTGTGAATGCTCAGATTAAAATACTTCATTTGCTTGCATAGCTCACTGATCTCTCGGGGAAACGGATGCGGAAGTTGCTAATTGTTTCACAGTGTTTACCAGTTTGCTAGCAATTGCTTCAACTGACAATTCAAGTAT
Organism: Doryrhamphus excisus; assembly: GCF_030265055.1. Classification (NCBI taxonomy): domain Eukaryota; kingdom Metazoa; phylum Chordata; class Actinopteri; order Syngnathiformes; family Syngnathidae; genus Doryrhamphus; species Doryrhamphus excisus. The sequence goes on from NC_080486.1 coordinate 6,032,296, forward strand.
AATTGGGGGAACAGTGAAGCAAAGCTGTTACATTTTTGCTGTTGTCATTGAGATTTTGATATGACCCTGTAACAGAAGTAGGGTGGATTCCTCAATGGTCCCTGTACTCACACGGCTAAGAAAGTCAGTTGAACCAAAACAAAGACAATAGGACTTTAGACCAGAGGTCCTCAATCAATTTTGGATATATGGACCATTATTTTATTTCAAAATGACAATATACTTACAAATTCCACAGTTTTTGCATGTAAATGTTTTTTGTAAGAAAATAGATGGGTGGATTAAACACCGGCGACAAGGGCTGGTTCATGGAGCACAATTAATTGGCCAGTCTTTTTCGTCATAGCTGTGACTTTTTGCTCATCTGTGAGAATTTCTTATGTTTTGCAAATGCTTTTAACAGCGTTGATTGTTTGAGGGAGCCAGATGTTTGTTTTTTCATCTCTGTGGTCTTGCAAGAATCCTTTCTGTTTTATGTTTCTGAATCTGTTTTTTGCGACTCTGCTTCAAATGTACAATAAGATTGGTCGTATTAAACTTCCCCAATTCTGTACCATAACAGGAAACCTGTGCATGACAAGTTTTGCCCTCAGTGGAAGTACTGGAGCGGAGTCTGGGATTGACCGCTGGTAACAAAGTGCTTATAACAGCGATATAAGCCAATATAATCAGATTTTTTTTTTTTTTTTTTTCTGGGGTGGGGGCATTGAGCTAATATCGGCCATCGGATTGGAACATCTCTAGTTTTGGATAAAAGTTTTGTTGGTAGACTTATCCATGACTCATCTTGAGTGTTCTGCCTGAGACCAGGAAGTTCTCATCCATTCTGATTATGTACTTTTGAGGTGAAAAAAAAAAAAAAAAAAAAAAAAAGTGTAGTTCAATGGGAAATGGGCAGGGCTTACATCTGTATAGTATTTTATGTTTGTATTATTTCAAGTCTATATAGGTGTGGTATATTATTCAGCTATATTTGTACTGTGTATGTGTGTAAGTGATCCTTGAGACTTTATTCTTGAATTATTTTTTTATGAAGTTGGTGATTCATGCATCAAGGGAAATAATGTGTCAGCCTTGTTGACTGTATTTTGCTGAAAAGCACTGCGTTCAGAACTACAACCAATTTTCCAACTGACCTTATACCGCCATCCAAATCAGCCAAAGCAAGCAGGGGGAAAAAACAACCTCAGTGACTGATGCCCGCAATCGTACCCGCTGTTTTATGAAATGCACTGTGTACATTATGAAATAAGTTTAAGATTGTAAGGTTTATACTGCAATGTACTTAGAGGGTTGTAATATTTTAGCACGCTTACGTCAGCCGTAGATGCAGAATGCTTGATGCCGCTCTTGTGGTATTGTACAATTGTACTTAATGTTGTGGTCAGTCAATATAGCTTACCGATAGCACTGTCTGACAAAATTCTTATATTGTTGGTAGCACACCCCTTTTATTATAACTTCATGGAGTAAGACAAAAAAACAAAAAAAAAACAAGTTTCAAGGGAAAAAAAAGTGGTCCTGAGTTGGGGCTATTGTGTAAAAATACGTTTTGAGTCGGGTCTTGAACATTTTTAACTTAAGTATTAGCTCTAATATCAGGAGGTTGGGCATTCCACACATTTGGAGCCCGAATAGGAAAGACTCTCGTCCTACATATTGTTTATTTCAGTCTGTTGCATCCTTCCGTTTGAATGACTTGAATTAGAGCTTCACTTTTTTCATCCACTCACAAAGACTATGGTTTAAGTCTGTATATTCATATAATCCAAAACTAACGGGGAGAGTTCAGCAATCATAATAAAGCTGTATCTGGAAAACAAAAATACATAACAACAAAATACATAACAAAAATATACAGTGAAGAAAATAAGTATTTGAACACCCTGCTATTTTGCTATTTCTCCCACTTAGAAATCATGGAGGGGTCTGAAATTTTCATCGTAGGTGCATGTCCACTGTGAGAGAGATAAACTAAAAAGAAAAATCCAGAAATCACAATGCATGATTTTTTTAACAATTTATTTGTGTGATACAGCTGCTAATAAGTATTTGAACACCTGAGAAAATGAATGTTAATATTTGGTACAGTAGCCTTTGTTTGCTATTACAGAGGTCAAACGTTTCCTGTAGTTTTTCACCAGGTTTGCACACACTGCAGGAGGGATCTTGGCCCACTCCTCCACACAGATCTTCTCTAGATCAGTCAGGTTTCTGGGCTGTCGCTGAGAAACACGGAGTTTGAGCTCCCTCCAAAGATTTTCGATTGGGTTCAGGTCTGGAGACTGGCTGGGCCATGCTAGAACCTTGATATGCTTCTTACGGAGCCACTCCTTGGTTTTCCTGGCTGTGTGCTTCGGGTCGTTGTCGTGTTGGAAGACCCAGCCACGACCCATCTTCAATGCTCTGACAGAGGGAAGGAGGTTGTTCCCCAAAATCTCACAATACACGGCCCCAGTCATCCTCTCTTTAATGCAGTGCACTCGTCCTGTCCCATGTGCAGAAAAACACCCCCAAAGCATGATGCTACCACCCCCATGCTTCACAGTAGGGATGGTGTTCTTCGGATTGTACTCTTCATTCTTCTTCCTCCAAACACGCTTATTGGAATTATGACCAAAAAGTTCTATTTTGGTCTCATCTGACCATAAAACTTTCTCCCATGACTCCTCTGTATCATCCAAATGGTCATATGCAAACTTAAGACGGGCCTTGACATGTGCTGGTTTAAGCAGGGGAACCTTTCGTGCCATGCATGATTTCACATCATGACGTCTTAGTGTATTACCTACAGTAACCTTGGAAACGGTGGTCCCAGCTCTTTTCAGGTCATTGACCAAGTCCTGTCGTGTAGTTCTGGGCTGATTCCTCACCTTTCTTAGAATCATTGAGACCCCACGAGGTGATATCTTGCATGGGGCTCCACTCCGATTGAGATTGACCGTCATGTTTAGCTTCTTCCATTTTCTAATGATAGCTCCAACAGTGGACCTTTTTTCACCAAGCTGCTTGGTAATTGCTCCGTAGCCCTTTCCAGCCTTGTGGAGGTGTACAATTTTGTCTCTGGTGTCTTTGGACAGCTCTTTGGTCTTCGCCATGTTACAAGTTAAAGTCTTACTGATTGTATGGGGTGGACAGGTGTCTTTATGCAGCTAACGACCTCAAACAGGTGCATCTGATTCAGGATGATACATGGAGTGCAGGTGGACTTCTAATGGGCAGACTAACAGGTCTTTCAGGGTCAGAATTCTAGATGATACACAGGTGTTCAAATACTTATTTGCAGCTGTATCACACAAATAAATTGTTAAAAAATCATGCATTGTGATTTCTGGATTTTTCTTTTTAGTTTATCTCTCTCACAGTGGACATGCACCTACGATGAAAATTTCAGACCCCTCCATGATTTCTAAGTGGGAGAAATAGCAAAATAGCAGGGTGTTCAAATACTTATTTTCTTCACTGTATAACGGGGATTGGCACACCAATATAAATACAATTTTCAAGATTAAACATTCTTGATGCACAAAATAATAATCAAACTTATTTGTTCATATGATGCACACAGAGCAATGAACAACTTCATGCTCTGTCTCCTCTCCGCTCCATTCTCCTTACGCCATGAGGCATTCAGGCACACTTGTAATTGTGAATGTTAGGCACTAATCCATCCATCTATTTTCTATGCCAGGGTCGCGGGTGTTAGGCACTGATCGTTTTTCTTTTTTATTCATGTACCCTTTGGGAACATAGAATCTGAGACAACCTGAGCAGTCCAGTTGCAATCGATACAACGCCCTGAGAAGGTCTCTGAAAGGATTCGGGAGATAGACCAGAAAAAATAACTGGTTATTTTTATGCCATGTAAACAACTTATGGGTGTCAAAAGGGTAAATCCATGCAACCAGTAATATTTTTGATGTGTGCATAAAGAGTGCTACCTGCTACCTTTTTAAAAATATATATTTCATTGTTCATGTCAAAACAAGTTGGGTTTCTGTATTGCAGAAAGGCACCGCAAACCCGATGACTGTCGTAAAGAAAGGGATTTTAACGAAGTGTTGCCGATCTGGTAAACACATTTAGATTTAAAGTCACTCTTTCAATTCATTGCATCATACAATTGCCTTTGATTTCTTTTCATTTCATTGCGTCACATAAATCCATTGCATATCTTTTCAAACTCCTCAATTCATCCGTGGTCATCAGATTAAGACAAGGTACAGAAGTTTGGCTGGGGAATATCACAGCATAACTTTTAAAGTGTTCATGTTGGGGTTCAATACTGAAGTCAGTTTTTAAAGCATGGTTCAGTTCGTATTGCTTATAAGCAAGGCAGGCGTCTTCAACTTTCACCAATATTAGAGCTTCTTTGACAAAAAAAGAGGTGAGAGGTGTTTTGTTTTTTTTTTTTTTTTACATGACTGGTAACATTTGAATTGCCACTCAAACAGTCTGGTCACTGTTTTTATGTGTGACTATTTTGTTATTAAATAGAAGCTACTCAAAATTTGGTGGCAAGCTGTTCGAGACCCTTGCAGAAAGGGAACTAAATACAATACGTTAAACTGTGTAGCTTTTGTTATTGTTATTGTAACTAAACATGTAATTTCCCAGCAAATAAAATTAATCAATAAGTCAAGAAAATTAATCCAACACATCGTCTTGTTCTTTTCCTCTTTGTTCATATTGGTTATTTTCTTCTCTGCTGGCCTAACCACTACCAGAAGCACGACTACTGCCTACATTCATTCATTCATTCATTCATTCATTTTCTACCGCTTTTTCCTCATGAGGGTCGCTGGGGGTGCTGGAGCCTATCCCAGCTGTCTTCAGGCGAGAGGCGGGGTACACCCTGGACTGGTCGCCAGCCAATCACAGGGCACATATAGACAAACAACCATTCACACTCACATTCATATCTATGGACAATTTGGAGTCGCTAATTAACCTAGCATGTTTTTGGAATGTGGGAGGAAACCGGAGTACCCGGGGGAAAACCCACGCATGCACGGGGAGAACATGCAAACTCCACACAGAGATGGCTAAGGGTGGGATTGAACCTGGTCTCCTAGCTGTGAGGTCTGTGCGCTAACCACTCAACTGCCGTGCCGCCTACTGCCTACATTTAGAACTTAAATTCTAATATTTGTTCATGGAAATTGTATTAATCTAACAGTTTACTATCTTCATTTCATAGCTCGTTTCTTGGTTGCATGCTTCAGTGTCCCACTGCCCAGAGCCTACAGAATCAAGAGTGCTGCCCAATGTTACAGAATAGTTTACTGTTTCCTACCATACATTTTCTATACCACTTATCCTCATCAGCTGGAGCCTATCCCAGCTGACTTCAGGCGAGAGGCAGGGTTCACCGTGGACTGGTCACCATCGAATTACAGGGCACATATAGCATTACCACATATATTCATACCTATGGACAATTTGAAGTCACCAATTGGCCAAGAAACCGGAGTACCCGGAGAACACCCACGCAAGCACGGGGAGAACATGCAAACTCCACACAGAGATGCCCAAGCGGAGATTCAAACCCATGTCTTCCTGATCTCCTGACTGTGTGGCCAACATGCTAACCACTCGGTTCCTGGTTTTTTGTTTTTTTTCTGATTTGCCACAGAGTGAGATCAACACATTTTTGTTGTCTGATTGGTTGATCAGAGCCAAACTGGACGGTACCAAATGTAGTGTGGACTTTTGTCCTCGTCTTAACTCTTCATCACCAAGACTTTCTATCTACACTCGTTACATTTGACTGAGCGCCGACTTTACAAGCACCAGTGCTTTACCTGTGGAATTTCGTTTTCATGCTCAAAGTTGCTCACAGAAGTGAAATTGGAAAATAAAGTGGAAATTAAATGGTTTAGTGGGTTTCTTGCTTCATGAATAAGTTGTTAGTTGTCTCTGTTGTGAGGTCGCTCATGGACGTTTCCATGGCAAATGCTTTGTTATGGCAATGACACTAACTGAGGCTCTGAGATTGGGCACCTTTCAGGGGAACTCCGGGCCAATACACTCATACATCCAAGGACACTCACATGCGCATCCCTGACCTCATCCAACACCTTCGGCACTATATCCCGCTGGGGGATCCTCCTGGTGAGATGGGAACCATAGCTTGTGCCGATTATGGCTCGATTAGGTTTGGCTGGCTGCTGGCCGCACTGGGAACACATTCACTCCCCTTTCCCTTCTCCCCTGGTGCAAGTCTTGTGTTTATGTTGTAAAAGTGTGCTTATTTGTGCCTATTTGTGCTAAGGGTCTTTGATAGTCCCACACTGTACTCCCCCATAGCTTAGTTTGGAATTGGAAGTCTCCCCACTTATTGTTTCCGTTCTTCTATTTCCTCCATCACCCAGTCATCCGGACCTGATCTGATCATTAGTAGTATTTTTGACACAGCAAGACATATCATATGTAGAGATTTGTGCTGACAATTTAGTGACATGGTTGCTATATTTAATGAGTTGGGTTGTGCGTTAAAAGTAAAAAAAAAATGCATCATGCATTTATTCGGCCATAAAATACAAGCGTTAAATCATGCTGCCACATTGGCATGCAGGATTGGAACGCTGCGGGTGTGCCGTTATGCAATGCAAGCCTGAAAGCTCTAAAGCTTTCACAATGCAACCCGACCCCTGACCAGCTAGTGTCAAGAAGAAAGACAAAAGCAGTGAACAGATATTGGAACTATTAATTCTGCATTTCAGCCAATAAGGAACGTAAAGTACATATACAGTACTACCTGGCAGTTATATAAAATATTAGGTTTGTTAAAATGTCGAGGAGGTGGACTTTCAGGTTGTCTTGGAAGAAGTTTCGCCTCTCATCCGAGAAGGCTTCATCAGTTCATGCTATAATTTTCTCAGTTCAGGCTGACAGACGAGAGCTGTCCTATCTAGTTTAACTGGTGTGGGTCCTACCTAGTCTTTGAGCATGAGAGGATGAGAGGCGAACCCTAACCGTCCAGTTGCGATGGATTGAATGCCCTGAGAATACAATGAATGAATAGGTTTCCTTACTTTCTGAGTGACGAGCATCACTGGCAGCCCCTTGCTGATTAGCTGACTTCATAGGGTCCGTGGCTGCGACAGGAGGACACCATCTTATTCAGTTGCAACACACTTATCTTATGCAACCATACTTCATAGCCAAACCTATTACTTGTTTTCGCACTTTTGTTTACTTGTTATCTCCTGTTCTTTGCTTCTGTTTCTGCAGCTGGAGTACAGCTGATGACAAACGGTTACATGGGTGAACAACATTGTCACTTAGGTTTCTGTACCATTATGGCTCAAATGAAACTAGATGCAAATAAGGAGAAATAAGCAGTGTTATCCCAAATCAATCACAGCAGATACCCACATTTGGGCTTTTCAATCAATTTAGCTTTTTTCTGAAAAAAAAAAAAAAAACACATATTCATCATAAGACGGTAAAAATGCATAAATATGTAATAATACAGGTAAAATGTAAAGTATACTAAACTGTGGTGAGACCACCCATTGGTCTGTTGTCTGGTCTAGCGACTGAGGAAAAGACGGGAAACAGAACTGGAGGTTGCAGAGATGAGGATGCTGAGGTTCTCATTGGGAGTGACCAGGATAGATAGGATCAGGAACGAGTACATCAGAGGGACATTACATGTTAGAGGCCTTGGAGATTAAGTTAGAGAGGCCAGACTGAGATTGTTCGGACATGTGCAGAGGAGAGATAGTCAATATAAGGCCAATGAGGAAGACTAAAGAAGAGGTTCATGGATGTAGTGAAGGAGGACATGAGACAGAGACAGATGCAGAAGACAGGGATGGAGGGAGGAGATTGATTTGCTGTGGTGACCCCTGAAGGGAAAAGCCCAAAGGTAAGGCACCCACTGTTAGAAATCCCACTAATTTTCCATGTTTGTCTTTTAGGCTTGCAATTTTGCATTTTGGTGGGCAGTCCTTAAACACACTGTAGTTGTGTGGTAAGAGCAAAAGTTTGTTTGGCTACTGAAGCACTAACTTCAATAGCCAATGCAGCCTCAAAGCTTGCAGATAGGTGAACCCAAGTTATTATTCTCTATTATTGTAATTACAACAAACAGATGACCAGGCTCAAGCCGACAACTTGGCACCGATTCCATCTGTCCATACATCGTCTTACATCATCGTCCATTAGTGGTGGGTACCTATACATTTACACACAATTAGGGTTTGTGTTTTTTTGTTGCGAGTGAAAAGAAGAATGTTTTGAACACTCTCAAAAGACTAAGTACAGACGTACACATGCCAATTGAGACAGAGCCTGTGGAAATGCTACCTTGCTCAAGGGTACACCAGTGAGTAAATGTTTACTGAATGCATACCTTACGCCATTTAAAGAGGTTTAAACGTGGGGCTTTCTGCCCCAGGCTGCATTCTTACTGTAGCGACTTGGATGTGGCTACCACCCGCTTTGCTTTATTCCAATTCTTTTGCTTGTTCAAGAAAAACAGTCCCAGTCCCTGATTATCCATTCTTACTGTGTATTCTTCACACAGACAGATCAATGAAATAGTCCTCAGTATTTAACTTGCCACGCAACAGCTGGTTTCATGCTCAACAATTATTACACACCGAGTCCTTTCCAACCCTGTGGGAACCATCTGGCAAAGGTGAATTCAGTTTGAAGCTTCAACCATGAACACAGAGCTTATTACAAACACTTCAAAGTATAAAGTGCTGAGACAATTAAGTTCAACTCAGCGAAAAGTGAGATTTTCAGAGAACGTGGTGACTCAAGTGACCTATTTGTAATTTTCGCCGAGCACGCCTGTAATTACACCGTTTCCTGTTTTCGCTGGTGCTTTAAAGACAAATACGCGACTGTTTTTACAGATGCTGTATGAGAGTGTCTCAAGAGCAGCTGCCACAGACCTCATTTAAATGTAGCTGACACCTTCACGGCGTTGGTATTCAACAGTGAATATGCTGAACTTATAATATGAGTGTCATACAAACAGAAATCAAATTGCAAATTCTATTTAATCAACTATCTGCACCTCCCTGGCAACAGAAAATGTATTTGCATAAACACCAGCTTAATTATTCACAGTTCCACAATCATATCTTGAGAATATGTTCCTGCAGAGGCCTGTGTTAATGCATTTTTAAAGGCACGTAGCCCCAGTTTTGTGGTACGGAACCTTTGGTGTGCCGATTTCCCACATGGTACACATTGGAAAATCTATCTCCCCCTACGCAGCTACCAGGTAGATAACTTAAAAAAGTAATTACTTACAGTTACTAGTTAAAATAGGGAGAATTAAATGGGGGAATTTAGCTTTGTAGTGAAGTAGAAGAACTGGAGGGAGCAGAGATGAGGATGCTGAGGTTCTCATTGGGAGTGACCAGGATGGATAGGATCAGGAACGAGTACATCAGAGGGACATTACATGTTAGAGACCTTGAAGATAAAGTCAGAGAGGCCAGACTGAGATGGTTGGGACATGTCCAGAGGAGAGATAGTGAATATATTGGTAGAAGGATGCTACATTTAGAGCTGCCAGGTAGGAGGCGTAGAGGGAGACCAAAGAGGAGGTTTATGGATGTAGTGAAGGAGGACATGAGACAGAGACAGATGCGGAAGACAGGGTTGGATGGAGGAGATTGATTTGCTGTGGCGACCCCTGAAGGGAAAAGCCCAAAGAGAAAGAAGAAGTTGAGAGATAAAGTTTCAACAGTTTGCTCTGAGACTTAATACACACAATGAAAGTACATCAAGTAGCACCTGGACCTCCATCCTGAAAAGGACAGTTTTAAAATGAAAAACTGCTCTATTGTTGCATTGTGTTCTGTTGTGTGGCTTCGACATGTGATGTTCCCGAATTAGTGAACAATGAGAACCATTTCCAACTTGCATGTAAGAACGTCTTGTTCGTATATCTTTTACACTCTGGATCAAAATGTTCAGACCGGTTGAAAAGTAGATCCTCAAAATGAATCTATTTGGGAGTGAGACAAAAAACACTTTGTAGTTAGATTACCTGGCACTGGAAGTCAGTAAGGTTGTTATTTTAACACCGTTTGAGCCAACACTGGTGTTTCTCACTAAACAAATGCACCCTTGTAAGTAGTCTCCTATTTGGGAACGACTGGCTTTCCTGGTGAAATACATTAAACAGATAATGACCAGTGGATAGGTTTAAGCAATATGTTGGCATTGTTGTAAAGATGGGGAATAAAGGTAAAGATGATAAAGGTGATGCCTGTCAACCTAAGGCATTGGAGGATGAACATGAAGTATCTCAAAGTCAGTAGCAGTAATGTTACCTTCATTAACAGCAAGGAATGCAAGGAACTTATTGGTTTTCTGCAAGAAGAATAGGACAGAGTTGATTAGACTTTGGCCTGTAAATACTTGGATAAAAGAATGTTGTCATTCGGTTTGGTAATTATATCTACTGGTTTCATCTCATTGAATATATAATAAAACATGAATGACATTACTTGTAAAACTCGTAATTACTTACATTTTTATGTTTCTTTCGGTCTCTGCACTTCCGTCTTGTAGCACGGCCTTCTCAGACAAGGGCCAAGGGGTAGAATTGGGATTTAGCCGAAGTCACTCTCTGGTGGAGCTAGCTACACCACACCCATCTTCTGGTGTGCTACTCGTACTAAGCTGCATAGAAAAACGAAATTCTTGGCAATGATCAGATACGCCACTTCTGTGCAAGCATCGTCCAATTTTGGGAGGCAGACATCGAGAATGGAGTTTTTTTTGTGTGTGTAATAATCACCACTTCTCCCAAGCTTCGATTGGAACGTCCTTGGAACAATTCCTTAATATCCTAAAATTGAGGAATGTGGAAAAATTCCCACCAATTCACAACCAAAGACATATTTATGTTTGTTTTTTTTTGTATGTGGCTAAATTTGTGTCAAAGTGAAATGTATCCTTTCACAAAATGTGTTTTTCTTCCTTTTTTTGTTGGGAAAATTGTCAAAAATGGCGGCTACTAAGAAGGAAGCCTGCTTTAGTTCAGCAAAACAACACTCCCTCATTTTACCACACTACCGAGAGGTGCATTCACAGACAGCCTCAACACACAATCATTATTTGTGTGTAGGTGGCCTAAATAAACAGAATGACAAAGAAAAACAATACATTTATATTATTATCAGCATTAAATATAAAAAAAAACACAAATATGTAAAAAAAAAACAGGACGAAACCTCACAATGCAAAAATACAACTAAGGCAGTTGCTGAAAAATTGAGACTCACAAAATACTACAGTCAGAAAATACACAGGACTACGTTAAAAAGCCATAGCATTTCAGTATGTGGAATCAAACTATGGAATGGATTGAGTAAGGAACTCAAACAATGCACAACGATGAGACAATTCAAGAAACAAGCAGTTGATGTTTGAAGGATGAAGAGTCTTCAACCAGTCATGATGTACTTTATATATCCCTATATTGACAGTTACTATGGTACCCATTATGTCATTGTATGGTCATATCACCTCGTACTTTGGTACGAGGTACATTATGAAAAAAAATACCTTAAACTGTATTATGGAAAGCAGGAAGTGAACAAATGTCCCAGTTACTGATTGTAAAAGTACCAGATGGAGGGGTAGGATTTAATAAGCTTTGCTTCTTCCTACTCCTTTTGGACATGTGGAACTGTGAACTGATTATGTGATGCATTCAATTGTAATCTGATGCATGTTCAAATGAAATTAAACCATTACCATTACCAAAATGACCAACAATCAGGATATACGCAGGCTAGCACAGCACAAGGAGAACGTTGAGCTGGACGCAAGTTTAGATGTTGCAACAATCTGGCACTGAGGACCTGATTGAATCGGTCCCTGTGACGTGCAACAAAGAGCAGACAGGCGGCAGCAAAGCAGCTCCAACAGAACAACTAATTTTTGTTTTGATTCATTATTTGTTTATACTGTATTCATATGCAATTTGAATTGTCTTCTGCATGTAAAACTATAAAATGTGTTGTCTTGACATTTTTTGCTTTAGGCTTGGAAAATTTGATTTGGTTAGCGTCCGTTTGTTAGAATAAAATGTAGATAGAATGAATATAGCATTAGTTATCACCCTTATATCCATTTGCTTGACAATAGAACGTGTTTGAATGTGCTGAAGAAGGATGTTCCCGTGACCCTGATCAGAGACCCCCAGTGACCCCCAGGTCCTGGAGGTGCCTGGATGCGCCAACAGCGACCCTGCAGATGTTCATGTTAATCCTGCAACAATGTGTCAAGATAAGACTCATAAAACAATAAAAGTAATTACTCCCACATATGTACGCACACACATAGACAAACAAATCCAACTTGTGCAACTGCCTTCTCCCCTCCTTAGAGTTGCACGACCATGTAGTAGGGACCCCCGAAAGAAGAAAAAGAGTGTGAACTGCATATTCAGAGTGGAGCGGCATGTCACTGGGTATGTGGTTTCACTCTCCTCGGTGCGAGTAACTTTGAATATTGTTATCTGTCAATTCTGTATTTCTGTATTTAAGTGTTTTTACAAGTGTCACAGGAGTTTGAACCTGACACCGCTACAGTCGGATCTTCTGGAACAAATTAATGAAGCTAACCAAGGTTCCACTGTACATAAAACAAATCTTCTAATAAGCCAAATTACAAAGAGGGGACTCATTAGATTAGAAATTGTGACATTATCCTCCAACTGGGTAAATAAAGAGGCTTTTTGTTTTTGACTCTTTTACACCAGGAGGTCAATGCCAAGAGCTGATATTTAAATTGTTGACCAATTAGTTTTGGGATTTATTTTTGTTTGCACCACTTGGGGGTTCTCTGTATAAATAATCCTTCACATATCGCCAACTCTCATCAATGCCTGCTGAGCATTTAATCATAAGCATGTGTCCAATCTACTCAAAGCGCAAAGCAATTATAAATGCCTGCAGGCAAATTGAAACAGGTAGCCGCGTTGTTGGATTATTTTTAGCCACAATTGATGGACCCCCCGCCTCAGTTGAAAATGTGTTTTTGTTATGTATTTTGAATGCACCCTCTTGTTAGCGGCATCAGGAGACATTCTGTTCAACACTGCTTGCTGTATACCCCAAAGGCTTCCCAAAAAGATACTCTCCAAAAGTAGGACAATAATATGGTTTCTAACAGACTACAGTCAGAATGATGCCAGGCACCGGAAATAATCTGAATCTCAGTTAAAAAAAAAGAAAATAGTAACAAACAAAAAACACCATGTGAAAGGAGTAAATCTTATAAAAGACTCGCAAAATGGTAGACAGTTTGATTTTCCGAGTCACCACCGATTTATTTCATGCTCTGTGGCGTTAATAAGCACCTAATACTCGACAGACAAGTTGACAAATCTTACAATTGACATGACTCTTGTCTTTTAAACTTCCTGCGGCTGATATTTGCTTGATTATTCTGCTTTTCATCCTCTTTCATCAACGTCATTCTGTCCACTTGCAGGTTAAAATGGCGCATTGACATATTCGTGTTGTCCAGGTAAAAAAAAATGTAATGTTGAAGATCACTGAAAGTGGCAAGTCTATTAATTGGGGGAATGGGATAAAAATGCCAGGAGTGGGAATTGAGTTTCCAAAGGCCTGTCAAGTATAAGCCTGTTAGCTAACTTAACCAATTTTAATATGCGCCTGCGGGCTGACTAAATTGTACGACTATGGCAAACCTCAAGTTCACTGAATGTCATGGCAAAAATGTCAAACTTTTAGTAACTCGCTATTGCCTTCGTTTTGGAACAGTAATACTCGAATTACACTTAAAGGGAGATACTCGTCCATCCAAGCCCACACCTCCTTGTCTCCAGCTCCACTGGGGGATAGAGGCGTTCCAGACCCAGTTGCGAGACACAACCCTTCCGGTGTTGAGGTCTACCGTGGGGTCTCCACCCGTTTGAGTGTGCGTGGAACACCTCAACACAGAGATTTCCAGGAGGCATTCGGACTAGATCAGTCAAAGTCGTTGCAATTAATTCTTCTCTGTGTAAACAGCGGCTCTACTCCCAATGGCCAAGCACCTTAGTCCAGCCATCGTGCAGAGAAATTTCAGCCAATGTATCCATGATATTGGTCACTATCCGAAGCTTGTGACCATACATGAGGCTAATAGGCTGAGCTGTCTCCTCACCATGATGGTCCACAATCGATCTACCCTCACTGATGAACAAGTCTTGAACCAGTCATGATGTGCTTTATATATCACTATATCTACACTTACTATGGTACCCATTATGTCATTGTATGGTCATATCACCTTGTACTTTGGTACGAGGTACATTATGAAAAAAATACCTTGGACTGTATTATGGAAAGCAGGAAGTGAACAAATGTCACAGTTACTGATCGTAAAAGTACCAGATGGAGGGGTAGGATTTAATAAGCTTTGTCTCCCTGAGCTGTCTCCTCACCATGATGGTCCACAATTGATCTACCCTCACTGATGAACAAGACGCAGATATACTTGAATTCTTCCACCTGAAGCAAAACCTCACTTCCATGGCCTCACATTTACACTCATTTCACAGTTTTGTGGAAAGATGTAGCAACGTCCCAACTCATACTGGACAAGTAAGTCACCCAAGAAGGAAGTCAAAAGAAAAAGCATTTCAAATGTACGGAGAGTATATGCCGTGTTTAAACTGCCAATACAATAGACTGGCATTATGATTGATGGGTATTAGTATTGTCCAAACAACCAATAAGCAATTGTCTGTCAAACTCTTTCCTCCAGCTCTAATTATTAGTGTCAGGTAGTATTGATAGACAAAGTGTCTGCATAGTTATTACCCTCAGGTCCACAAAGTGCAATATAAGCTTGATGTTATGCAATCAAGCTGATCCTTGGGTGATCAATATGTGATGGGGTTTGTTTGAAAGGCAGGATATCAATACATAATCTCTAAACTCTCTTTGGATGGGCTCTACATGTTCAAATAAGTTCATGGTCTTGTATGATGTGAGATATACAAGGTATCGGGTTAAATATGCCCTGAGGCTGATCAAGGTAATATGGCATGCACTCAGTGTAACTATACAGATCACTGCCTTCCTTTGTGTTCTGGTGTTAATAGAATGCCTCTGAGCAAGGCACATATGTGGTGTTCAGTGGTATAATTTGTTATCCCAGCATGTGTTTTTTATGTAAAATACATTACATACAAAATTATGCTACATGTTGTACTAAAAGTTAAAGGGAAATACCAATTTCATCCTCTATCAACCACCAAACGTTCTACGTCCCTACAGCCCAGTTTGTGTGACCATTAGGCACACACATTAAATTAAGCAAATATCAATCGATTAAATATCTTCCAGTCAAACATCTCCAAAACCATGGCCAAGACCAAAGGATTGTCAAAGGAACCAAGGGCTAAGATCATAGACCTGCACTAGGTTGGAATGGTCTTTTTCAGTCCAACAGCCCTCGCTCTGGAATTTGGTTCAAGATTTTGTAGGACGATTGTGATAAAGTTGAGGGACCATCAGCATCTCCGTCCTCCATCAATGCCCAAAGGGTCTCCCAGTTCAAGACAACATGTACAGACTCAGCTGAAGTTTGCCAATAAACATCTGAATGACTCAAAGCTTGGGAGATGAGAACTTCCTGTGCTTCCAGATGTGTAAAACCCTGATGACCGACTACAAGAATCATCTCACCACGGTTTTTTCAGCCACGCTTTGCATACTCATTATTCATAAACTTACTCAAGATTCCTAAACCATCATTCCAGCCTTTCAGGTACCGCTACTGAAGCCTTTCCGCTCACTTCAAGCTTGGTCCTAATTTATTAACATGATTAAGTGTCATCAACTGAAAGCAACATGATTCACCCCCACCTGTGTGAGGACAGACTCATCAGATATCACTAATCAAGTATAGGTTGATGTGAGTGTTTAGCCAATCATGTTCAGCCTCTAGCAGCGATTTATTAATTGCCAATCAGACATTTAAATAGGAGCAGTTAATTTTGTTGTTGTGCCGTGCTGCTCTCTGTTTTTGAACAACCAAAGTTAAGATAAGGTCATGGTAATGCTGACTACCATGCATGTCAGGTTACGTTGCTTTTCAGAAGAAACATAAGAAGAAAGAAACAAATATAACAGACCACAAACAACTGATGCTAGGGCCAGAAACGTCAATCTGTTTCTTCTTAATGTTTTAAAACACGAACAGATTTGTCAAAAGTATCTGGCGGTAATAATGACTCCCTACAAGAAAGATGGTGCTCTTAGTTTGTCACAATAGGTAGCAAGATAAAACAACACGTTTCCATAAAGCTCACATTGTCATCAAACCATTGCATTGATGTTTTACTTTGAAAGCAGCTTCAAAGGGTAATGATAATGCAGGAGAGTGCATTTGTTCTCTGTCATATAAATGAACTGCTGTATGTACTTACAAGACATGCCTCACTTAACTCACCTTTACTGAAGCCATGTTTACCCGATGTACAATGAGGCGTGTAACGGTACAACATTTTTATTGGATACAACTTACTGTTCGGTACTGATATCCCTTGAAGTACACGTTGAGTTCCTGCAATGGTAACATGATCCCAAGAGCTGACTCGTTGATGAGGAGTATGTGCTAGTAGAATAATAAGTGAGAATTATCTCACAAAAAGCATAATAATCCCTAATAATAACACCGATACTATTGCGGCCATAACCCAAACCAAGCTAAAACTCAACTCTGAACCACCAAAGTCACTTCCTGTCCATCCCCCTCGGCAGTGCCGCAGCCAGAAATTTTTCATGGTGGCCAAGGTGAGGCCATAACTCACATAAGGGTGGCAATAAGTTGACACCTGAATTGTCTAGATGGCAAGTGGGGTGGCCGAAGGGTGACCAGGGGTGGCCGGAGGGTGACCAGGGGTGGCCACAGCCACTGCTTGCCACCCCGTAGCACCATCACTGCTTTTGGACCATCCATTAGAGCAGAGGTAGGGAACCTATGGCTCGGGAGCCAGGTAGGGCTCTTTTGATGACTGTATCTGGCTCTCAAGCGTTTCTTACCACAATAAAAATGTATGTTTGCTAACATTTTAAAGTAAACATCACGGAAATGATTGTTAAAAATAATATTCAAAATCAACAACTTTCTTATGCATTTTAATCCGTCCATTTATTTTCTACTGCAATACGGCCGACCATATCTATCTTTCCTGATGATATTTTCCAGGTCAAACACCAAAACTCGATTATTACTGGGTAATGCGGTAGTCTACCTCGGTCATTGAGATGTCAACATCGAAATATAAACTTTCCTCCTTTAGTCAGATAGTCACCTAGCTAAAGCTGCAGAACCAAGCCTTCTGACGAAGATGGCCAAAAGAATGAAATACATGTACGGAGTATGGTGCAAAACTATGCAGCAGCAAAAGTTGTATTAATGGCAACAAGTATTTGATTTATTATTAGACACTGCGCTGCTCACGAAAGTGTGCTGGCCACACCCCATTGGCGTGGGGTAATGTGCCTGGTCTACGTAATTAGAGCCCATTATATCTAAAACTGTTGGTCTTACATAAAAATGCACACATTTTATTGCATTCAATGTTTAAAAAAAATGTATATGGCTCTCACAGATACACATTTTAAAATATCTGGCCTTCATGGCTCTCGTAGCCAAAAAGGTTCCCGACCCCTGCATTAGAGCAATTCATTGCTGAATTATGTGCCGACCGCATGTATTAATGCATAGTTTCTGAATTCTGTTCACCATAATGGAGGCCAACCCGCGCAGAGCATAATATGGAAGTGAATGCCGATCTACACTCCTGTTTTAACTCTAGACTTGGTTTACATGATAATAATAATAACAAGGCCACCAATAATAGCAGATTTATGTGCTGAATCACACTTCAGAATTTAAGTCAAGGTCATCGTGAGAACTTAACCAAATGGACCAAAGTAATCAGGTTGGCCACTGCAGAGTCTGGAGAGTGACAGGTGGCCACGGCCACCCCATAGCTCCGCCACTGCCACTAATTATGTCTACTATATTGGGTAATACCAGTGTAAAGGTGATTATAGGTGTGTTATTTCATCTATAGGGAGCTCTAATAGTAGTAAAAAAATAATTCAAAAGATTATAAACATATTTTATTGGCTAACTACAAAATTATGTCATTTATAAATAGTGAATCCTAGGATTTTTGGAAATGAAGGATTATGCACCAACCCAGTAAAAACAGAGCAGCAATGAAGAAGGCTGTTTAAGTTCAAGTTTTCCATTCATTTCAACAGTTGTGCCTCGTTTATCAAAGGTAATTGGCACCAGACCTGACCGCTATAAGTGAATATTAATAAACAAAATATTTACATAGTTAGATTAGGGTTTTAACATTATTAGAGCCCTGTAAACAAGGAATAACACCCCCTAGTCACTTTTACAGTACCACTACAGGGACACAACAGACAGATGCCGCCAGCTACCAAGCTAACTAGTTAGCCTCACCAATTTACTTATTTTAACCTTAAAGTGTTTCAAGTAGAGTGGGGAGGAAGGCCAAAGAAGCCAAAAACTTACAAATCACCACTTCCACACGGAATGAGAGGCCAAAGTTGTTTTTTTTCATTCGATTTCAGCCACAGCATGTCCATCTCAGTCTCAATTTGACTTTTGATATGGTTTTTTTTTTACTAATACTAGGCCCATAGTCAAGCATGAAGCAACCAATTTTAGAGCAGAAAGATCTAATATCGGAGGTATCAATATTTTAGTATTGATCTTTCATTTTCAGTTTGCATGTTTGGGATGTTCTGGACAGGAGTATATGGCATTTGAAGAAAACAGACACTGTCTGGGTTTTAGTCTTTTGTGATGCTTGGTGTTATCATCTCACTCTACACTTTTTACCAGCTCATCACTCCTACTCTCGTATTGACTACTTTAGCACGTAGCTCAATACTATCTGACATTTAAAAAGGTTTGCATTCGTCTTGGGGTGTCTTAGAATAGTCAGCGATTTGAGTCTGATTCGACTCTCAATCCTGCAGTGGAATCATATGAAAATGTCGTGTGATCAAGATTCTACCATTCTGATTACACGGGGGTGCCCAAATCTGCTGCTGAACATACATTTTTAAACAGAGTCTTTGTTTTTGTTTTAAATAGCCTATTATTTTCTGATTCTGCCCCATTTGTGTTGAAATTGAAAGAATTGAAAATGACGTGTGTTTAACAGAAGACCTATATTTCCTCATGATTATTATACCTAGAGTTAGAGAGTGTATTGGCAATTTTATATTTTACCATTATCTCATTTGATTTTTAATTCTGTTCCAGAATGTCGGACTCAAACCAAAACAGACACTAACTAAATCAACCTCAATAACCCAAAATGGAGCCAAAGAAAGTGAGAAGAGTTAGCATTTTGATAAATAAGTGAGAAACACGATTGAATTTGCATCCATGTTTCCTTCAGACTACACCAGGGCACCTGTGTAGACAGATATACCTTACCACCACCAGTGTGTGACTGAATAATAGGTTCATTTCATTGTGAAAAACCTTGGGTGCCTTGAAAAGTGAAATATCAAATTTAATTCAGTCAACTCACACACAGAGCTGAGAAATTTATAATATGTTTAGAGAAAAAAAACCCAGATGGAAATAAAAAGACAGGTATCACACTTAGATTTACCCATTTCCATATCTGAACATCATGAAGCCCTACAGCAAATCAGAACCACCAGGTTCCCCGTTAAGTATTATGAAAGCATTCTGGCTACTACTTGCCCCAATATTTCTAAGAGTGGTTTTGGAAATAAAAAAAAACCCTTTCCTTCCCCCCAGCATGAACTCTGCTATAATCAGTCTCCTGCTGAAACCGGATAAGGACCCAATCCAGTTCCTCATTTCATTTATTAATGCAGATCTTAAAATAATCTGCAAAGTATCAGCCAGAACACTGGAAAACCATGCATGTGCACCTCTGATCAAAATCAGAAGAAAAATTCACTATTAGATCTTAAGGAGTTTCTAAGTATAGTATGTAATTTATTCCAAGCAACCATTAAACTTAAATAGGCTGTTCATCTGCTGACCATAGATTAAAAAATATATATAAAACAGAATGTCCAAAAAGGACTCAGTAATGAGTAGCTGCACTATTCTTGTTAATCACCTCAAACTTTTATGGGCATGCTTGATGCCAGTGTTTTCAGCTAACATTGTGGTTAAGAGAGCTAAATCATGCAATGCTAACCACATTATGATGAAATTGCCACATTCAATTGGTTCCTTAAAAGGTGGAATGGCTGTTGAAGTATCAATGAATTGAAGAACAATAGGTGAAGCTGGCTGAGATTTGTTTGAGAATGGGCTGCTGTGCAAAACATGCTGCAGAGCCAAGTAGAATGAATGGACGTTCCACAAAAAAGTCCTTTGAATGCTGTTGGATTGGTGTAAAGATTGTAACGGGGATGGGTACATTACCGCATGAGAGTGCACAGCATTGAGAGATGTCTTACAAAAAGAAATCTGACGTTCAGCAAATTAAAAATCTCATTGACAATATTATGCTTGCAATCAAAATGAAAGCATCAATGTTGGGTCAAAAAATCCAGGATCGCGTGATAAACTATTTGAGTTCTCCAGAAAGCTGGTGAAGCAAAAATGATGCATATTCCAAAAAGTTAAACTTTTCACACCACAGACTATTTTCCCAAAGAAAAAGGGATCATCGAGATGATTTCTGGAAAAATTTCGACGAGGTTCTTTTTGTTTAACAGTGGTTTTGGTCTTGGAACATGCAAGCCGTTTTTGCCCAGTATCTGTCTTATAGTAGAGTCATGAACACTAACATGAACTGAGTTCTTTGGAGGATGCTGTGGGGTCTTGTGACCTATTGGATGAGTTGTTGGGGTAATTCTAGTTGGCCGGCCTCCCCTGGGAAAGTTCATCACTATTTCACGTTTTTGCAATTTGTGGATAATGGCTCTCACTGTGGTTCGCTAGAGTCCCAAAACTTCAGAAATATATACAATATTATGCAAGCAGTCCCTCAGTTTCACACCGAGCATGGACTGGACATGATGATGATGATGGCCAAACAACATTGACTCTTTGATGCCTGAAAAAACTTGTGGAAATTGCATATTCCACTTCTCCACTTTCTGAGCAAAGTGTGATGGCTGTTCTGAGGAACTACACATGCTTCAAGAATATCCAGGGAAAACAGAAATCTAGTGGCAAATTACTGCTACAAAAAGCACGATTCACAGTTCAAGGTTACTCTCCCTTCTCTAGGAGATGTTTGGGCGAGCTGGCACAACTCTGCTTTTCTTTTCAAAAGATGCAACCTGACTGTGATGGAAGGGCACGGTTTAGAAGTTGCATTCCCATTACTTGAAGGTGGAGTGACCGTGTCAAAGAGCTGGTGAAGACCTCATCAGCTGATGGCAGAAAAGTAAGACCACTTTTTATTCGAAGGCTCTGTGGTCTCTTGGATGCTCCTTTTCCAGACGGTGAATTTTGAGTACAGATCAACAGACATTGCTACATAGAATAGTACAAGGCCATTCTGTGGAGGCCATTAACAGTGAACATGCTAAATTCAAGTACACGGTGAGGCAAAAAAATTTAATTTACATATTCTCAGATAAGGGGCTGCACGGAGGATGAGTGGTTAGCGCGCAGACCACACAGCTAGGAGACCCGAGTTTGGCGACTCCAAATTGTCCATAGGTGTGAGTGTGAATGGTTGTTTGTCTATATGTGCCCTGTGATTGGCTGGTGACTAGTCCAAGGTGTAGCTCGCCTCTCGCCCGAAGACAGCTGGGATAGGCTCCAGCAATCCCCACAACCTTCGTGAGGATAAGCGGTAGAAAATGAATGAATGTTCGCATATATGGTGGCTGTGGAATACAGCATATTAGCAAAAAGAAAACATGCATCTGTAAGCAAAAGTTAGGCAAATTTTGCTTTTATTGATGATTTTCAAGCATTAAAATTTTTGGTGAGACATAAGCGCCAGATTGCCGGAAAAGTGCGAACTGCATGTTCGTGTGTTGACATGACCCCAGGATACAAAAAGGGGACGAAAGTGTTGAGCAGAACAAGGAACCTGCAGAAGCTTGTAGAATTAAACATGCAGGATCCGCACAGGGCAACCTATGCACAGCAAACAAGCCGGCAGCAAGCAACACTCCAACAAAGGAAAAAGGTGCCACCTGCTGAACTAAATAATCAGAACACAAATTAGCTGCAGGCGCGTATGAACAGGAAAGCAAAGGCAGCCAAAAGCAGAACATAGAAATAAGCTGTCATGCAACAAAAACACACACGGCGGGACTACAGTGTTTCGATTGATCAGCTACCCATAGGTATCGGTATTTTGTCTCATCTTCGGGATGCCGAGTGCACATAAAACGGAGTCTGCTGCATTTGCGGTTCCGAAGGCAGCGGATGCGGCTCGAAGGGCCCAGCAGAGGCTGGCAAACCTGTTTTTCATTCAGGGTTTCCGTTAATAGTGTGAGAAGACTAGAAATAAATGCATTGTTAAATACAAAACATGAGTTGTGGATACCAGCATTTTGTTCATGTTCTGGTAAAAAAAAAAAAAAAAGAAAGAAAATAAATATTTAAAAAATTAGCTCTTCATTTTGTATCTCTCACAAGAAAAAAAACTTGGTGACCCCTGATATAGCCAGTACATTTAAACATTTACTCTGTGCGTATGTGATCGGCATTGGTATCGGTCGATTTCACTCATCAATTATCATATCGGCAGCATATAAGCCTGATAGGGACACCCCTGGGCATGACTGAAAACTGTCATAAACAAGTTTTCTATGCTCTAATTGTGATAATTCAATTTATAAATAAGGAATCTTATTTGTTGGAATTTACTTGCAGGCAGGATGGAATGGGTGGAGAAAAGTGTCAGGCGTGATAGAAGAGTTTCAGCTAAAATGAAAGGAAAGGTATACAAAGACTAGCCATGAGACCAGCCATGTTGTTTGGTCTAGAGACAGTGGCATTAAGGAGAAGACAGGAAGCAGAACTGGAGGTAGCAGAGATGAGGATGCTGAGGTTCTCATTGGGAGTGACCATGATGGATAGGATCAGGAACAAGTACATCAGAGGGACATTAGATGTTAGAGACCTTGGAGATGAAGTCTCCGGATGACATGTCCAGAGGAGAGATAGTGAATATATTGGTAGATGGATGCTGCGTTTAGAGCTGCCAGGTAGGAGGCGTAGAGGAAGACAAAAAAGGAGGTTTATGGATGTAGTGAAGGAGGACACGAGGGTAGTTGGTGTGAGAGAGACAGATGCAGAAGACAGGGTTGGATGGAAAGGGAAAACCCCAAAAAGAAAGACAATTCACTTATCACGGTCAGTTGTGGAACCAATTAACTACAATAAACAAGGGATTATTGTTATTATTGTTGTTTTGGCCAGGTGTGAATTATTTTTCTGGGAGTTTGTGCGTATGCTCAGACACATGAAACATTATTGGGAACATTGTAAACTTCACTATAAACAGTATAGTATAACTATGTTTTTGTGTTTAATTAAAAGCTAGAAAGTGCCAATGAAGTTGCAGGGTGAACGTAGAGAAAAAGACCTAATGAATTCCAGTGGGAGAACTCTCATTCCCTGTCTTTCTATTTGAAAAGGTAGGCACGAGCAGCAACAAAATCTACCTTGATGGAACATGTTTCATTCAGACACACCTCCTCCTGTCTGATGGCCTCGGCTGCCTCACTTCTACTGCAATATTTATATTACTGGAGCATATTTGCCATTCGTTTTGATCTTCACAGACACTGTAATAATTAAATATATGTAGTGGTGCAGTGCATAATACATGGCAGCGAGCGTGGGTGGCATGGTGATTGTTAACCCTCTTGAAGGAGCACTTGGAGAGACAGTAGTAGAGCATGTACAGATTTGGGCATCTTAGAAAGCCCTCGGCATGCACACGTATTGACAGCTGATGTATGCAAAGGTTCGGTTGCTTACAGGACTTTAAATCACGACATTCCATGCAGGAAAAATACAAGTACTGCTGCTTGAATTTGGTTGAAACAAGCTTTTTAAAAATTCATGTAAACACATTATTTAGATCATGTTTGAGTTCTTAAGGATGGCGCGATTGGACATGGACAATTGGAAACCAGATCCCGTTTACATGTACAATATCCCAGCAGGCTTTGATTATATGTGCCAGCCTCCATGGAATACTTACTAATAAATTAAATTCACAAGATGATAAGACAAATCTGGAGAGAGGGGGGCACAACAACAATGAGACAAACAAAAGCTACAGAGAATGTTTCTATGCACTAAATGAGTCAGATTTGTAAAATAATTCCGTTTCTCGGCTTTTCGGTTGACCTGTCACGTCACAAAGCATCTCGGCTCAGGGTTGCCAGATCCACCTTATTATAGAGAGTCACTGTTCATTTGTATTTGACTTTGATGTTTCATTGTAATGCAAATTTGGAGCCGGCCAGACCGGAGCAGGAGGGGATAGACAAGAAGAGACAAGGAGACAGAGGGGGCAGTGTGGGGGCAATACAGAGAGAAACAATATCAACAGCCACAGTGATTATACTGCTTTTAAGCAGTTATACTTATTAGTGGTAATAATAATAATAGTAATAATGAATAATTAAAAAAATAATAGTAATAATGAAGCAATCTTGTTGAACGACATCACCATCACATTCATATCAATAACATGACAATAACATAGATAAATCAGTGAATGATGTGTAGGGTTGCGTGTCATTTGAATTTGAACGATTCCTGTTCTGATTCTTTGTTTTGACTCTGGTTCTGAATGATTCTCGATTATGATGCTTTTAAGCGGCGGGGTTATAAAAGTTTGCTTTTCACCCAACTTCCATATCAGCTAGCATCCTGAAACCCTGGGCTACATTGACATAAGACAGACATATTTTTTTTTTTTTTTTACTTCTCGGAGTAATTATGCTGGATACATAAACATATGTTGTATGTGTTTATCCTCATTAGGGGGTATGCTGGAGCCTATCCCAGCTGACTTCTGGCAAGAGGTACAACCTGGACTGGTTGCATACACTATGTATATACAGTAAAACTGCACATTTTTTGAGTGGCCTTTTACTGTAGCCAGCCTATGCAAAACCTGGTGCCTCCAAGATATCAGATTTTCTTTATTTTAGATGAAACTTTCTTATGCCACAACATAAGTTTGTGTAATCATTTCGGATAAAAGAAACTGTCTAAATTGTGTACTTTTGAGACTTCACGCTGCGACATGTTAGAGTAAGATTGTAATAAGAAAATGGAATGAATGATTCCCAAAATAATAATAGCGCTATGTCAACATTTTTTTTTCCCTCTCGGGAATTGATCAAACCTGCAAAAACTGAAAAGCCGCTTGCCTGAACAAATTGCTCTCTCCACTCGTTTATGTACAAACACCCAGTTGCGTCCTCAGCTGACACATAATATCACTTGGCTCTTGTTTGCCTGTGATTATCAAGCCCACTCATGTTCTATTTCTGCCATGCATTAACCGTTGAAATCATAGCGTGTCCCTCACACCCCCAGTTTTCAAACTGACATCAAAAGAGCAACGCAAACAACAGGTCCCGCTTACCATTCAGCAACATACAGGGGTAATTTGTGGATGCGTGATGCCACTAATGTGTGCCCACATTTGTCAATCATACTGCCTGGCCAAAAAATAAATAAATTCGGCACCTGGAAGCAAATCGCTGTTGCATTTGCATGGGTGATTTTGTTTCAGCTGCCAACAAAGATGAAGAAGAATTCAATGAAACTACTCAAAAGGAAGAACAGCTTACTTTTATCCTTGTGGTTAAACAACTTGCCGATTTTGTCGCAATTCAACACTCCTTAACGACATATTTTCTCAAAAGTGACTTTCTCTGACATCATATTGGAGTTTTCTAATATGGCCAAAGCACATATTGTTCTGCATTTTGTGTTCTCACTGAGCAGCAGCGGGTGCTGTTGACAGGTCCGCCCCACTTTTACCGGACTGTCTTACCAGGAAGGTGAGTGTGTCCTAGCTTTGCCTTCTTGTTGGTCAGGGGTTGGGTTGCATTATGGATTTTTTTTAAAGCTTTTAGACAAACCTGACACTACCAAAATGTACCAAAGACACTTGGCCTCAGCTTTAGTCATGTAATTGCAGTCATCTCATGTGACTGTATATGGACAGGTGAGTACACCACTATCTGTATCTGTAATATGTATTCTGTATATAGTATTATGTATATAACATGAATTGATGAGAAGCTGCTATATTTATTATTATTCAGCTATATGTGTACAGTGTATGTGTGACTGTGGACAGGTGACTAATGGGCACAATGTATAGTTAGTAATGAAGCCTATAGGAGTCACAGGTATGTAAATGCAGGCACTATAATGCAAGGGTTTTTGGTGTGCAGCCATTTTTGACTAATGTTGGTGCAAGGGTATGAATACTTTAGCAAAAATTAAATACAGACTTATGCAATTTAGCTATAGTAAAGAGTACTTATGAACAAAAACACCGATAGGTTGTCATGTTTGTGCTATTTTTTTCCATGTAAACAGGAGAAACACACCTTTCCTTTGTTCTGTGCTGATGAATTGAGTGTTGCACATACGTAGGTATGAATACTGTTGCAACCCACTGTATTCAAACACAATGAAGTTTTCCCTTATGGATATGCATAATTGCATGCAGTATCGGTAACTCGTTATAAATGAGTATCCGGCTTATCTCGAATGTGCAGCTTAGTACATGTGTGTACAGAACTATTGTTAATATTATTATTATTATTAAGACCCGGGTTCAGTTCCACCCTCGGCCATCTCTGTGTGGAGTTTGCATGTTTTCCCCGTTCATGCGTGCATGTTTTCCTCCCACATTCCAAAAACATGCTAGGTTAATTGGCGACTCCAAATTGTCCATAGGTATGAATGTGAGTGTGAATGGTTGTTTGTCTATATGTGCCCTGTGATTGGCTGGCGACCAGTCCAGGGTGTACCCTGCCTCTCGCCTGAAGACAGCTGGGATAGGCTCCAGCACCCCCGCGACCCTCGTGAGGATAAGCGGTAGAAAATTAAGAAATTATGATTATTAATGCCACTCCCATATTACAGTTATCATTCATAGCAGCAATGCCATACTTCAGTCTGATTGGCTTCTGGCTTCTCACGATACAGCTTTTCTCCTAACCAGAAATCTTGTCACGTTTTAATCTCACACCACCCGTACTAATTTCATTTCACTTTTCACTTTCTATTTCTTTGACATGCTGCCATCTGAAGAGTCTGCCTCACGCTCGAGAGAGTAGGGTAGCTTTTTCAGTTTGGAAATCATCAATTTAAAAAGACCATGGACTGTAGAATGTTGCAGAGGTGATCCTCACAACATTTAGCGTTCACATACACAACAATGTTTAAATCTGAAAAGCAAAGCAATATTTGTTACATTTTGCATTTTTTATGTCTGGAATTTGCTTCCTTTAGTTTTTGCAGCTCATTGGCATATTCAACAGATACAGTATTGCTTGTACATCCTCACCTGGTTCTGTATTCTACCCAAATCCTGAAATTCCTAAAGTTCCCAAAAAACCCCGCAGGCATGTTTCCTTGTGTAGCATGAAAATTCTCACATGTCGAAATCTCGATTTATAATCATTTCCAACTTGAAAGCAAGTTCTGACAGCTGCTGCAACCGCATCTGCAATGTAAGTAGTTTCAACCTTTAATCTGCACCACTGATCTTCCGGTTTGATGCGACTTTTACAGTTTGGTATGGTGTCCTGATTTTATCTGGTTCTCATTTCTCTTATGGAAGTAAATGTTTTGTTTCCTCTGTTTCGATTAGGCCAAAATTTTCAAGCTTTGTTTTAGTTTTAGGGTTAGTTTTGGTGTTTTAAACCCCTCCCCACAAAATAACTCATGGTGACCTGTACAGACTTGACTGGACTTGACTTGAGTGGCATATAGGAATATTTTGGAGTGGTTGTCATGTGACAGTCATGTGATTATCAGACAAAGGAGTGCTTGTATATGCATTAAATAAAACATGCACTGGTGAAAGAAGACCAAAGTATAAAAAAACAGTACAAGGAAACAAATAAAACCACAAGAATGGCAAACACCAGGACAAGGAAGCTACACCAATAATTATTGGCAAATATGACATGAACGAATACATTGCATATAGTGGCATGAAGCACAAAGTCTGTATGGCCAAAACTGGCAAATACAACAATAAATGTTATGAAAACCGTCTGGTGTCAACCAAGCATTGCAGCAAGCTTTATTTGACAAGTGTAAACCGTTGGCTCCGCCCAGGAACACCAAACAAGGGCAGAACAGAGACAAAAGGGCAGGCATAACTGTTCTTATATTTCATGAATGAATATGTGCTGGTGATGTGCAGATCGATACTGAAATATCGATTATTCCGATGACAGCGGTTCATGGTCTGAAATCGATTTTCAAATCAAAATATCAAATACTTGAAATACTCTAGTCGTTTGAGGTAATATTTGTCTGAAATATTGATGCGTGAAATTTTAATAAAGTTTTCATTCTTATACAGTCTTCCTTTTTCTCTTTGGGCTTTTCTCTTCAGGGGTTGCCACAACAAACCAATCTCCTCCATCTGATGTACTCGTCCCTTATCCTTTCAATCCTGGTCACTCTCAATGAAAACCTCAGCATCCTCATCTGTGCTGCCTACAGTTCTGCTTCCTGTCTTTTCCTCAGTGGTAATGTCTGTAGTCCAAACAACATCGCTGGTCTCACCACAGTTTTGTATTTTTAAATCTTAAGTCATTTACTTTAATGGTTTTATTATTCGACTTATTCTCATTTTTATTGTTTAAAATCCTATCTTCACACATTTTACATGATTGTCATTTTTCTCTTGTTGTATATTACCTTGGCTGAACATACCCAATATACATCAGGAATATTCATTTCAGTAAATAAATAAACAATAAGACTTATTTATTAACTTATTCAATACTAATAATGTATTTTTGCGACTTTTTGTATTTTTCTGCACTGTAGATACAAGAGGTGATGATGCAACTCAGTTGCAACTCGAGTTAAAAAAATAACGTCAGACTCAGATTCTGTCTGGACGCTAGTTATTTAATACATTAATTGACATTGTACAGACTCTTATTGTAATAATTCATTTTCAGTCCAATACGAATTACTTAGTAGTATTTTTGGAAATACTAATCTGGGTTAACTCGATATCTAAATAATGATTATTGTATTAACAGTCCGAAGTTCAAAGACCAGCAAGCGCAACATCTGGAAGTTCCCTAATATTTTCTAAATAGATGCTAAGGCTGCAAACAATGACTGCTATTACTGAGATGGTGTGTTTATGAGTTTCATAATAGGAGGTCTTCTTCCACCCCGCAGTTCACAGCTAGTTTATTTTTGTCTTGTTAGAGTCTTGTAAATTTGATGGCTGCTTGATCTCCAACCCTTTTCACCCACCCTCACACAAACGTGTCTCTGAAGCTGTGCAGGTTCCACGTATAATGATGTCTAGTTTAATAAGCACTGTAATTGATTTATCTCAATTCCAACAAGTAAATATCCACATTGGGCAGTGAAGCTGCGGTAGCTGATCTTCAATAATGACATATTGGCTAGCGATGCCGCTCTAGCACTTTTATACAGACTATTGACAAAGTAATCAAATGATTGCCATTCAACTATTATAATAGATGGCTCATCTGTCCAACACAGTCCTTTCCGGGATTTCATTCCTGCTCCAATTTCATTCTTTTTCAAAACAATTCCGGAAAGTATTGGGAAACGATAAAATAAATGAAAAGAATCCACGTCATGGTCAAACTGGCACCATTTTATGACTTGGGGGCAGATCGATCCAGCTATCAAGGGGATCGGTACCAAGGGTAGTATCAGTATCGGCCTGACACCAGTGTGATGACATTGAACAAACACTCCATGAAAATTGTATGAATAAGTACAAGCACTGTATTTGGCTGTAGTGCTGGACTCTACATCAACAAGGAAGGATGGACCAACAACCAAAATGACTTGTTAATGTGAAAGCAAAGCTTCAGGGGAACTCTTCTTCACGTGTTTGTGGCAATTTCAAGAATTGTGTACAATGGGAGTCAATACGTTCTTAACCAAATGATTGCATGCAGGAGATTAAGAAGAAAAAGGGCAATAGTAAACCACACCTTTGGACGACGTATACAACGGTATATATGCGACCTGACTTTTCAGACTGTACTTTTCGGGTCCATATTGCATTAATATCTACAAGGAGGCCCATGTCCCATTTGAAAATGGGTATATCAGTGTATCACACAGAGGATTTTTCCACGAGTCATTCTTCTTTATTTCGAACATCACCTAAAGCACAACAAACCAAACATAAATCAACACAAATCAAAATACCTATGCATATACGTATAAACGTCCACATGTTCGAAAGGGAATGGAAGAAGTCAAGACTTATCTAGTCCCACCCCCCCAACCACCCAGATTCCAACCTCATCCCAACAAAACATATATTATTCCTTGTCTACAAGAATGAAAACCCCACATTCAACCACCCTCACCCAGCTTGAGGCACCCAACTACGTGCCAAGAGCAACCAGTTCATTACTACTCATTGTATCGTACATAGTCCAGTACAAAGAGTCATGACCATGTGTTGCATAACTGATATGGTATGTGAGTTTGTGCCTCAATTAAGCCTTTTATAAGAACCTTTTGTCATTAAACTAGTTCAGACTATTAACTACTAAACTGAATCTGAAGGAGTAATAGTAACTTATGACAGTGGCATTGTACTGTGTGATAAAACACATTTTGTGTGGCCTTTTATTGGAGCCAGCCTCAGGCACACCAGTGATATTCCACACCTGTGAGGTGAATGGATTATATCCACAATGATTAAGTGCTCACTAGCACAGAATTTGACAGGATATTTGACAAAATAGGCCTTTTGTTTTAAATCTCTGACTTGAAATAACAAAAACAAAAGGCTTGCGTTAATATTTTAGTTCACTATATTATTAGGCAGCCAATACCTGGAAACATTTTCAGTACATGCAAATTTGAAATATGTAATTAAAGTTCAAGCTGCATGGCGGACGAGTGGTTAGCATGCAGGCCTCACAGCTAGGAGACCCGAGTTCAATTCTACCCTGTGTGGACTTTGCATGTTCTCCCCGTGCATGCGTGGGTTTTCTCCGGGTACTCCGGTTTCCTCCCACATTCCAAAAACATGCTAGGTTAATTGGCGCCTCCAAATTGTCCATAGGTATGAATGTGAGTTTGAATGGTTGTTTGTCTATATGTGCCCTGTGATTGGCTGGTGACCAGTCCAGGGTGTACCCAGCCTCTCGCCCGACAGACAGCTGGGATAGGCTCCAGCACCCCCACGACCCTCATGAGGATAAGCGGTAGAAAATTAATGAATTCATAATTAAAATTTATATTTTATAGCTTCCAGGATTGTCAAAACTGCACACTTTTAGATTCAGACCAAGAATCAGTGCATTTTCAGTCTAGTGGCTTCTCATAGAATGCCTTGACACACACACATACACTCACATAGCACAATCAGAGTTGTGCAACAGTTACATATAACTGATGGAAAAATACTGGATAAAGCAGACATTATTCTCACTCACACAAGCTTAACTCTCATTTCTACACAAGCTTAATGTTCACTTCTTGAGGAGTTCAGAAACTATATAGACTTGGTATACTTTCATTCTGGAAGCTTCTCCAAGCTTATTTGATGATATATTTGTTTTGGGATTTGAGGGGGAGGGAGGAGTCCAGAATTAGCCCCAAATTCCAGACCTCATGAGCAGAATGGATGAAGGAACCATTGATGTTATTGCTGATGCTCCCCAAGGGAGGGACCACAATTATGATGCAATCATCACAGATAAAAACAGGTTCACTCAGTCTTTGATTCAGCAGGCTTCCAACTTGACCAGATAGGACTTTTTCTGTTTTTTTTTTTTCTGGTTTTGCTGTCTTCCCCTGTTGATCGCCGCTTCGTTGACTGTGGTTAGGTTTCCATCATTTTGAGAAAACCCCAACCCCAGACTACAAAATAATTTATTACTGGGTGCATTTGTCTTGGCAGTGGGTATTTTTAAGAATTTAATGTGTCTCTCTTGATAGCAAAACCTTTTCATGTCATTTCATTTGATGGTTGGACAGTGGAAATAGTTTTTGGGTTTAGTAAAGATATGTATTTATTTTTATTAGTCCCACAAAGGGAGTACTTTAGTTCATGATGCAGCACTCCCTCCAAATACTACTGTTGGGTAATATTGCAAAAGTCGTCATCAATTCAATGCCACATGAATACAAATCAGTTGAAAAATCTCAATCTCATCTCAATCTCTGG
The DNA here is from genome assembly GCF_030265055.1 of Doryrhamphus excisus. Taxonomy (NCBI): domain Eukaryota; kingdom Metazoa; phylum Chordata; class Actinopteri; order Syngnathiformes; family Syngnathidae; genus Doryrhamphus; species Doryrhamphus excisus. Next base: position 6,064,739 of record NC_080486.1, read on the forward strand.
CATCAACTGTGATTGAGTACAGACTACATAAAGTAAATAAGTCCAGAAAAAGTAACATGTGGCCTGGGAAACAACTGGGCTCACCTTGAAGAGACCAATGAACCTGCATCTCCATCCTGCCGTCTATCAGCTTAAGAAGGACACGTCCAACCAGGCTCAGGTGCAGCCACTTGTCCCACCTTAAACAGGCGCAATGTCTTCTGGAAAAAAAAGATGAAACTGAGGAGAAGGCAAGGGCAAGTGAACTGAATAAAAAAAAAAAGAGAACAAAAACACATTCCCACAAAGTAGAATTCCTTATTTAGAAATCAAATGTTTCCAATGACAGCGTGGAAAATGACCTTCTAAATGTGTTTTTTTTTTTACATTATTAGAGCCCCCCCAGACATGAAAGGGCATCCCTTTAAACCTTTACACTCACATTACACAATATAGTAGCCATAATACGAGAAAATAAGACATAATAGATACTGTATTTTCTGGACTAGAAGTCGCACAAGGCCAAAAATGCATAATTAGGTAGAAAAAAACATACATAAGTCGCACTGGAGTATAAGTCGCATTTTTTGCGGGTAATTTATTTTACAAACTACTACTACTTTTACAAACTACTGAAAACAGACATTACGTCATCTTGGAAGGCAAGTTCTAACAATAAAAGAATAGAGAACAGGCTGAATAGGTGTAAGATATGCTAACACAATGCTTATTCAGCTACACAAAAAATAAACATGAACAATAAATAAATAAAAATAAACATGAACAGAAAAGGTGAAAAGGTATAAAAAGTGTTTATGTAACATAAACTGTTTTTTCATTTATAAGTCGCTCTGGACTCTAAGTCGCAGGAAGAGCCAACCTAGTATGGAAAAAAGTGTGACTTATAGTCTGGAAAATCTGGTACTCAAACACACACATCTTTGTTGCCAGATCTGCTTATTATTAACTATGGGCTTGTATTTTCATAAAGTCGCTTGCAAATTCCCATTGCCATGACTTTTTTGTGTACTAAAATTGTATTTTAGTACACGTAGCCATTTCTCTGTTTCAAAATGCTTAATTTAGGCAATGACAAATGCTTAAATATGTCTTAAATATGTCTTAATATATATATGTGTATATATATATATGCTTAAATATTTTTCACTTATAAGAGTCAGTGTAGTAGTGTTGTAGTCAACCACAACACTATGTTGTTGAAAAATTGTAAAGCCAGGGGAGTTTGCCTTGCACCTCCAAAAATTCTAACCTCACATCATTTTGAAAGTGGACTGCAAGACTGTGATTGGTGGGCTTTTTTGAGTACATTTACAAGTTTTCCCAAAAAGTCCACAAAAGGAAAGAAACAGTGGAGCAAATTGGAGAGTGTACAATGAAAGTGATATATCTAAGTTATATCTAAAAGTTTCCTTCCGGCTTCAAAAGCGATCTGGATGTTCAGTTGGCATTGTTTACTACTGCTACCAAACAGGGAGCTAAATAGGTTGTCAACAGTTGCGTAAAAAAAAAAAGCATCAAAACAAAATGTACTTGTGGTGCTACCAAATAAGGTCTTCAAAGACTGGGATTCCCCCTTGTTTATCACGGTTAACTCCAGACCCGACCGTAATAGTAGCAGTTCCTTGAAGTAGGATTCTTTATTTATAAATCTAATACCATTGTAGTTAAAGCCTAGAAAACCTGCTGGACCTTTTAAATGTATTTTTTTTAACATTAGAGTCCTCTAGGCATGAAATAACACCCCTATATTCACCTTTATTTCAACTTTTATTACCCAACACAGTGGACCTCCTCATTATTTTTTTTACTTCCAGTTCCGTGCTTCACTCCGTGGCTATTGTCTCATCAATGTAACATTACTGGCACCTAGTGACTAGTATGAATACTACACCATGTCTAGAAATGCATCTTCTGAATGCCTTATATTTGTATTTTACTTCACTTATTAATTTTTATGCTTGAAAAATATGTTAAATTTGTGCATTTGTTTGCTTATAATAGGGCGTATTTAACCACAAAACAGTGGTGATTGATTAATTAATATAATTTTGAAAAACTGATAGAATGAAGCCATGAATTTTGAAGTATACTCCTCAATCCCTTCTCTTCTTATTCTGTGATGTAGTCAGGTAGAAGATGAAAATGTTCTTCTATGATCGGATTTTTAAATCAATCAAGTCTTTTTTTTTTTTTGGACAAAACACATTTTGCGATGTATTGTCATATTTCAACACCGTATTTTATATGAGATTTTCAATAGGTTGCATCGTCTAATTGGTTTTATTGAATATTAATATTGCACCATTTTACAAAGTCTCTTTCAGACCACTCAATTTGTTAGGGTACCTGATTGCATCTTCATATAATTGGACTGCACGGAATATTTTTACATTTTCTTCATCGGTTTTATTGTGCTACATAATTGCTGTCGTTTGAAATTGCAAAATGATGTTTCCTTCTTTTGTTCTGCGTAAAAATGGCAGATAAATGAATACCAATATAATAAACACGCCTTATCTTAAGCTGTAAGCGTTTAATGCAAAACCCTTTCAAGATTGAGTTTCACCAGACTGCGTCAAAGTTTAAATGTGTGCAAATGTCAAAGCACAGCTTGTTTTTCACCCAACCTGCCAAAATAGTCACATGTATGGACAAACGGAATACATTAACGATCCATCTATGACATTCTGGTTTGTTTATTGCTGGAATATATTAGGGGTAAATTAATATGCTGAAGTGAATAATTTGTTGGCTGGGAAACAGCAAGTCGAAAGCAAAAAATTACCATCTAGTCGTACTTGTTTGGTTGCAGGTCTGTGACATTCTACATCAGCCACTCAATGTGTGTTGCAACATTTGTCAGAATGTAACTATATACAATTATGTATGATCATAGGCCAATTATTTTGCACGTCAACAGCCATTTATTGATGATCAATAACCAGGACATTCAGAGTTTACTATATATCAGGGGTGTCATGACACACTCAGCCCATAAGATACTACAGAGTTGACTAGATTTATACAATAAAACTTGTAACCAGTGGAACCAGTTATTTAATTTGTTAATTGCAATCAAAAAAGACTGTTGGGAAAATATCAGAAGGGTTTAGGTAAGACTCAGGGAGAGAGAAGAAATGACCCAAATACACAATCTGAGTTTGCTTAGGCAGTGTATTCAATATTTACATGCATGGGCATAAAACCCAAAACAATATAACAAAAAAATAAAAATACAAGATATATAATTGACAATTAAGGCTCAAAATTTAAGTTGAATGGCCATTCAGTGGGTGCTATTTACAAGAATATACAAGGTATGCAATGTGTAAGATTCACAATATTTTCTTTCAGCTGATACTAACTAGTCCATCGAGTCTTGCTGACACGATAGTGAAAACCTCTTGTGTGAGAGGCAGTGACCAAAGGGGGGAAAAATGAGGAACAGTTCGGGTTGGCTGCTGTGCAGTCAACCCCCTACCAGCCCTGAAGAAGCAGGTAGGTCGTCGGTTCATTCATGTAGAGTCCAAGCCGGTCCAGGCTCTAAGGCCTCCTTCGCTTAGCTTGTAATCAATTTTCTGTACCAAAAAACTGGCCTGTATAAACACAAGGCCACAACCAATGAATCAACTCCGACTACAGGCAGTAGACGGTGTTATTGTCAAGGGACAGTGTGCACACAATACTCATATACCAATTGGGTATTTAGGATATAACAATTGATATATTGAAATCTATGACATAATATTTTACTACATTATTAATCCAATAAGTCTATATGAATGCTATACAATAGTGAAGTGCATTCATCCATACAATTGCATGTATCAGATTACAATTGAATGCATCACATAATCAGTTCACAGTTCCGCATGTCCAAAAGGAGTAGGAAGAAGCAAAGCTTATTAAATCCTACCCCTCCATCTGGTACTTTTACAATCAGTAACTGTTACATTTGTTCACTTCCTGCTTTCCTAATATACTTTTTAAGTTTTTTTTTTCTTTTTTCACATACTGAAGTACGAGGTGATATGACCATACAATGACATAATGGGTACCATAGTAACTGTCAATATAGTGATATATATATATATATATATATATATATATATATATATATATATATATATATATATATATATATATATATCACATCATGACTGGTTGAAGACTCTTCATCCTTGTATTTAGCAAACATCAACTGCTTGTATTGTTTCTTGAATTGTCTCATCGTTGTGCATTGTTTGAGTTCCTTACTCAATCCATTCCATAGATTGATTCCACATACTGAAATGCTGTGGCTTTTTAACGTAGTCCTAGCATATAAGTGTTTCAAATGTACTTCTTCCCTGAGATCATATTTCTCCTCTCTTGTAGAGAAGTATTGGATGACATTTTTAGCTAATTGGTTATTTTTAGCCTTATGCATTATTTTAGCTGTTTGAAGATGAACTATATCAGCAAGTTGAAGTATTTGTGATTTTAGAAATAAGGAGTTAGTATGTTCTCTGTAGGCGGCATTATGAATTATCCTTACTGACCTTTTTTGCAGTACATTTAGCGAGTGAAGATTGCTTTTATAGTTATTAGCCCATATTTCCACACAGTAAGTAAGATATGGTAGAACCAGAGAGCAATAAAGAGTGTGGAGTGATTTCTGATTGAGAACAAATTTTGCTTTGTTCAATATTGAAATATATCGGCCACCTTATGTTGTATATTTGTAATATGAGGTTTCCAGCTTATATTTTCATCTATTGTGATCCCCAGAAATTTATTTACCTTCACCCTTTCAATGTCTACTAGTTTTACTTAGGTTCAAGGACAATCTATTATCAAACCATCTTTTTAGTGTGACCATTTCTTCTCTGACCTTTCTAATGATTTCGTCTGTACTCCCTCCGGAAGAAAAAGCAGTGGTTTCATCCGCAAATAATACTACCTTTAAGTCTTTCCTGACTTTGGAGATATCATGTACAAGTTGAACAGTTTTGGTCCCAGTATTGACCCCTGGGGATGCACGTAATATATGAACTTGCAGATCTGTACTCTCCTAACTTTCTAACTCTCCTCTCCCAACAATTCTACCATCAACATGAAAGTGGCTGTTTATTCCATTTACACTTTGAGCATCTGGCATTTGCTGTTCATGCTAACCAGCCCACACAATGAGGCTAGGTGGCTAAGCTAAGTGAAGCCAATGTTAGCAACACTTACCAGTTCTGTTCAATATATAGTACATGAAATGTTCCTAGGTAGTGGGTGCCTACAATGTATTTAAATAGAGTAATGTTAAAACATATTATTGCTCTGAAATAAATTTGCAACCCTACCTGTGAAGCAAGTGTTTCCCCGTGTGTGTTTGTTCAGTCTTCCTGTTAGCTATTTATTGGTTATTGGGTGTCATGTGATCAAGGGGTTAAACCCTGATTGGGTGCACAGAATGACACATGACTCAAATCACATGATTCAAATCACCCGATGCTGAGTGTTGGTATATTGAAACATTTTATTTATACTTTATATATATGCATTTATAATTATATGGAAGCGTATTATAATTAAATAAATAAAAGTATAGTATACAAGTATACACTACAGCTCAAAAGTTTGGGATCACTTGGAAATTTTTATGGCCAGTCTGAGATATGGCTTTTTCTTGGCAATCCTGCCATGAAGTCCAGCATTCTGAAGTCGCCGCTTCACTGTTGATACTGACACTGGTGATTGACAGGTACTATTTAGTGCAGCTGCCAGGTGACGACCTGTGAGGCATCTTTGTCTTAAACTACACACTCTCAGATATTTGTCTTTTTGCACAGTTGTGCATCGTTTTTCTGTCCTTGTTAGACCCAGTTTGTGCTGCTCTCTGAAGGGAGTAGTTAACAGCATAGTAAGAGATTTAATTTTAGTTTAGATTTTTAGATGGCTTTTCTAATAAGCTACTAGCCTTATAAAATGATGAACTTGGATTAGCAGCCATACCAGGAGATTGATGAAGAGGACTGGCAGGTGTTGATAGTAGGCCTCTATGCAAAAATGTAGATTGTTTTTTTGAAAATCATCTGATTAATTTTAATTGTTTGTGAAATTGATAAAAATTTGGTGAAATTGATTTTTTTTTTATGAAATGCATGAAAATTTGTTTTTCTTTGGAAAACAAAGACATTTGCAAACAATCCCAAACGTTTGAGTGGTAGTGTATATAAGTAAATTATATTACCATTTTCACTTGGGTTACAAAGTACTGTAGACTTACACTGTTATGATCTTTGCCTGGCAACATTATCAAGCCAGCCACCACACCTGCACTCTAGAACACACACCCTTGATTGACACAAGAACCGGCTATATACTCTCACATAATCACATACTGATCCAATCAGGAAGGAGTAATACCCCTGCATGGGCAGGACTCCAGGACAGAATATCAGAGTAGTCACTTCTTAGTTTGGTGCTTCCTGCTTCCTACATTGAGAGCAGAGGTTCAGTATGCTGTACTTTGTGACATTATCAAACTATTTTATTGCAAAAAGATTAAAAAGACAGAAAAGTGTGTCTGCTTGATCTCTGTTGGTGGGAAAAACTAAATCAGACATTTGAACACCTTTAGAGTGCATTTTTAGTCTAATAGCTTATCATAACCTTTTTGACGCGCCTACACTCACATAGGACAATCAGAGTTGCACAACATCAAACAATTTGAAATATTAGTCAGTGATAATACACAACTGAACACAAAATGCATTTTTTAAAATGACACTTAAGGGAGAAAAACCTACAGGGACCCATTTTCAAAGTTTTGGGGCTCCAGCAAACCACAGTGAGAGTCATTATCCACAAATAGAACAAACACATGGAAGAGTGATGAACCTTCTCAGGACTGACCAGCCAATAAAAATTACCCCAAGAGCGGAGTGACGACACATCCATAAAGTCACAAAAGACCCCACAACAAAAATAACCAAAGAACATGAGGTCAGTGTTCATGATTCCATCACATTGTACATAGAGCTGATGGGAAAATACTGCAATGGGTAGACACACAAAGGACACATTGTTCTTACTCTCTCACACAAACATAACTTTCACTTTCTAGAGGGTGCAGCACCAGCTATACGTATAGACAATGTGTAACTTCCACGATATTCCTCATGGATGGTAAAAGTCTACTGCTGTTATCAAAATATATTGCTCTCATTTGTGTAATAAAATATATGTGTAATAAAATTTTGTGATCATTGATTACTTCTCCGATAGCAGCGGTGGTCCAAAGAACCAGGAAGAGAGTGAAGCAATAGCCTTTTCAAATTAATAACTTCATGTTTTGCTGTTAGACAGTTTTAAAACATGAGATAGTGTTGCACATTTCTTATGACACAACCCAGAAAGCTCAGTTTTTGCTTGTCTTTAAATATATACGCTGATGTTTTTGAAAATCTCGACTCTTTTCCGAAAGTTCAAAAAACAGAAAAAAAAAAACAGAAATACACAACAATTGACACCAATTAAAAAAATATATAAGTGGCAGAAAATGAATGAATATATGATTAAGACAGTGGTCCACAACTCTCGTGGTCTGTGCTTTTTCTGTTTTGAATGTGACTTTGAATTGTTTGTGTTGTTTGAGCACACGTGTGAATGTGACACTGACACTGATCTAACAGTGTCTGTATTGCCTTATGAATGTGCACAGCTGTGTGTGTCTGTAAAAGTGTCTTGAGTGATGCATATTCATCTGTGTGTTGCATATTCTCCTAGCTGAAAAGAGCAAAAGCAAGATGGAGAGACAGAATTGGGTCAGGAAGTGGCTGAGCTCCCCAAAGCCTCATTCCGAGTGTTGAATGTCTGAGGAGGGACCGCAGGAAGTTGCCAGCTCAACCTCTCCATGTTTTTGGCAAGACAGACATGTAAATATTGCATATGTGTACATACACACACATGCATACACATTAATAAACATGTAAACCTCATGTCATCATACGAGACTAAAAAATTAGGCTGGAGGCAAAGCTGTATGGGGGGGGGGGCACATTTGGTGACACCATTATCTTCATTAAAGACGTGTTGTCCACAAAGACACAATGTTTCAGCAAGATCAATGCAGGCACCACCTTAATGTTTTGCTATGAGTTATTTCTGGAATTCAGTGTCTCACCTCCTTTATCAAAAGGCTGACACTTGCAACTTTCTTTGCCTCCATTGTGTGTTATTTTGTAGCCGTGATGAAAAGAAAACTTGAGGTGGGAAACGAATTAAAGAAATAACTGAAATGATTTTTTTTAACATGTAAAACTGTAAAAATGTGTTTTCTGGAATGGAATAATTGGATTTACATTAGAATAGAATATGATTTAGTGTGAGTTTACACCTTTCACTCTGTGATTGCACCCTTGAACTGAGACCGAGGTGCCTTGCTCAAGGGCTTCTGGAAGCAGATATGCATCTCTCGAAAATCTAATTACAATTTATTCGTTTTTTGCAGTCCTTACAGAGTGAGCTAATGTGTTCCATTTTTTTTTTCAGTGTTACTTCATTTCGTTTAACAGTGTTGATAATGGATATTCGTTGATGAGAGTCCAAAAAATAAATCTGTTCTTGTATTCGTTTATTTTATCACGCACACAAACATCTCCCCTTGTGCAATTGCCTCAAGGAATGCCAAGAGTACGGCATGTGGTGTATTCATACTGCACTTTATGGTTGGCTTGTTCAGTCACACGTGGCCACATATCTAATTTCACATTACAAGTAACAGAAAATTCAATTTGTTTTTGTTTCCTTGCCATTTAAGGCAATTTCCATAAAATGAGAGTGGCTGACGTCCAAAATCAATGGATATTTCCAACCCCCCCCAAGCCTAATGGGTTATACAGCTAAAACCACAAGTTAATTGTTCAGCATTGTCCTTGAAATCTGTCTCCGTCCCTCCATGTCTGCCTCCATGTCTTTCTGTCACTTATTTACAATGTGCACTTGACTGATTCTTAGGATGGCTTTTCCCACCAGATTTATAATGGAGTGGATTTGGAATTACAGCCGTTATGCTTATCCTCTTAAAGTGGACCAGTTATGCTTTTTCCACTTTTCTGACCTAAAAATGTAGTTAAAATATTGTATTATTGTGTTAAATGATGCCGTAGTTTCAGATAATGAGTTTTGTCTTAAAATGCTCGGTTTGAAAAGGCGTGGTAAAACCGTTCCTTTGTGATGTCACAGAGGGGTGGACTTCCTTATATGGCTCATAGTTAGGAAGCACCAATCACAGCGGAGTGGAATAAATTAAAACTGACCGTTTTGGCAGATAGCACAAATCAAAGGAAATAAGGCTGGAATAGGTGCAGATTATGCAAAATCTAAAAACTATGCAGGTTATTGTGTCTAGCTGCTCTATAGGAGCAACTCAATACAAAGGGTCAAAAAATGAGCACAATAGGTAAATGGAGTAAATGGAGCTGCTTGATAAATGAGTTTTAGTGGTAGCTATCACTGGAAAGGCTAAGTGTTAGCATCCAGACAACATACCGTGCTTGGCCTTCTTCCTGCTATTTCTGCAACTTTGAGATATAATAGACACATTTCCTGCAATGAGAGCTATTTTCTCTGGAGTTCAATATTTTGTAGGTCCCTGAAGCTTGGGGTCATATCACCTCTACTTCGGTATGTGACAAAAAAATAAAATAAAAAAATACTAAATAAAAAAAAAAAAAATAAAATAAAATAAAATAATCAAATAAAAGGCAGGAAGTGAACAAATGTAACAGTTACTGATTGTAAAAGTACCAAATGGAGGGGTAGGATTTAATAAGCTTTGCTTCTTCCTACTCCTTTTGGACATGTGGAACTGTGAACTGATTATGTGATGCATTCAATTGTAATCTGATGTTCAAATGAAATCAAACCATTACCATTACCATTCCTGCTATAACATGACGTCACACAGGACCAAATAATGCTTCACAGATGCAGGAAGTGGTGGTGACAATGCCTGCCCATGCAGGAACTGTCACGATCCGCAAGCTCGCCTGTGTGACAGTTTAGTTGGTTTATACTTCTATGCCTTGGTTCCTGTTTCGTGCTCTTGTTTTGGTAGAGTTTCCTGTTTTGTCTGCCTGCTTTGCTTTTCCCTTATCACTCGCACCTGTTGCTAATTGTGTTCCCCTCCTATTTAGTTCAGGTGCGTGCTCCCTAGTTTGTTGCTGCATTGTTTGTTGTAGCTCCCCACGCTACTACAACCGTCTTTGCTTGTATCCTGCTGCTGTATATCATTTCAGTATTTATTAAAATAGACTTTTGATCTGCACTTGGATCTCCTGCTCTCTGCATCTTGGGGTCGTGCCGCAATGCCGAAGCCGAGACGTGACAGAATGCAGCAAACCGGATGAAGGCGACCTCGCAGAGAGTGATTTTTGGACCTGGCAGATATTCAAGGCCATGGAGGATGATGAGATGGCGAGACCGCCATGGGAGATGGAGGACTTGGTGCGCGGTCCGGACGACACGTTCGTCGCTACGGCGTGGCTGTATCCCGGACCCACCGACGACGCTCCAAACCCTTCGCGACGCCGACGCAAGCCGCGGCGCCACAGAGCGACGCCTAGCTCGTCTTCCCCTCCGCGCCAAGTCGAGGTACACCCGCCTTCACGCCCTGCCGGCTTCGACGAGCCCGACGACGGTCTCGCGGAGCTCGACGAATGTACCCGGCAGTTTTTCAAGGCGATGGAGCAGGAATGTGCAAGGTACACGACGCAGGAACTGGAGACCATGGTGTGGGGGCCGGACGGCACCCTAGTGCCCATGGCATCGGTGTTCCCAGTACCCGCTGCACACCCTCCGACGCGGCGGCGTCGCCGACGCACGGTACGTCGCCAAGAGGTGTGGCCGCCCTCTTCCGCCTCGCCATATCACGCCACTGCACAGCACTACCCTCTCGCTGTTGCCGAGTCGCAGCCCGTCGTGCGTTCCCCGACGGCTCCCGTGGCAAGTGGCGAGGCTCCCCGGATTCCTCCAGTTCCCAAGCCACGCAGCCCCAGGGGTTTCCAAGACCCGGCTCCCGTGCCAAGCTGCGTGGCCTCACAGATTCCTCCAGTCCCCAAGCCACGCAGCCCCAGGTGTTCCCAAGACCCGGCTCCCGTGCCAAGCTGCGTGGCCTCACAGATTCCTCCAGTTCCCAAGCCACGCAGCTCCAGGGGTTTCCAAGACCTGGCTCCCGTGCCAAGCTGCGTGGCCTCACAGATTCCTCTAGTTCCCAAGCCACGCAGCCCCAGGTGTTCCCAAGACCCGGCTCCCGTGCCAAGCTGCGTGGCCTCACAGATTCCTCCAGTGCCCAAGCCGCGCAGCCCCTGGGGTTCCCAAGACCCGGCTCCCGTGCCAAGCTGCGTGGTGTCCCGGATGCCGCCTGTGCCCAAGCCGCGCAGCCCGAGGGGTTCTCAAGACCCGGCTCCCATGCCAAGCTGCGCGGCGTCCCTGATCCCGCCCGTGCCCAAGCCGCGCAGCTTCAAGCCCAAACAAGTGGCTGTGGCCGGGACTGCTGACCTGGAGGAGCCAGTGACCCTCCTCCAAGCCTCCCTCCTCCCTACCCTGGTTTCGGCTCCCTCGGATGACGACGTCTGGGATCCGCCTTCGAGAGGGGGGGCTAGTACCACCTGCTGGGCTATGCTGGAAGCACAGCCCAGCCCGCCTATGGAGAGGGGGGATGGCGCCACCTGCAGGGGGAGTGAGGAGGCACAGCCCACTCCACCTGCAAGACGAGGAGCAGGGCTTGCTGGAGCAGATGAAGAGGCTCTGGCTTGGACGCCTGCATCTTCGCCGTCGCCGCGTCAGGGCCGGACGCCTGCATCTTCGCCGTCGCCGCGTCAGGGCCGGACGCCTCCTGTTTTTACACTCCCTGCCGGAGCCCTGGTTCTGCACCCAGGGCGCCCCCCTGAGGATGCCTACCTCATGCTTGGTCGAGGGCGCCCCCCGGAGGGTGTTTACCGACCCAACCATGCCGCCCCGGCCGGCCCCCAGAAGGGTCCCATCGGCGACCCACCTCCGGTCCCCCCACCACCCATCCCTCTTTGACTGCTAACGGTTTTGGACGTCTAGGATCCGTCCTTGAGGGGGGTGTACTGTCACGCCCTGTGTGGGTTCGTGCGTGACAGTTTGTTTATGTTCCCTGTCTGGGCTTTGGTTTCCCCTTTTGAACACTCTGGTTTTGTATTGGACTTCCTCTTTTGCCCCGTTTGCCTTAGTTGCCATGGTTACCCACACCTGTCCCTAATTTGTCCTCCTATTTAGTTCAGGTGTGTGCATCTCCCCTTTGTTGGATCATTATTGTTTGTCCGTCAGCTACCTGAGTTGCTTTGTTCTTCTGTTGCTGTTAATGCACAGAATAAATATTATTTACCTGCACTTGGTCCTGTTCTCTGCATCCTGGGGTCGAACCGTAAAGCAATGAAGCCGAACCGTGACAGAATGCAGCAACCAGATGAAGGCGACCTCGCAGAGAGTGATTTTTGGACCTGGCAGATATTTAAGGCGATGGAGGAGGAGTGCTTGCTGTTCTCTCCGGAGGAACTTGAGGACATGGTGTGGGGGCCTGAAGGTACGCTAATCCCTATGGCGTGGGTGTACCAGGGACCCGGCAATGACACACCGGAGCGTCCGCGACGCCGACGCACGTCTCGGCAACCTGTTCCAGTGAAGGCTTCACGGCGTCAAAGGGTGAGGCCAATCAATTCCTCCTCGCAACACAACGCCGAGGCGGCATTAACCCCCCACGCCGTCGCTGAGTGCCGGCCCATCACGCCACTATTGATGGCCCCCGCAGCACGTCAGCACGCCAAACTCCAGCCGACCACCTCTTCCACATCCCTGTTGCCTCTCACGCAATACGAAGAGGGGCACGGTACACGTTCCCCTCCAGTGGCCAAACACCGTAGCTCCAGGGTTTCTCAAGACCCGGCTCCCACGCCAAGCTGTGTGACGCCACTGATTCCTCCAGTGGCCAAACCCCGCAGCTCCAGGGTTTCTCAAGACCCGGCTCCCACGCCAAGCTGTGTGACGCCACGGATTCCCCCTGTGCCCAAACCACGCAGTCCCAAGGGTTCCCAAACCCCGGCTCCCATGCCAAGCTGTGTGACGCCACGGATTCCCCCTGTGCCCAAACCACGCAGTCCCAAGGTTTCCCAAGCCCCGGCTCCCATGCCAAGCTGCGTGATGGCACAGATTCTCCCTGTGCCCAGGCCACGCAGCTCCAAGGTTCCGCAAACCCTGGCTCCCATGCCAAGCTGTGTGACACCACAAATTCCTCCAATGCCAAGACCTCGCAGCTTCAAGCCCCTGCAACCCCTGGCTCCCGTGCCCAGTGGCTTGAAGCCACAGACCCCCCCAGAACCTACACCACACAGCTTCAAGGGTCCGCCCCTCCCGGTCCCCGCTCCGCGGTGCTCGAAGCCACAGACCTCCCTGGAGCCCCCACCTTGCTGCCTCAAGCTTCTTACCCCCCCAGTGCCCGCCCTACGGCATTTCAGGCCTGTTCCCACACCACGCCTGAGACCCCCTGGAATTACGATCGATAAGTCAGAGCGGGTGGAACCCCTGACCTTCCTGCAAGCCCCTGTCCTACCTTCCTTGGTTCCAGCGATGGTGGTGAACGGCGTCTGGGATCCGCCTTCGGAAGGGGGGGCTAGTGCTTCAAGCTGTGCTTCGGAGGCGCACACCATCCCCCTCGTGGAAGAGGTGGATGGCGCCTTTTGTTCTGCATCAGAAGAAGCAACTTCCGTTCCCCCTCCTGCTTGTCAAGACACAGAATCTGCTGCTTCTTCTGTTTGCCAAGACGCACAGCTTATTCCTGTTCCCGCAAGACTGGACACAGGGCCCACACCTCAGTCACGCTTGAAGACAAAGCCCAGCCCTGTACCTGCAAGTCAAGATACAGGGCTCACTGAATCGAGTCAAGACTCTCAGCCTATTCTTCTTTCTGCTAGCCAAGCACAGTCGGTTCCTCCTCCAGCCAGCCAAATCGGACAACACAGTCGCCTACTTGCAAGTCAAGATGCTGGGCTCACTGCAGCTCCTCCTGCAAGCCCTGAAGAGCACCCTTCTCCTGCTCCCCCAAGTCAAGAGGCTGAGACACCTCCTGCTGGCGCTCCCTGTTCAGGTCCTGTCCTGCCCTTTCCCACATGCCGGTCGGCATTGCCTGGAGTTTCTGTCCTGGTGTCTCCAACACACCAGTGTGCCCCAGCTCTCGTTCCCGTCCTGGCGCCGGCCACATGCCAATCCTATGCCGCTTGTCCTCTTCGGCGGCGGGATGCCGCTTGTCCTCTTCGGCGGCGGGATGCCGCTCGTCCTCTTCGGCGGCGGGATGCCGCTCGTCCTCTTCGGCGGCGGGATGCCGCTCGTCCTCTTCGGCGGCGGGATGCCGCGCCTCCTCTTCGGCGGTGGGATGCCGCGCCTCCTCTTCCGCGGCGGGATGCCGCGCCTCCTCCTCCGTCGTCACCTCGCCCATGTTGGGCCGGCCTCCCCGGCCAGGCCCACCACCCTGGCCGCCCCCCCGAGGGGTCCATCCATGGCTCTCACAGGGCCTGTTGTCCTGGGCGCCCTCCAGAGGAGCCCTGTGCCCTCCGGGCTGCTCACCCTTCTGGCCGTCCTCCTGAGAGGTCTGGCCTTGTTCGTCTAGTCCACCGTCCAGGACGACCCCCCGAGGGTTGTGCCGGCAACCCACCACCGAACCTCCCTCCACCCATCCCTGCCTTTTTGTGACTTTGGACTTTCTGGACGTCTAGGATCCGTCCTTGAGGGGGGTGTACTGTCACGATCCGCAAGCTCGCCTGTGTGACAGTTTAGTTGGTTTATACTTCTATGCCTTGGTTCCTGTTTCGTGCTCTTGTTTTGGTAGAGTTTCCTGTTTTGTCTGCCTGCTTTGCTTTTCCCTTATCACTCGCACCTGTTGCTAATTGTGTTCCCCTCCTATTTAGTTCAGGTGCGTGCTCCCTAGTTTGTTGCTGCATTGTTTGTTGTAGCTCCCCACGCTACTACAACCGTCTTTGCTTGTATCCTGCTGCTGTATATCATTTCAGTATTTATTAAAATAGACTTTTGATCTGCACTTGGATCTCCTGCTCTCTGCATCTTGGGGTCGTGTCGCAATGCCGAAGCCGAGACGTGACAGGAACAATACACTCCGCACGTAGTGTCATGCACTAGACCTAAACAGTACTCGATTTAGGTCTAAATAAGTTGTGTGGCATTTTGTGCCATTGCACACATTGACTGCCAAATGCGGAACTACAAAGTCGTCACGCTTTTCAGGCATACTATCTAAATGACACAGGCCCAGCAGGGGCAGGAGAATCAGATATCACTGCGGGAAAAACTCCCGCCGTACGGGAGTTGTATGTGTAGGTACGGCGTCCGTATGATAACCTGGCAATCGTTATCACACCTTGTCAACCGTGCAAGAGACGTGCGTTGACATACTCCCTCCCTGCTCAAGCCACTTCCTCCTCACGTTTTTAGAAAAACGTGGCGGCCGTGTTCTCCCCTAAAAAACGTACGGATTGAGGCTTTAGTGGTGAAAAAAACATCCATTGGTTGAGGACTTCCAAATTACGAATACACGGGATCCATTTTTTTTCTGTGTTTTACTCATAAAACTGTCAACAGCAAGGCCACATTTGCTGTCTTTTTTCATTTGCCAATTATGACTAGGTTTTTTTTTTTTGTTGTTGTTGTTGGCACAAGGGAGCGCCAAATATTTGCCTTTGGAGAATAAATCAGAATTAGACTATCAAAAATATGCAATGTGTTGTTGTCTTTCAGCTTTTTCTCCTCAAAGTCAATCACATGTTTGTTTGGTTTTTTTTTTATCTGGACTGCCCTTCCTGACACAGCTTTCCCATTTACTCCAGGCTTGGGACTAGAACCGGACATCTGTAATGACTGGGTGTTGACTAATGACAGAGACAACTTTTTCATTTTCCGATTCCGTGTTGTACATTTATCATCAGAGTTATACAATCCCATTTGAGTCAAGATCTTTCGGATTGGCCAGCTCACGTTGACATAACCGAACACGGCCATTGCCAGCACATTTATTTGTGACTCTCAGCAGAGACATCAGGAGAATGGGAAAAATTATTTTTGAACTCACAGCAGTTTGTTGTTTTCCTCCATGTATGCATATATTTGTGAAAAATGGCTGAAAAGTCAAAAAGTTGGTCCTACGTTGAAGCTTTGATGGTAATTCCCAAAGATCTATCTCCAACTATAAACATAGAGAATATATGTATTTTGGAAATTGATAAATCTGAGTATTTACTATGTATTGTAAACACTAATGTGTTGCATTAATATTTTAGTTCACTACATTATTAGGCATTCAATATTTGGAAACATTTTCAGTACATGCAAATTTTAAATATGTAATTAAAGTTTAAGCTGCATGGCGGACGAGTGGTTAGCATGCAGGCCTCACAGCTAGGAGACCCGAGTTCAATTCTTCCCTCGGCCATATCTGTGTGGAGTTTGCATGTTCTCCTCGTGCATGCGTGGGTTTTTTCCAGGTACTCCGGCGGTGCATTCCAAAAACATGCTAGGTTAATTAGCGACTCCAAATTGTCCATAGGTATGAATGTGAGTGTGAATGGTTGTTTGTCTATATGTGCCCTGTGATTGGCTGGCGACCAGTCCAGGGTGTACCCTGCCTCTCACCCAAAGAGAGCTGGGATAGGCTCCAGCAACACCCGACCCTTGTGAGGATAAGCGGTAGAAAATGAATGAATGAATGAAATAGTAATGGTAAAATTAAGAGTCTTCATTTGTGGTTTAACTCATCATCTTTGTTGGAAATACTACACTTGTAGGTCCTCCACTCCATTACAAACCAGAATCAGATCAATGGAGAGCAACAAAATTGTTCTCCGATGGTGTCTCACGGTGCGTTTGAAAAAAAAAAAAAAAAGAAGATGATCACCCACTGCAGCAAGAACCAGCAATCATTGTGGAATGAACATTCATTTGATACATCTGAATTTCCAGTGTCACGCAAAATCCATGAAAGAAGTTGCGTGAATGTCAATGTGTTCTCCTTAGCTATGTTTTTTTTTTCTCCTTAGCTATGTTAATGAAGTACAGTGAGCGATTTAAAGCATTCGGGAGAGAGATAAGATGAATCACAATGACGATCTGCATTGTTACAGACTTGGTAACTGAGATTTTAACCAAATGCATCCGTCACAGGGCTTGAGTCGTGCATGTTCTTCTGTGTGAACTGCTCGCTTAGCTCGTTATGCATGTCCAAATAAACAAAGTATTTTGCAGGAATTATCCACCACACTAGCAGATGCTCTCATTATCAATGGATCATCTTGGAGCATGACAGAGATGTGAGTCATTTTAAAACTTTGCAATATAATAACCTGTTATATCACCGATATCAGAGGCTCAAACACAACGTAGTTATGGTTGCCCTGTGAGAGCCTGTCACTCCATATAAAACCATTTAATGCATCATCACCTCATGATTCATTCATTCATTCATTTTCTAACACTTTTTCCTCAAGAGGGTCTCAGGGGTTGCTGGCGCCTATCCCGGCTGTCTTCGGACGAGAGGCGAGGTACACCCTGGACTGGTGGCCAGCCAATCACAGGGCACATATAGACAAACAACCATTCACACTCACATTCATACCTATGGACAATTTGGAGTCGCCAATTAACCTAGCATGTTTTTGGAATGTGGGAGGAAACCGGAGTACCCGGAGAAAACCCACGCATGCACGGGGAGAACATGCAAACTCCATACACTGATAGCCGAGGGTGGAACTGTGAGGCCTGCACGCAAACCACTCACTCGTCCGCCATACAGCCGGTCTTATTCATGTCTCTTATGATATATTTTGGGTAATACAAGTCTAAAGGTGACTATAGGGATGTTAGTTCATGTCTAGAGAGCTCTAATAATGATAAAAATCCATATTTAGAAGATGAGGGGAGAACATGCAAACTCCACACAGAGATGGCCGAGGGTGGAATTGAACCCTGGTCCCCTAGCTGTGAGGTCTCTGCGCTAACCACTCACCCGCCGTGCAGCCCTTCAACTCATGATATTACACTTTATTTTATTTCATTTTGTTTGCATTATTTTTACCAACACACTTACATCGAAATCAGAAGCAGATATTTAGGTCGAACACAATATCGCCCATCACCCATCTAATTATCTGTATCCATATCTGTACTCGGAGTGGGAGTCCGGGAGTGGGTGTGGTTTACATCGGTACATTATTTTAAGTCTGAAATTGACATGGATTGATCGATATATAGCAATTGCTTATTATTATATTCATTATTTATTATGGTTAAGCTATATGTGTACTGTGTATGTGTGTAAGTGATCTGTAAGACATTATTATGTTATGTCTTTAACGATCTGTGTAAAATTGGTGATTCATGCAAACATGCAATGATGGCAAATAATAAATAAATAATCTGTCAGCCTCATTTACTTTTTTTTTTGGAAAAAAAAACATAGCATTCAGTACTTCAAGCAAAGTTTTCCAGGTGACTTTATCTCACCAGACAAATTAGAAGAGAGCAGACAAACACACTTAAACATGAATACAGATAATGACAAAATGCGCGTTTCATACTTTCATACTAAAAATGCTGTATCCAAAATGGATCCTCCTGGATCTGAATCACATTGAAAAGAACCGTTAAAACCAGCATTTTGATGAAATATGGAATGTGTTAGATATGTTTGATTGTCATGCTGTAGTCAGTGGTTTTGTGTTTACAGTGAGTGTGAACCTTGACTATCCTTGGACTGTTTGCTACGTTGCTTCGTCACTTTCCTGGGTACTTGCAATGGGCAGGAGTGCATTTGGAGTGCAGGAGGTGAACAAATGCATTGCATCCGGATGAGGGCTGGGATTAAATAAGCTTTGCTTCTTCCTTCACCGTGTATAAATGAATTGGGTTATGTGATGTGCTCCACTGTATTGTGTGTCCATGCTGAAGGTGAATTAAACCATTACCATTCAGGACATCTTATTCTCGTTCATGTGTGCGTTGCTTTGAACTGGGTTTATGTACAGTATCCTTGGGTTCCTTACATAGTTGAGATTTTCAACTGTGAGTTTGTTGAGCAAAACGTGTCTCTATTCAAAGTATTTTATTATGCAACATATTTTTCCATAGAATCTGTACCATTGAATGCATCTGTCCAATCAGGTTTACGAACAAACAACGAGTGTGTTGATTACATTTCTGTGTTGTGACTAAATCCTGAATGTTGAAGTCTTGTCACACTGGTTCCAATCAATTCCGACATGAGTCTACCTGTCGTCGTGACTTGAGACCTGACTTGAACTTCTCTGTCCTTACTTGAGACTTCACTTGAGATTAAAGATTTGAGGCTTACTTGAGGCTAGGCATTGGCCAGTTACTTGTTTCAAGGGGTATGAAAAAGTCAAATTTTTCTTGGTTTAGTCAGTAAATCAGAAGTGCAAATCGGCTATATTTTCCAAGATGTAGTATTGGGTCAAAATAGGAAATGTATGCAAAATAAGACAAAAACTGTATTTTTCTTATTTGAAAGCTTGTCTACACATTCAACTACATTAATTCATTACATTAATCAATATGTCTAGAGTTTTGACATAAAGGGTGCTAACGGGGTGCGGCCAGCACACTCTGCAATTTTGGTGAGCAGCGCAGCATGGCGCACCCACGCCTATATCCCCCAAAGAGGGAGGAGAAAAGGCTTATTTTGCAATTATTATGTAAAACAATATTATTAAATATTAATTTGTGTCATTTTCTGCCGCTTATCCTCACGAGGGTGGCGGGGGGTGTTGGAGCCTATCCCAGCTGTCTTCAGGCGAGAGGCAGGGTACACCCTGGACTGGTCGCCAGCCAATCACAGGGCACATATAGACAAACAACCATTCACACTCACATTCATACCTATGGACAATTTGGAGTCGCCAATTAACCTAGCATGTTTTTGGAATGTGGGAGGAAACCAGATTACCCGGAAAAAACCCACGCATGCACGGGGAGAACATGCAAAGTCGACACAAAGATAGCCGAGGGTGGAATTGAACCCTGGTCTCCTAGCTCTGAGGTTTGTGTGCTAACCACTCGACCACCGTGCAGCCTATTGTTATTAAATATCTTCAATATAAATTAATAATTTTATCAAAATATTTAGCAACTTATCTCATACTATATCTCGGAAGCAGATTAAGTCCAAACAATTGTGAACCAATGTACTTTGTCACTTCCTGTGTAATTCCTCGCAGCTACACCTGGGCTTCGATGTGTTGAAACCACACTCGTCTTCTGTTTTGCCCAAAGCTGGCATGGATAATGCCATAGCATAGCATAGCATAGCTGCCTTGTTAGCACTGACCAGCGCTGGTACGGCCAAGCTGTTGTTGTCATTGTCGGTCTACGTATTCCTCAGGTCGAAGGTCAAAAAAGGTGGAGATTTGGTTCAGAACAAGACAGGAGTGGAATGGTCTAAACCAGGGGTGCTCACACTTTTTCAGCATGCGAGCTACTTTTAAAATGACCGAGTCAAAATGATCTACCCACTACAAAAATGCAAAACATCTATTTATTTTCAAATGTATTGAGGATTATTTGTACGTACAATGTATGTTGATGTACCTTACATAACCAAATGAGCCAATATTGCAAAACACACATAATTAACTATTAATTTTTTTGTAATTACCTGAGTTTACTTTGATGACTTGCACTGAATTGAATCAGCCAGGGATGCATAGTCCGGACAGTAGCTGCTGATAGCCAGGCTCACGCACACTTCCAAATGTTTGTCCAAGTGTCATGGATAATATCCGTATCACAATATCTGTATAATATTCCATATCCGTATGGAAGTGATATGTTTTTTGCCTTTTTACTTGGTCCAGTTTTTGCCTTTTTACTTGGTCCAGCTCCTTCACTCATTTTAGTGACCATAAACTTTAGCGAGGGCTTAAAATCTGACGCAATTCGCCGACTAGCTTAGCACTTTGCATCGTTGTTTACGCATGAGCGGTGACCTAAAGGTCAAAATTCAGTTGTCATCTGACTGGTTGTCCTGTATGTCAATCAAGTAACGGGGATGGATGATAGGCTGACATCGTAAGTTCTGCTGCACTTGGAGACATTGTTTGATTTGATTGGTCACCCGAAGGGCAACATTCAGTTGTCATCTGAATGGCTGCCCTGTATATCAATCAAGTGACGGCATTGATGCTGGGATGATATTTTTTTAATGTCACGCCGCGATCGACCAGCGATCGACCAGTACCACCTCCGCGATCGACCGGTAGATCGCGATCGACTTAATGAGCACCCCTGGTCTAAACCATATCATCTTCACTGAAGTAACAACCACTTAACATCTCAGTTGTGAACAACCAATCACATGACCTGAAAACTGACGTTTATGGAAGTATGACCTTCATATTCACTGTGAAACAATAATGTAACATTACACTTTTTTAAATTGAATTTATTTATGTTGTGACCTTCCTGAGCCACTTGTTTGCATTTGTTAGCATTTTGCTTTATTTTGTTTTTGTTATTTTTTACAAAGAAAATATTAATTGCATTGTGATTTGAGTTGGAGGATTAGCTCCATTAGACTCCATTGAGATCCCTTGTTCCATTTACACTGTGTTCTATTATATGGTTTAAAAATGACTTTTTTGTTTGGCTTATTTTCTCTTTTGAACAAATATATTTCAAAATAATACATTTTACAGCTTCATTTATAATATTGTGATATTTTTGGCCAAGGTTGTTATACCGTCAGGATCTAAAAACTGGCCATGCTCACTTGAGACTTGCAAAAAGACTAACTTCCTCCCACCTGTGGTATAATACCTCTAGCATCCATTTTACTATTTGTCATTAATTCTGGCTGACTTTACATTTTTGTGTTATTCCTGTTTTTTTCTTTTTATGAGGATGTCTTGTTACAAATTATGTCTTCATTTAGTGTACTTGCTCCTACTAACTGACCATATAACATCGAACCTCAGTCTATCTAAGATATTTCTCACTCCCACGCGTGTATCTAATTAAATGTACTTTTATCAGTAAATCGACCCACACCACAACTGATCCCCTTCTGAAAATCCCCTGTGGTCTTGTTGGTGGTTCAATTTATCTCCAAGCTGCACTTTGTCGACGCTAAGCAGATGAAGAGGTACCGTAATAGTGACCCAGCCCTCCCGACACTGAAAAAATGTTATTAAAAATGTTATTTTTCTGTTAACAATGTACAGTACAAATTAGCATATTTTACACTGATTTGGGAAAAGTGATTAATCATGATTAATTTCGGTTAACTACAAGTAACTGTGATTAATCACGATTAATTGTGATTATTTGTGTTATCACATGATCAAGTTAATCTATCCCATACTGCCTCATGCCTTTTTGATGACGTCAATCATTTAGATATAAAGAAGATTTCACCAGTTCTCTAATCCACATCCACAGTTTCTCTCTTTCAAGCTTTCCCATTTTCACAATAATCACATTTCTTGTATTAAAGTGACTTTCCTGACTTTTTATCCCAGACAATCTAGCAGACAGACATAAATGCCCAAACTCTCTTTTTGATATTAACACCTTTTGCCCTGTAATTGCTGCAACCCCTCGGGCAAATCATTGCAATATTGGAGTATGGATAACAACTCCATTGCAAATCTTGTGTTGTATTTAAGGCTGCAGCCTAGTGGAACATGTTTAACTTCCTGGATAAGTCATAGATTATTACACAACAAGCTGAGGCGCTCAAATAAAACATGAACGCTTAATTTCTTAGAGACCTTTTATCATCAACACTTTGAATATCCTAAAATAGGGTCTGTACTGATTTGCCATTGACTTTATCTGATTCAGTCCCTAAGTGATGTACATGCTAAATTTTGGAGTGGTGATCATGAGTTTCCAAAAGTAATTTTTTTTACATGTTATATTTGGTTATGGTTATGGTTTTATTTCATTTGAACATGCATCAGATTACAATTGAGTTCATCACATAATCAGTTCACAGTTCCACATGTCCAAAAGGAGTAGGAAGAAGCAAAGCTTATTAAATCCTACCCCTCCATCTGGTACTTTTACAATCAGTAACTGTTACATTTGTTCACTTCCTGCTATTTAACAGAATTAACGATAGTGATCCTTTAGTAGTGTGTCAAATATTACAATTCAACATCTTACTTACATCTTACTAAGCTACAGAAATATTCCGGTATTGATTTAGTTTTAAAACTACTATGGACATATAATGTACAGTATCTGTATTTTGTTTAAATAAACTCCCAAGTACCCTGTTTAGTTATTTTAAATAAGGGATACATTTACTTTAGAAGGAAGCCATCGGCTATCCAATCACAACTCATTGATGGGGTTTTCGCGGAGAGAGTTTCTGACATCCGGTTTCTGGGTGTCCAGATTGTGGAGGGCATGACCTGGAAAGCTAACACCACAGCTATCCTTATCAAGGCACAGCAGAAGCTATAGTTCCTGAGACACATCAGGAGCAACCAGCTACCAAGAGGTCTACTACAGTCCGTTTATAATTGCTCCGTAGTGAGTGCCAGCACAGCAGAACAACTGCAGAACACAAAAGTCCACCAGAGAGGTATCAACACTGTCCAGAAGATCATTGGCTGCCCGCTACCTGTCACCATTTAGACGACATATATCACACACAGAGTCTAAGGAAAACCATCCTCAGATTGTATTTGCACCACTCCATATGTTTACAATGTATCATGTTCATCATATTTGCACCACTCCATGTCATCTTTATAAGTCATTTATCATGTGTCATTAACTATTTCATATTGTGTTCACAAGTCATGTATCATTCTCTGTATTTTAGCTTCTGAAGTATTCTTTCACGATGCTCTGAGTATCATTACTCACTTTGGAATAGGTACTGTCTGTCATGCACTCAGCCATTAAAAACAAGTATGACTCACAGGAAGATGTCACAGGTTGGGGGCTTAGCTTGGGCTTGTTTTTCATTCACACAATACAGTATCTGTTTCTGGTCACACAACAGGTGAAGAAGCAAAGCAAAGTTATAAAAGGACAAAGGAAATTGGTTGCTTTCGGTAAAAAGAACCTTCACCTTCATCCGAGTCTTTGATATCCATCCTTTTTTGCTGCTTAATCTCACTAAGGTCGCAGGTATGCTGGAGCCTATCCCAGTTGTCTGTGGGCGAGAGGCGGGGTACACCCTGGACTGGTCGCCGGCCAATTGCAGCACACATATAGACAAACAACCATTCCCGTTTTTGGAATGTGGGAGGAAACCGGAGAATCAAACCAAGTCATTCATTCATTCATTCATTCATTTTCTACTGCTTCGCGGGGGTGCTGGAGCCTATCCCAGTTGTCTTTGGGCGAGACGTGGGGTACACCCTGGACGGGTCGCCAGCCAGTTGACAAACAAACATTCCCGTTTATGGAATGTGGGAGGAAACCGGAGAATCAAACCGAGTCCTCCCGATTAATTCGATCTATGAATATAACTCTATAATGTATTTTAACTATCTACATGGTTTGAGTTAGAAAATGTCAAAGTGTAAAATTGCATCATCAAAGTGGACCCTGCATCATTTAATTTTCAGTATATATTCCTCAGTGGAAAAAGTTAGAGTCCCTTTCTCTAATGGATGCGGAGCCCCAATTGGTCGCCATCCATTCAAGACAAATATAAGCTCCCATTAAATAGGTCTTTACCTTTTCCCCTTGAGTTGAAAAGCCGGTCTTGGCCAGACATGGACAGACCACTTGGTATTCTGTAGCTGTTATCCGACTGCTCTGCAAGGAGTTTGCATTCAAGAGAGTGCAGGTTTTGTGTTTAAATCAGGCATTGTTTCTTCATTAGAATAGTTTTTTCCAACACGGCACCACGACACCCGAGGCAGACGTTTGGCGATTCAATTGATTACCGCCTGGTGGTGAGTGGCTGCTGTTGGACTGAGCTAAATTTGTTGTGGGGACTCTTGGCGGAGGTCTCTCTCAGGAGAACTTTCAAAGAAATATCAGTCTATCAACACTGTTTATGGTGTATGGCAGGGGGATTGAACTACATAACGAGACAGGTTACAGGTAAAAATGGGTCGGACATTATGCAAATTTGATCAGAGTAACCATGTTTTGAATTCTTTTATTTGATCTGTGGGCCACTCCATGAATGCTGGCCTAGTGGTTACCATGTTGGCCACACAGTCAGGAGTTCTGGAAGATGTGGGTCAAGATCTGGATCTGGGAGGGCCAGGTAAACAATGGATAGATGGATGTGGGCTGCTAGGAAAGGAAGAAGTCAAGATAATCCTATCTGATGCTGAGGTGATCGAAGTGGTTAAAAAGTTCCATGGTTTCAGGTCCCCTGGGGAATGGCGGCATTGCTCAGGTGGTAGAGTGGTCGTCAACCTGAAGGTTGCAGGTTCGATTTTCCGTCTGTATCCCTAGGGCAGATACTGAACCCCCACTTTTCCTGATGCTGTGTTATCAGTAGTTAAATGTGAAAACTGTGTCAAAGCGCCTTGTGAAAAGACCATCTACCATTTCTAAGTTGTCACTGCATGGTCATCGGAACCGATCTTTCAACTGACCTTGGGATTGCCTCAGGATTCTTCTGAAAGACCTCTGGAGAGGTAATTCCTAGCATCTCTCTTCAACCTGACCATGAATAAGAGGGACAAGATGGATGTTTTTCATTTTGCGGTCTGGTAAACCACACCGCATTTGTTAGTTGCATTGTGCATCTGTCTGTTAATTCATGCACACACCTCATATCGACACCCAAACCTATTGGACCTTATAATTGGCTGGCTATAGGCATGCCTTTAAGAATCAGATCCTGCTGTCTGATGATTTTTATTTGTATTTTTTTTTATAACGCTAGATATTGTTTTCATGTTAACCTTACAACCAAACTCTTTGGTGTATCCTCACAAAACCGACTTGACCTGACTACAAACACACATATATGCACAAACACAGCTGCACACACACACACACACACACACATACATTTCACATAAATAAATAGGCCATTTTGAACGTATCAGTGTTGTCAGTTATCCGGCACATGGCAGCTGCTGCTGTTTACTTTACTCGTGTCTGTCCTCCATGACACATCAGTGTGACTGAATGGAGGACAGCTTTTTACATAATGTGTCATCCCGTCTAAGACAGTCATTGCCAATCTGGCAATCTGCACTTCATTAGATCCACTCCCCTGGTTACAGCGGAACAACAAGATAGGACGTTTGCAGTGTGAACACACACAGTGCCTCACATTGTAAGGTTCAACACTACAACACACTGTAGTACTTCAAATACTGCAACCATGCTAAACCGACATTTAATGGAGGATTGCCATTATCAGCTCTTATAAAAGTCACACTGTGTTTTACATTTATTTGCCACAATGTCAATGTGTCACATCAACACTGGAAGGGACCTATGAGTCATCAGCAGTGTCATAAGCTGTGACATTGACATGATTGTTTGACACCCTTTTAGGTGCTGAGCTGTCAGCAGAAGAGAAGTTTGTCCGATGCACTGACGTCAATACATTTGATGGCTGGATTGGCCCAAACGTTGTTGTTCTATATGACCATTCACTATAGGAGTGAATGGTGAAAACTGCTAAGATCTAGTAGCTGCCACTTTGCTTATGTAACGGGAGGGAAGGGACTAACCCAGGGGTGGCCTTTTTCCATCAAGGGCAGTACACTGAAAAATCGAAAGATGGGCAGGCCATTTTAATATTTTACATTTTGATATGTAGTTTGTTATATATATTAAAATAAAAAACAGCTCGTATCCTAGCTTTGTGAAAAAACGTAGTATAGATATTTTTTCCAGCTATTTCAACAAAAATCGAAAGCTGGGCAGGCCATTTTAATATTTTACATTTTGTTTTTGTAGTTTGTTATATATATTGAAAGAAAAACAGCTTGTATCCCAGCTTTGTGAAAAAACATAGTATAGCTATTTTTTCCAGCTATTTCAACATTTACATTTTTTTGTAATGTTCTGACTAATAATATTTTATAATAATAATAATAATAATAATAGAATCATATTTTGACCTATTTATTATTCTTGTTATATTATAATTTTTTCACACATAATATGACTTTAAAAACTAACATTTTTTCTGTAATGTTTCAACATTAATCCTGTGTATTTATTTATTTGTTTGTCCTATTAGTCTTGTAAAATTTAGGCCTTTTTTTCTTATTATGCTATTATGACATATCATAATTTTTCAACATAATTGAAACACCTTTATTACTGTTTTTTTCTATTTTTGTTCTTGCATTTTAAAAATTTTGTTGATGAATTGCACCTTTAGAATGTGCCACGAGCGACAAATAGCCCCCAGGCCGCACTTTGGACACACCCAGACTAATTGAAGTGGTTGCAATTCACCATTAAAAAGGAGAGAAATGCACAACAGTCGAAATGACTGTTTGGGGGCAGCACTACACTGTCAACATCTGCGCCCTGAGGAACTACAACGTACATAATAAACATATTGAAGTGTACTGACAGAAGTATTTGATTTGATAAACTGCCTAGTTGTTGGCACGATACTTCAAGGTGCCCTTAAGCAAGACATCAAACCCCCTCAGTTTGCATGCCCTCTCACTCTTGACATCGCTCTCTTTCATTCCTGCTGCATCTGTCTGGTTCTCTGTGTGGTGTGCAACATAGATATACAGCGGTGGAAATTGAATTTCCCCTGAGGGAAAATAATGGGCATAATAAATCAAACAGAATAAATTATGTTAAAACAGCAATATATTGCTTAATGGAGACAACACTTTTACTGCTCCATCATCTACGCTGCTACCAGTGGCCGACTCCTGGCTCAAGGTCACGTTATCTGCTGCTGGGATGGCATTGTGATACAGTAATCCCTCCCCATTCCGTGCTTCAAATTTCACGGCTTCACTCTATCAGTTTTTCAAAAATATATCTGTTATTATATCATGCTGTTTCTTGGTTTCAAGCTTAAATACGTTTAAATGAATTAAATACTAAAATAAGGCATTCAGAAGACGCAGTGATGAGATGTAGTATATTACATTGGTCACTATGATGTCAGTAATGTTACTGTAATGTTACAGTAAGACACACACGTACCAGACTTGATTGCTGGATCATCAGGATTTGCTCAACATCATTTCCTATTTGCTCATCACTCAGCTCCCCGAGTACAGGAACACATTTACAGTAACACACGAGCATGAGTCTTATTTGTGTCTTGGCTTGGCTTCCCTTATTATGTCTACTATATTGGATAATGTCATGTAAAGGTGACTAGAAGAGTGTAATTTCATGTCTTGAGGGCTCTAATAATGTCTAATCATGTCCTGCATGCAGATGGATTCCATCCATTAAAAGTTGAATTGTGATATACACGATATATTGCTCTCTGGTTCTACCATATCTTACTTATTGTGTGGAAATATGGGCTAATAACTATAAAAGCAATCTTCACTCGCTAAATGTACTGCAAAAAAGGTCATACTAACTCCTACTAACTCAAAGAACATACTAACTCCTTATTTCTAAAATCACAAATACTTCAACTTGCTGATATAGTTCATCTTCAAACAGCTAAAATAATGCATAAGACTAAAAGTAACCAATTAGCTAAAAATGTCATCCAATACTTCTCTACAAGAGAGGAGAAATATGACCTCAGGGAAGAACTACATTTGAAACACTTATATGCTAGGACTACGTTAAAAAGCCATAGCATTTCAGTATGTGGAATCAAACTATAGAATGCAGTAAGGAATTGAGTAAGGAACTCAAACAATGCACAACGCCAATTCAAGAAACAATACAAGCAGTTGATGTTTGCTAAATACAAGGATGAAGAGTCTTCAACCAGTCATGATGTGCTATATATATATATATATATATGAAATGTATGTAAAATGTATTTAAATATAACACATTTTTTTTTGCCTAAATTAAGTATTAAATTAAGTATTAAATTAAAAATAAATATAAGGCAGTCAGAAAATTCCAAGACGTGTTGATATGTAGTATTCTACACTGGTCACTAGGTGTCAGTACTGTTACAATAGTGTTAAAATGCACAATAGCCACCACAGGAAGTACTGTACAGAACAGGAAGTAAAAAAAGAACAACAAGGAACTCTCCCACTGCTGACTTGTGAGACTTATTTTTTTCTTCTTCTGTCTACTAAATTGACTATACGAGTGTAAAGGTGAGTATAGGGGTGTTATTTCATGTCTAGAGAGCTCTAATAATGTTTAAAAATGTATTTTGACAAACAGTTTTTCTATGCTCTCAGTACAAATTGTATTCAATGGAACCAGTTAACCGGGAGTGCTGTACACTAGATAATACAGTGGAACTTGAAATGGGTGCCGTTTATGTTGACAATGTTGACAACTCATTAAGTCCTGGTCCCCTGCTTTTGTCGACATTGAATTTGAGAGACAAAGGGGTATTTTTTTTTATTGTTATAATTTTTTAAAATCCTTTTATGTTGACAAGTGTTGGAGTAAAGTTTTATTGTCATTATGGGGAATACATACGTACAATGAAAATATTGTAGCAGCTCTGTTACATAAGACTATACAATAATTGAATGCGCAAGCAACGGCTATTTTTGGTTTTGCTTGTTTGCAACCAACTTAAATGGGTTCTAATGTAGAATTTGGGATTTGGGAATTTGGAAAAAAAAGCAACGTTTTGCTTTACGATGTATGGTACATCATGGTACATCAATTATGGAAGTACAGCTCTTTATTTGACAGTACTCAATCATGAGCTCTGACAACCCTCACAATGAACTTGTCAACCCATTTCAAATTGCAGGCGGTCATTAGTCAATCTAAGAGTCTGACTCACGGTTTCAACTTACAAACAACATTAAAACCATCACACAGCAACTTAACACTCAAAATGTACCTAAGAAATATTCATTACATGTACCAATAGGAGTTTAAAATAACAAACAACAGCTATTTTACCATCAACCCATAATGTATTGCTACCATAACAGCAGTTCACTGGAGGATAAGTAACATACTGCCCTGAATGCCCTGCAATGCTGCCTCTGTTCACCAGAGGGAAGCTGACATCATTGCAGCACACCAATCAATGTGTTGTTCAAACACAATGCCTTTAATACCTTGTTTTTGAATTTTAAACTTGTATTGGTAGATGCTTTTTTTATATTTCTGAGCTATACTATTGCAGTGTAAAGTTGCTGAGTGATGAATTTAGTGTTTATCTATGTTGCTCAGACACAATGCCTTTTACGCCTTGCTTTTGTATTTTAAACTTGTATTGGTCCATGCTTTTTTATATTTCTGAGCTATACTATTGTGGTGTAAAGTTGCTGAGTGATGAATTTAGTGTTCATCTCAGTAAGATAACACCATGAGTCGACTGTTTTGTTGTTATACTGTTATAAATAATAACCTCCTACAATTTCCAATGGGTGGACAAGCTTGTTGTGAGTGTACTGATTGCTCGTGATTGGCTCCTTCCAAAGAAAGAGCCACAGTTTCCTCACTGATCTGTGAGTGGCACAGTATTTAAACAATCAGTCGTAGTTCTGTAATAAAGACGTCACAAGTGTTAGTCACTAGTTGTGCATGAGTCACAGTACTAAAAAGCCGCAGGGTTCAAACTCAGAAAACGCAGAGGCTTGAACACAAGCTCCAAGTTCTCCGAATATATCCCTTAACGACTGTAGTTGTCTAGTTTCCACGTGATTGGTTATGCCAAAACACAGCGCATTTCCAGCACCACCAAATGATTACATCGTGGCGTTGACATTTGAAGCATCCCCTTGCAAAGTCTCCCACCAAAACTGATTGCTCACCCTGTTCATTACCTCCCATAATGACTCAATTCGGAGACGGCAATGCTGAGCCTCGGCCCAGGGACCCGGCAATAATCTCCTGCATTAATTAGATGACCCCTGGAGATGTCTGCCACTGCATTGCCAGGCACAAAGACAGTTTCTGGGCTTATTGTTTATAGCTGGCTGTAAAGTGTCCAGCGGTAGGAGAGATTAAACAGATCAGGGAGATGAGAGTGGTGGGGATGGTCAGCTGGAGGGCAATAATGCCATACTGAATGGTAATGATGTAGAAATATTGTTTTCCTTTTTTGGCTGTTTTGAGGTCACTATGGTGATTGATTAACTAGTGGACCATCTCCCATTATTCCCTCATTTTTTCATTGCATGCTGACTTTAAGCTTTTGTCCACCAAGAAAAAAAAATACAAATTCCATTATGAGAAACACAGTGACATTATTGACTGAATTCTAAGTGTTGTACTCAAGGGAAAGTGTTTAACCAATGGTAATGCTAGAACGATTATCAGATAAGTGCTATTTGTCCATTCTATCTTGCTCTTTTCATGTTCATGTTCATATTCAGATTGCCCCGGCTTGCTACCTTCCACCCTTTACACCTGCTGGACGTATCATTTGTGCGAGTACAGGACGCTTTTGAACCAAGTGAAAGGTCTTGGTGAATATGTGATCTCTGTTGTAGACAAGCACATAAGCACATGTTGCAGTACCCACCCAGAACACAGTAGGAAATGTTTGATTCCTAACAATACCTGTACAGACAGATTTCAGTCCGGGAATCACGAGAGGCTTGGTGCCGGAGCTACCTCCTCAACTTCTGCTAATAGTGGGGGTCATTTAAAAAAGCATGGATACACTGATTTGTTAACCCCCCCCACTGAAATATATAAACCAGGGATATCCAAATGGGATGGGTCCAAATGGGTCCAAAGGGATGCGCATTTTTATGAGCCTGTGAATGTCACATTGTGGAAACAAAATTTTAAATAAAGCTGCAAAATTAAAAAAAGCATAAAGTAATTAAGAAAACACTGAGTTCACACTTACACACATACACAGTACACAATTAGTTGGATAATAAACAATTAATATAGCAGCTTCTCATCAATCCATCTTAATTTCAGAGATAAAATAATGTACCAACTTAAGCCACTCCTATTTCTGATTTAACCACGCATACTTCTGGTTTATACCCCGCCCATTCAAAATACAGATACAGATACAGATAATTTAGATGGGTGAACAGATACAGATAGTTGAGTACTCGCTCATTTCTAATGTATATGATGAACATGGAACAGATTGCAGCAAAAAATTAATTACAAAACACAAAAACACAGACCCATCTCAATTAGACAAAGGGTCCAATCTGATTGTGTGTATTATTTGTCAATGTCCAACTATTTGTTGTTCTCTACAAGAGCAGAAGAAGAAAAAAAACAGGTGATTTCTCTTTGTTTTGAAAATTTGAAAAAGTCTCTATTTTCTGGATCTGTGTTGCACAATGCTATGAGACTCAAAGCTTAGTGTCCACTTCTGTGAAGCTGTTACGACCCAGTGGAACATAACATATTTAATGAGGACACAGGAGGCGGGAAAGCGCATTCACCAGAGTTGATTTAAACTAAGAAAACGGAAGAAGAAAAAAAAAAACCTCCCGGGCCCAAGGAAAAAGTCTTGATGCGCCGGCCCAAACAAACAAAAGGATGGTGATGTGAACTGGTCAACCCTGTACAGGGCTTCGTCCTGCCACACCACCGCTACCCTAAAAAAACACAACTAATCCCTAAAGAGAACCAAAACCGATAACAGGACGGCCAGTCACACAAGAACAAACTAGAAAAAAAACTAATAGAAAAACACAAGAAACAGCCGCACTGACCAATAGTGGTGGTCAGTGTCTTTTTATGGATATAAGACATATATAAGACATCGAGCAAACTGGTGTAACTTTAGTGTTTAATAAGGTTTCAGTTCTAAGTTCATCCTGGAATGGTGTATATCAGTCGAACATCAACAAAGTGTTGACATATAACACACTACTTGGCACGTAAATCGGGGCAGCATTAAAATCCCAGCTTTGTTGTGAAAATAGTGTACTATGAAATTGGCAAGGGGTGAAATGTGAAATGTGGAAGTCAGGTAGATACAGAATGCTGACATCTTGTGTGACATTTTGCACAATGACAGTAGCACCAGCAACTTTCTGTCCAAGAGACATATTGTGGTTGAATTCCAAATGGTATGATCTTTGGGCATTTGACTGTGAAGGTTCTACACTCAGGAATAGAGTGCAATGAAATTGTTGAAGGGGGGCGGGGCTCTTTTTATGTAAGTGCTGTCCCACCGGTAAGTGGTGGCCATTTGTGGACCTCATTATTTATGGGCTTGTGAACGGGACATTGTAGATGACGTAAGAAAAAACTCAAATTTGTAGAAGAAGGGTCGCGGGGGTGCTGGAGCCTAATCCCAGCTGTCTTGGACTGGTCGCCAGCCAATCACAGGGCACATACTATAGACAAACAACCATTCACACTCACATTCATAC
This sequence comes from Doryrhamphus excisus, assembly GCF_030265055.1. NCBI lineage: Eukaryota > Metazoa > Chordata > Actinopteri > Syngnathiformes > Syngnathidae > Doryrhamphus > Doryrhamphus excisus. The sequence continues at coordinate 6,098,215 of NC_080486.1, forward strand.
CTATGGACAATTTGGAGTCACCAATTAACCGGAGAAAACCCACGCATGCACGGGGAGAAAATGCAAACTCCACACAGAGATGGACGAGGGTGGAATTGAACTCGGGTCTTCTAGCTGTGAGCCCTGCATGCTAACCACTCGACTGTTGTGCAGCCATTGTAGAAGAATTGATACTAAAAACTATTTAGTCTACCAACCACTTACACAGTACACATATCGCTGAATAATAACAAATACCGAAACAATCCATGTTAATTTCAGACTCAAAATAATGTACATATTTAAGCCACACCCACTTCTGGTTCATATCCCACCCATTTCAGAGAAAATGACACCTGCTTTCAGCTTATGCACTGCCTATTACGAGCACAGTCGGCATTGTGAAAAGTAAACTAAAAAAGCCATAACTGCAATGGAATGGTGGCAAACATGTATTTCACAAGCCACAAGCAACAAAAACCAGTAAATGGAAAAACAAATCAAGAATGGTGTTTGGACTCTGTGGTCTGAAAAGCACTGTCAAAATATGGGATGACTTCTTGCAATGAACAGGAAACCACAGAATATGGTCACTGTCTTCACCACAATCAACTCAATGAATAGAATTGATGGGACAATGAATGCAATTAAATTAAATTCAGAGGGTTTGGCAAAGGGCAAAAAACACAAATGTATAATGAATCTATAACCATAATCATTGTGATTCACACACCATTTTTGAGGTTGGTGGCAATATGCAGAAACAAATGGTAATGGTAATGGTAATGGTAATGGTTTTATTTCATTTGAATATGCATCAGATTACAATTGAATGCATCACATAATCAGTTTACAGTTCCACATGTCTAAAAGGAGTAGGAAGAAGCAAAGCTTATTAAATCCTACCCCTCCATCTGGTACTTTTACAATCAGTAACTGTTACATTTGTTCACTTCCTGCTTTCCATAATACAGTTTAAGGTTTTTTTTTTGATGTACCTTGTATGTATGAATTGTCAATATAGTGAGAGATGTATTTAGCAAATGTTTGCTAAAAGCCAATAAATGGTGGAAAAAGAGAATCGCATTGATTTGTAACAAAAATTCCTCTCTCATGTCTACATTCTGAATATCAGTCAATCATTGACGACAAAGTCTGCAACCTGAATGGGATAATTATACGGGTGATCCTGGAACGACCAGGGTCTCCCGCCTCAAAGTACTAATTTGTCTTAATCAGGACTTGCCAATTTTAAATCCACCATCACATATTTATTTAGCAATGCTAGTGATTGAAGCAAAAGGTACAAATACCATCTCAAGAAGGTAGACAGCTTTGATGGAAAGCACAAGAAGATCTGATTCTTTCATAATCTGGCTGAAAGATATAGTACTAGACACGCTTGGACAGTTGGGCTTTTTCCTTTGAGCTTTCTGGTGGCAGCCTGACCTTGTTCTTTGGATCTGGTATTTCCTGTTAGTAAAAACTAATCTATGTCGGGCTGACAGCACAACTCTAATCTAGAATAAACAAACCCCGTTTATGGTTCACTGCCTGGCGTACTGCCTAGACATCCATGCATTCATCTTCTTCCTCCGCTTATCCGAGGTCGGGTTGCGGGCGCAGCAGCCGAAGCAGGGAAGCCCAGACTTCCGTCTCCCCAGTTACATCGTCCAGCTCCTCCGGGCAGAACCCAAAGCGTCTTAGGTCTTCTCTTTATCTGGCTCCTTTCAGTGAGGAGGTGCAGTAGTTCTACTTTGAGTTTCTCCGAAATGACCATGGCCACCCTTTGGAGAAAACTCCATCTTGTCTTTCTGTTCACTACCCAAAGTTCATAGGTGAGGGTAGAAATGGAAATCGACCAGTAAATTTAGAGTTTTGCCTCTTGGCTGAGCTTCATCTTCACCACGTACAGTACACAGTATTAGATATTCAGTCTGGTAATAAGTTAAAAATTGTTAAAAAAAATAAATCAATACAAGTTGACCTGCACATTTCTTATTTAAGCTCTTTAGTTAAGAAAATGTGTATATGGTAATTTGCACAAATGAGTTCCCGACACATCATTATGACTTGCAGCTTGAGGCCATTTGAATAACATCCAGCATCAGATTCCAATAGCATAGTTCAAGTCAAGTACAAGTGTTGCCCTAAAGTGCATGTTGTGTCTTTCTAACAAAAGGAATGCACACTGAAGGTGAAATGGAAATTAAATATCTTCCTGCGTGTGCATCTCCTGTGATTGTTTCATTTTTGTGTCCAAGGTACTCACTCCATCGTCCAACATCCCAAGTGCTTCATTTAGTTCTCATTAGGGATCATCAGAGTGAAACAGATTCACAGAGCTCACTAACACATCCAAACACACACACACACACACACACACACACACAGTTGCTGCATCAACATCCTCATAACTCACTTGTTATGCTTCTCATATGTACACTGTCATGATCATTGGCAAAGACTCGTTGAAGCATTAATATGAGGCTGCAGTCTTGCAAAGTACTCAATGACATCACAACGTTTCCAATGCATTCACAATTCCTCGTCACACGCTAATGAAGAACATTTTATTATCAAGTTAGGATAGCTGGATAGATTTTATAACCAACCGGAAACTGGAGAAAAATATCATTCATTTCAACAGGAATTTTTTGGGGGGGACTGGAAACATATACTTCAGAGGAACCTGAGATATTTGCAATGTCGAAAATAGACAGCTTTGATGTTTTGACTGAACTGAACCTTTTATCAGGAGGCTATTTGTTTTGGAAAAAGTATTATTAGTACTATTTCTGGAAAAGTGGGAATTGGACATATGGAAATTTTTGGTCCACCCTGAATGAACTGAAGGTTTTTATGTTGGTAGAAATGCGGAACTTGTGTAAAAATGTTTCATTCATATTCATAGGAATATTGTCACAAAAAAGTAGCACTACGGAAAATGTGCTATTTAATTGATGGTTTAAAATGTATCAAACCCATTGCTGATGTTACAGGAGCTGCCAGAATTTTTTTTCTATATTTTTGTACAAAAGCCACCAGAACCAAAGCAGATGTCATTTAAGCCCAGAACAATTCTACAGACTGCACCTGAAAACTAAAGAAAGCTATTTTATTTATTTGAACGGCCAAATAAAAACGCCACGCAGCCCACCCTTAGCGTTTCGGAATCGCATTCACAAACAGACGTACAATTTACGTATGTTTTTTTTTTTTTTTAGTGGAAATTATAGTTAATGCAGTAATAGTAATGCAAGGAGTCCACTGAATTAATGTTCTCTCAGCATGTTCCCATGTCGCCGTTAATTCGGCACCACAGCCAGCCACTACACGCCAATCACATAATCTTTGCCGCAAACTGGTACCAACTGGCGCCGGCCCAGTGGACTCCCAGCATCATTGGTGCAACTTGGTGCGTGCCATTACATTCCAGTGGATTCCAATTGGCTGATTGTTTGTGACATTTGGTTCAACTTGGTGGCCACTTGCATTAAGCAATCAGCGCGGCAAAAATTTTAAACATTTTGACATTTTCTTGCCGGCAAACAAAATTTTTGCCACCATTTTTGCCACCACCACTAGCCAGTTGGGAGGCAGTTTGAGCCACTGCACGCCACTAGGCACCTTATTGGCGACACTAGGTGGCATAGCAAATTGCATTGGCGCGAACTGGCACGAAAACTGGCACGAACTGGCGCGGCCCAGTGGACTCTTAGCATAAGATCTCAACACACAGGAAGGATGTACGAAACATCCATTAGAGGCACTGATTACGTATGTGGGATGCAAAATGTGGTGCACAACACACACAGGAGTCTGCAAGTGCGATGTAGGAAAATAATTTACATTTTGCCCAAACCTGAAACCAGCAAAACATACGAAAGACAAATACCCTCTGCGGTGCGTCAGACAGCTCGAAAATAAACACATCACATGTGTGCCCTGTGTGCATTTTATTGTTTTTTTTGCATGTAAACCGGCCGTCTGAGCCCGTTTGGTTTTGACCTAGGCTTTAGAGATAACACTGTTAAACTGGAAAATCACATATATAAGTGTTAAATGGAGAGTCTGAACCACTTTATTCTGAAAATCTGACTGTTTATTGTATTTGAATGTCACGTTAGCGCCTTACAAACCATAGAGAGGAGGAGAAATATGATCTCAGGGAAGAAGTAAATTTGAAACACTTATATGCTAGGACTACGTTAAAAAGCCATAGCATTTCTGTATGTGGAATCAAACTATGGAATGGATTGAGTAAGGAACTCAAACAATGTACAACGATGAGACAATTCAAGAAACAATACAAGCAGTTGATGTTTGCTAAATACAAGGATGAAGAGTCTTCAACCAGTCATCATGTGCTATATATATATATATATATATATATCACTATATTGACACTTACTATGGTACTCATTATGTCATTGTATGGTCATATCACCTCGTACTTTGGTACGGGACAAAAAATTACAAAATGTAAAAATAAAAAACGAATAAAAAACAAATAAAAAACCTTAAACTGTATTACGGAAAGCAGGAACAGGAAGTGAACAAATGTAACAGTTACTGATTGTAAAAGTACCAGATGGAGGGGTAGGATTTAATAAGCTTTGCTTCTTCCTACTCCTTTTGGACATGTGGAACTGTGAACTGATTATGTGATGCATTCAATTGTAATCTGATGCATGTTCAAATGAAATTAAACCATTACCATTACCATAGGTATCGTTGGGGACGTGATAATGTAAATAAAATTACAATTAAGGACACCCTGCTTCCATGTCGCTTAAACTTGTCGGCGGTCAAGTCTACTGTTGGCATTACTTCTATTCTTTGTCTTACTAGCTTTTCCTATTTTGAGGAAGTATCCCTTGAGGGGTTTACAAACAGCAAAACAGATAACATGCCTGCTTGACTTGCTTCCTGGGAAACTTGTTAAAGAGCTGTTCCCAATTTTAGGTCCTTCAATGTTAAATATTATGAATCTATCGCTTTCCTCCAGTACTGTGCCTGCATCTTTGGAGACTGTGGTGATTCGACCTCGACTCAAAAAACCAAAGCTAAAACCTGAGAGTATTTCCAATTATAGTTCGGTGCCCAATCTCATTTATTTATTTCAAAAATCCTTGAAATAAAGTGTAGCGCAACAGCTGATCACATGGCCTTAAGCGATTTCTTTGAACTTCTTCAGTCTGGTTTCAAGGTGAACCACTCTAGCTTGATACATTCTGCCACTTGTGAGCAATGGCAATTGAAGAGAAGCAGGGTCTGGAGGGGGCGTATTCAATTACTGACTGATTTTTGCTATTCACTGGTGGACGTGGAATGTAACTAATATTGTCACGGTTTGCCTCATCAAACAGAGCATTTTGCGAGGCTTATTTGATACAAACTTGGACCATCTCACTGTGGAGATCTTTGTCTTTGTCCTTGGCACACAGGAAACAACCTCAGTGCAATATTAGTATGTATTAGGAGCAACAAACTACTCCAGTTCTCCTCTGCTCTTGCCAACAAATTGTAAATTCACTCTGTCCACTGCAGTTTCTTTTCTCTCTCATTTTTGTTCTCTTGTAAGGGATTTTTCTATCAATACTGTCCAGACAGTTGATCAATGCCCTCTGCCCGGGTGTGTAATGGGCTTGAGCAGCGGCTCTACACACACATACACACACACATGCACATACACCACAATCATTCCTTTTCTCTTTCTGTTTCACATCTCAAACACACAGTAAACTCGAGGCCCTTTGGCAATGTGGAAATATTTCTCACCTGCAAAATCGTAATTGCATTTTTTTGTACATTTTGTGCAGCTGGACTCCAACATAAATTAAACAAAAGAAAATAAGCTATTAAGAGTCCATTCATAATTAGCACATACAGTCTAATTTAATTACATACCAGGATCACACAATTTGATTTGGCCAACAAATTGTTTTATATATGACATCATTTTAAAAAGCCAGTAGAAAAGAAAAAGTCATAGAAGGTACGCATAACAAAAATGCAAAGTAAGCAACAGACGTACAGCAACCATTCAAACACAATTCTCCGAAAAAAAAAAAAAAAAACGGAAGTAAAAGCGGCTGGAAACTGAACCCAACAACAGGAAGTAAACACAAAATAAGGGCATGAATACCAGAAGTAAGACATAAACAGTGAAACTAAAAATCCTGGAAAGGAAAGGAAAGGAAAGGAAAGAAGGAAAACTAGTAGCATAAATTTGAAATTTCAAAACAAAAAAGTTTGGGTTATTTTAGGTCCTAACATAAAAATCCCACACAGGATTCGTAGACCCACCACCTCCTGGGGCAAGCATAAGGGTCCGGTGCATTGTGTGTTGGGTGGCAGGTGGCAAGGACTGGTGCCTGGTCGACCTGGTCTTCGGTGGCCAAATCTGGTTCTTGGGACATGGAACGTCACGTCCCGACCTGGTGCCACTGTGTTGGAGTCATCCCCGGTGAACGAGAGGGTCATTTTCCTACACCTTCGGGCTGGCGAAAGGGTCCTGACTGTCATTTGTGTGTATGCACCAAATGGCAGCTCAGAGTACCCAGCCTTCCTGGAGTCCATCAGGGGGATTCGTTCTACTGGGAGACCCCAACGCCCATGTGGGCAATGGCAGTGTGACCTGGAAGGTGTGTGATTGGGAGGAACGACCTCCCTGATCTGAACCTGTGCGGTGTGATGTTACTGGACTTCTGTTTGTCCATAACATAACATGTTCGAACATAGCGATGTCAATGAGTCCATGAGTGCACTTGGCCCTAGGACGGTCTGGGCCGCAGGTCTATGATCGACTTTGTAGTCGTATCATCAGACCTGTATCATCACTACCTGGTGATCAGTTGGAATAGATGGCGGGGGAGGATGCTGGACAGACCTGGGAGACCCAAACAGGTAGTTTGGGTGAGCTGGGAGTGTTCCGGCATGCCCAGCCGGAAAAATGACCCAGGGCAAGGTTGGAGGGATTATGTTCACAGCTGGAATCGGGACGCCTTGGTGTCCTTCCAGTGGAGCTGGAGGGGGTGGCCCGGGACCGGGAAGTCTGGCTTTCCCAACTGAGACAGCTATATTTAAGGATTGGGCCCTCAGCTGTACCTTGGACACCCCATTTTGGACACCCCTTTGCAATGTATTGTTTCGCACAGTAAATATCGTACATATCAAAGTACCAAAACTGGTTGCTCAGTCTTTAATCTGTCTTTTGCTAGAGAAAAAAATGTCATATAATTTATTATGTTATGTTATTCCACCCTCGGCCATCTCTGTGTGGAGTTTGCATGTTCTCCCCGTGCATGTGTGGGTTTTCTCCGGGTACTCCGGTTTCCTCCCACATTCCAAAAACATGCTAGGTTAATTGACGACTCCAAATTGTCCATAGGTATGAATGTGAGTGTGAATGGTTGTTTGTCTATATGTGCCCTATGATTGGCTGGCGACCAGTCCAGGGTGTACCCCGCCTCTCGCCTGAAGACAGCTGGGATAGGCTCCAGCAACCCCAGCGACCCTCGTGCGGAAAAGCGGTAGAAAATGAATGAATGAATGAATGAGTGTTATGTTATGTTGACGTCTACCAGGTACGACTATGCACAATCGTACAATTGACGCGACTATGGTTTCAGTTGGACTCACTAACACTGGTTGTCCGGCCTATGTCCGTAGGGTTAACTAGCATAACGAGTGCTCAGTAGCAAATCCATGCTGACCACAGCACAGGAGCGGCCATGTTGTCTGAGGAATCAGCATCCCGGTGGCAGCAGCCTCATGGCGCTCACCTCCCTGCAACCTCCAAGTTCCTGTTCCGGGTCTGCTGTAGCTTAAGGGACAGGTATCAATACTTAAAGCCCTGTAGTCAGTTCCGGTTCCAGCTCCACTGCAGCTCAAAGTCAAGCTCCTGTCAGTATTTGACAGTAGGACCTCCTTGTGGCCTTCTCATGGTTTACATTTATTTACCCGTGGGAAGATTGGCTCTCCTGAACATATGCTATGTTGTATTCTTTCTGTGCATAACATCTTCGGCAGTAGAAATGAAATAAACCAGAAGACCAAAATACAATAACAACATATGGGCCTTTCCATAATACATTTCTAGTAACACCATAACTATAAACAATTGTTGTGCCTCACTATGTGAAGATTATCATTGATGCAGATTAGTTTTATTCAAGAAATGCTAATGGAATTTTTTTTAAGTTGCCTCGAGACACAATCCCAACAAATGCATACTATGATATAAGCATTGAAGGTCAGTAATCGTATCTGAAACTATATCTGAAACTGTACACGGAACAGACATCTCATGCCTATCTAATCTGAAAAGCACTTCCATTACATGGAAGCTGGCTTTTAGTGTTGATGGTGCATGGTCATCAAGATAACAATGATCAATTTAGTAGCCTAACTCAATGCAGCTGGAGATGGCTTATTGATGTCCTCACATCCTGCAGAGAAGGGATGATGCAGACTGCTGGACTTGCAGGTTGAGGCTAGAGGTGTCTGGAATGCTAAGCGGTGCACTTAACCTCTTCCTTGCTGAATTCGGTATTCAAATGGATACCATTTTAAAAAATTAATCCGCAGGCATAGATTTATTCCTGAATAGGCAAGATGACTTTCCTGTGAACCTGACAAAGAGCATCACTATAATTGTTGCATGGAATATGTAATGTAATTTAGAGCATGGTAGGATTTCTTCATCTTTGTCCTCCACTGTCTTAAGGTGAGTCAGGGGCTGTGTTGAATCGTCTCTTCATCCTTCTTCTTCCACACATACAGTATGCAGTCATCAGAAATCATTTTCTAGATTTCTTGTTTGACATCGCTATGTATCTCTATTATGGCAACTGGTTAGGTCACATTCGAGGACCGAGGCCGCCTGCAATTTTGCAAGGCATAATTATCATAATCACTTTAGTAATTAGTCAACAAGAGATACATCTGGCACGTGTTGTGCATGTGTAAAGAAGTCTGCAGGAGAGAACGCTTCTAGTTCGTCCAGGGATATGTTGCTGTCAGTTATTTGTCCGACAAATGGTTGGACAAAATTGACCAGAAAAAGATCAGTGTTAGATATTAAAGTGTAATAACTCAGGGCAATGTCAGTCACATAAATATGACTCATAAAAATATTGGTAAACGCACAATAGATGAATTGTTCTCAGTCACACCAGCTTAACTTTCGCTTTCAGTCCAACTCAACTTTCACTTTCCAGGCACACAAGCTTAGTACAGTGACCAAGTGGTTAGCATGCTGGCCACACAGTCAGGAGATCTGGGTTTGAATCTCCGTTAGGCATCTCTGTGTGGAGTTTGTATGTTCTGCCCTTGTCAGGTACTCCGGCTTCCTCGCACATTAAAAAAAAAAAATAATAATTTGGCATGCGATTGGCTGGTGACCAGTCCAGGGTGTACCCCGCTTAAATCTGGCAACTTTCCAAACCCTCCTGGCATCGTATTTTCTTAAAGGTGACTGGCAACAAATGTAGGGGCTTTTTTTGTTGTCGTTGGAGACTTTTCTGGTATTAGGTATTATTTTTCCGGTATTATTAGGAAAATGGCACCTTTTGGGGTGAATTTTGCCCATTATCCACAATCCCTAACAGCAGGTCATTGGGAGGCACCGATTCTGACAATAAAGTCCTAATAAATCCTCAAAAATATATTATAGTATATTAACCAAGCTACAAAAATATTACACAAGCCTCAAGCCACTGCAGGGGACAGACAAAAGAGTGGATACTACTGGCTCTCCTCTGAGAACTGGCAAATTATTTTAAATAAATTGTGTGATCATTGTCCTGGACAAAAATCACTTCATACTCTTTATTGCTCTCTGGTAGAACGATATCAGACTGATTGTGCGGAGATATGGGACAATAACTAATAATCCATAATGCTGCATATACAGAACGTACTAATCCTCTATTTCTAAAATCCCAAATATAAAAATTTGCTGATTTAGTGCATTTTAAACAGCTAAAATCATGCATAAAGCAAGCAATAACCTTTTACCTAAAAACGTCATAGTATTTTTTCAACAAGAGAGGAGAAATATGATCTCGGGGAAAAATGAGAGAGAACATCGCTAAAAAACCCACAGCATTTTTAGTATGTGGAATCAAAGTACGGAATAGAATAATTAAAGAACTACAATAATGTACAAAGAAACAATACAAGCTGTTGATGTTTGTAAAATACAAAGAACAGTCTTGAACTCGTTCGCTTATGTCTACTGTACTTATTTACTTACTATTATGGCTGTCCATAGATTAAAATATTAAATCGCAATTCATCACAGTTGTCCTAATTAACTGCAGTCTGAAATACATTTTAATCTAATAATCGTGATGACATGTTTTGTTTTTTTTTTAATTACAGTGTCAGCTCCAGGTAAGATTTCTTTATTTATGATACTGGTTTCAAATTCTTGTTTGAGTAGAAAAGCTTATTTAGGAACATACATACATTCAACTCAATGCAATTTAATTTCTGTTTTAAAACAGGCATTAAAATACATAGATATTCCAGGTTTATAATGGATATAATAGCTATAATCGATAATAACACCGTTAAAGGAAACTTCCATTCACGCAACTTTGACAGCCCTACTTATACTATTACTATAGTATAAGTATATACTATACTATTTTATGATGATTACTTACTATTATTTATTACTATTACTGTTATTTTTATTTGATTTGATTGTGTCTTGATTATTTGATTGTGGAAAATGTTGCATTGTTATTACCCTTCTATCACCTTCTATTCACCTTCTATCTGTATCTATATCTGATATCAGCCGATACCGATATGTTTAACATTGCATATCGCCTGTGGTGGAATGAACACACCTGTTGTATACAGTATTTTTTTAACATCATTTTTCATGATCAGGAAAAATCTGATACCGATATCACATTTTTATGCTGGTATTGGGCCGATAATTACCGTTACTGATATTTATCGGACATCCCTAGTTTCATTACCTTGTTACATTCAGTGTCTAAAAAAAAACAAAAACAAAAAGGGGGAAGGGATGAAATAGAGGAAGTGAATAAATGCTATGATATGCTTCTTCCTACTCGATTTGGACATGCAAAACTGGGAATTGTACTATGTTGGAACTCACAGAAACATCTGGCCTGAACACACACACACACACACATATATATATATATATATATATATATATATATATATATATATATATATATATATATATATATATATATATATATATATATATATATATATATATATATATATATATATATATATATATATATATATATATATAGTTAATATATAGTAGTTGAGTCACAGTGTCCAATACACTTTGGCACAATTACAATGACTTTGTGCAGGCTGTCAGGCTGAAAGCCACATCATATTGTAGCTGTAGGAGCCTGTCACAGTGTGACAGGCAATAATTGCATAATCAAAGTTAAGCCCTTGTTTCCAGTAAATGTACCGGTCCAGAGTTAAATCACACCAAGCCTTAGATCCATAAAGACACACTGACCATCAGTGACGTGTGGAGGTTCACGGCTGGGAGGTACTGACTCCCGTGGGTTTTTTAATGTTAATTGCTCATGACAAGAAAAAGCTGGATAATAAGAAAAAGAAGAGAATAATTCACTTCTGGTAAAAGTAATATTTTTTTTATCAACAGTCATATTTTGCGTTGTGAATTTTGCTGATTCACGCTATCATGCATTTAAAACATATATTAATTTGTAAATCATGGTGTTTCTTGGTTGAATACAGCCTGTTACCAAAAATATATATACATTCACCAGAATCACTGGGCTATGTTGGAGCCTGTGGCAGCTGACTTGAAGCAAGAGGTACGGTACACCACCATCATGACACACCATTATCCCATAATAATTCATTCATTCATTTTCTACCGCTTATCCTCACGAGGGTCGCCAGGGTGCTGGAGCCTATCCCAGCTGACTTTGGGCGAGAGGTGTGGTACACCATGACAATGACAAACCATTATCCCATAATAATTGATTAATTCATTCAGTTTCTACCACTTTTTCCTCACGATGGTTGCGGGGGTGCTGGAGCCTATCCCAGCTGACTTTGGGCGAGAGGTGTGGTACACCACGACAATGACACACCATTATCCCATAGTAATTCATTCATTCATTCATTCATTCATTCATTCATTCAGTTTCTACCGCTTATCCTCACAAGGGTCGCGGGGGTGCTGGAGCCTATCCCAGCTGACTTTGGGCGAGAGGTGTGGTACACCACGACAATGACACAACATTATCTCATAATAATTCATTCATTCATTCATTCATTCAGTTTCTACCGCTTATGCTCACGAGGGTCGCCGGGGTGCTGGAACCTATCCCAGCTGACTTTGGGTGAGAGGTGTGGTACACCACGACCATGACACAACATTATCCCATCATAATCGCTAATTAAAATAAAAACAAGGGCTACATTTGCGGCTATTTGCTAACCCCTGACTTCCTGTCCTCCTTTCTTTCAGGTCCCCGAGGGAACACATTTATCGTAACACACCATACATGAGCAAGACTCTAATTTATGTCTTAAATGGCTTTTTTACTCTTACTCTTATTACATGTGTAAAGGTGACTATGTTATTTCATGTCTAGAGGGCTCTAATAATGTTAAAAAAAACATATTTAGAAGGTTGTCTGTCACATTTATTCATAATTTGTGGTCTTGTTTTGTCTGATTGGTGTATGGAGTGTATATATGTCCTTCTCCAAGTTATGATACTTTGTTGTAAAAGTTTGTCCACCCATCTTGCAATTGAATTAAACGGGCTGCACCAGCCTTGTATGATTCTTAAAACTACCAACTAAGGTACGACACACTTGCAACTCCTTTGACCAAACTACTTCTTCTACATGCTGGCCATGGCCGATAAATTTCCTAAAAATTGCAGAGCTCTTGTGTGTGGTTACATGTATGTCAGGATATAAGTCCCACTTAAGCTATGTGCATGACAAGTTTGGTACCCACAGTGTCAAAATATAGCACCACATGGCTAACAGCACTGCTTCCCATATGATGAAAAAAGTGCTTACATAATGTATGTGGTGAAAGGTCTGGTTTAACTGCACGTGAATTTAAATCTTTGTAGTTAATATATTAAAACGTGAATAGAAAGGCATTGAGTCATTAAGTAATAAATCATTAAGTGCATTTTTTTTTTCACATTGTGCCAAATCTGTTGAAAGCATCGCTCTAATGGCCAGCATGGCTGCCTCACTTGTACCGCTGACAGTCTTCCATCTGTTTATCTAACCCTGTGATAGATGGGCTGTGGAAATGTCCTCTCCCTTGTGAAGCTGCAATCAGTCGGCCCATCACTACTGATAACGCAACATGCCAAAAACACAACCTCACCATGTGGCAGGGCCTCACAACAAACTGGGTTAATGATGCAGGGGGACTGGGGGTCACCCTCTGGACTTGCAAGCGTCCTGTGGTGTTTTTTTTCTATCTATCTGAAGAAATTGTTTTTCTAATCCATTAGTCATTTGGTCTTACAAACGAACATTATAGCTAATCAAAATAAAATGACTGACTTTCCATTGTATAGGTTCATGGTCTACTATCTGGGATATGCACATTATATGTTGCTGTGAGTATTGTTTTGTACCAGTATAAACATATTTAGATGTCCCAAAATCTTAAGACTGTCCCCAGGTAAAAGCTAGTTTGTAATTATGAAGAGAGCTCAAGTCTCTTAATAAAATCTTTCTTTTTGAAAGCATCTCTCAAAGGATAATTTTAGTAGGGAAAAATCAGAATATTTGTTGAAGTAATGAGGTTAATGTCTTCATTAGAACTCGAGAGACTTGTAGAATCTATGTCAAGGAGACCTAATGCTGTTCTATATTTTTGACCTGAGTGCCGCATGAACAAACATACATACAACCCGTGAACAGAAACTCAGTTTGTCAGGTTGATATGAGTTATTTTGTAAATAGTTTTCCGAGTGAGATCCGGGGGACCCTATCAGGGGACGTTCTTTTAATTTTTGGGCAATTATGGTTTATTGCAAGGAGATTTAAAACTCTCCTTCATTCTGTAATTAAAGTGGGTGGACCATGCCGTAAAAGTGATGATTTGGGGTTGTCGGAGGGTGTGTTCCGGGGTTGGCTTAGGGATTTGCTGTAGCTGTTCAAAAATTGATTTAGAATAGCCTATTTGGCAAAGGGCTCCAAATAGGGCTTGGGTGGCCAAATTTTGGGTAGCCAAATTTACACAGGAGTTATGAGAAAACCTGAGATCCCTCAAAATCCATGGTTAGGGTTGAAGCTGAACCTGTACAGAAGGGCATGTGTGTTGGTGGGTTTGTCGGTCGATGTCCATGGTGCCCTTGCTCGGGAAATCAAGTCCCTTACACACTGTAGTGTTCAAGAAGTAGATTTCTTTTCCCCTCAATTTTGACTCCTGACATGGAGGGGTGGGGATCAGTAATTTTTATAAATACAGGTTTGAATAAATCCAGAAGCAAAATCTTTATCCATCCCAGAAAGACCTTGCCATCATTCAGTGCCAGGCTTTTCATGATATTGTGGTCTGGATATTCCTCAGATGGATTTTTCTCAAAGAACTTTGATGTTTTATGGCTAAACCCAATGGGATTTTTGTATATCTACATAAGTGTCTATCTATCTTAAGTGTCCAATAACAGTCTGTGTGTCCTGAATGCAACCAGGGTGACCGGTTGATTTGGTGGTCAGGAAATGGATAAAAACTCTCAACGACCTAATAGCTCTCACAGCTAAAGTCTGGGACTACCGAGCCAACGGATGTTTGGGAAGCGGTGGGAGAGTGTCCACTTCTCATCAAACCTCCAAAATGAAGGGAGAGTCCCCTCACCCACAAGAGTTTTGGGGTGCCCAAATTTTGTTGCAAGTGTATGGCACTTTATGGTACTCATTGTAAGGATTTTTGTTGGGTCCTGTTTTTTTTTTTTGTAAAAGGCAGAGGTGGAAGGAGTACTGAAAAGTTTCACTCAAGTAAAAGTACTTGTACTTTGATTAAATGTAAGTCGAGGACATCAGCCTCTCACAGGCAGACCTGTGTTGAGGTGTTTCCTCTGTCAACAAAGTATCAGAAAAATAATCATAATACAACCCTGTCCCAAAACAGCTCAACTTTTACATTTTATGATATGATTGTATTTGAAGTCATATCCCTAGTTATATTCAAACCGATTGTAATGTTCATTTCCCAATAAAATTTTCATTGAGCAGTTAATTTTATATGACACAGAGCTGAGCCATAGAATTGTATTTTGCTTGTCATACATTTGGTACATAAACACACTGCAAATGTGCTTTTCTGTTTAGCATTATTTTATTGCCCTGATGTATGAAGTATGTAAATTAACTCTGACATGTACTGCAATTAGATGTAGGGATGCTACCTTTTCATCATGTCAGGTATCAGATGTTAGCATGATCAATGATTCATCACATTCATCAACATTCACAGCGGTATGCACCTCGTTAGTGCAAACTCTCTAAATTATGAAAACTTCATGAAACCATCCAAGAATTATTAAACTTATCTTTACTTGTTCAACAGGTTCCATGTGACATTTGTATATGCTGCTTGTTTGGTCTGTCTGGGCAATCTCAAATTCACACTAAAACCAGTCTCTTAGGGTGGCAATTCCTTCTATTCGAGTTTCTGCACAATTCACCAAGTTTGCTATTTTGGTGGGTCAACACTGCTGCTGTCTGACATGTCTGTCTTCATCTTTAATGTCATTTTAATGTCAGGCAGATTCTCCTACCCATCATTCACGGAAAGTGATGGGTTCAGATCATTTTCCCCTTACTATTTTTGCATTGAGATTTTTACTCGGTAACAGATTTGATAGTACAATACTTTACTAAGAAAACATACCGACGTAAAAAAAATAAAAAAATTAAACAAACAGCTACTCAATTACGGTAACGTGACTAAATCTACAGCTTAATCACCTCATGTCTTGGCTGTGCCTTATGCACTTTGGCCCTACTCAGACTAGAAAAAAATGGTGTCTCATCGGGGTTGGTGGTGAAGCAATGGGTGGGGGGGGGGGTCTTGGGAGGTGTTTCCCAGTTTTACAGATAAAGCAATTAAGAAGTTTGATGTTTGCCCTGAAGCGGTCTCGTAATTGGCGTTGATTATCAGGAGCCTGAGGGAACCTGTGGGATGTTGCTGTTAACAGTTCCTGGACTTGCCTTCGGAAATAAGTGGAATTTCCCTGCTTCCTGTCATTCAGCCCAAAGTTAAAGATAACCCTAACCACATTTAGGGACTCAAGGACTTTTCTTCAAAGTGTGGGCATTGATTGATTATGGGTTGTTGTGGTATCAAGGAGCAATTGCTCAGAGTTTGCCAATGGTGTTCATGATGCTACAACAGTGCAGTCTACATTAAGAGTTGTTCCTGGTTGGGTGGGATGGTTTGGGGCTTTTTCAGTCTTCTAGCCTGGGAGGTGGTGTTTTGACAGTCCCATCGATCCTCCTGGTGGAAGGTAAGCCTTCCTTGTCTTTCTTACCCTTCAAAAACCTGGGTTGGGACTGGAATCGGATCGTTCTAGTAGGAAGAAAAGGTCCCAGAGGTTGTCCAGCTCTGGGCGCCTTATGGGGGTTTTGTTTCCAATGCACCTAAAATTGCTGCCGGGGCCCTTGTGATAGTTGGGGCCATATTGGAATCCCTGATGATAACTATGGGCTGTTGTGGTCTGAAGGACTAGTTGTTCAGTTTCCGCCTATGGTGTTCATGGTGCGAAAACAGTGCTGTCTGCACTAAGAGTTGTTCCTGGTTGGAAGGGAGGGTTTAGGGCTCTTTTCAGGTCTTTTGGCCAGGGCAAAAAAAACCTGGTCCTGTTGTCAGCATGTCACCAGCATTACATCACCTGGTGGAAGATTTATTCCTCTTTGTTCCCTTGGATTTGGGGTTAGAATCGGATCATTCAAAAAGGAAGAAAAGGTCCCAGAGGTTGTCCAGCTCTGGGCGCCTTATGGGGGTTTTGTTTCCAATGCACCTAAAATTGCTGCCGGGGCCCTTGTGATAGTTGGGGCGATATTGGAATCCCTGATGATAACTATGGGCCGTTGTGGTCTCAAAGACTAGTTGTTCAGTTTTCGCCTATGGTGTTCATGGTGTGAAAACAGTGCCATCTGCATTAAGAGTTGTTCCTGGTTGGGAGGGAGGGTTTAGGGCTCTTTTCAGGTCTTTTGGTCAGGGCAAAAAAAACCTGGTCCTGTTGTCAGCATGTCACCAGCATTACACCTTCTGGTGGAAGATTTAATCCTCTTTGTTCTCTTGGATTTGGGGTTGGAACCGGATCATTCAAAAAGGAAGAAAATGTCCCAGAGGTTGTTCAACTCTGGGAGCCTATTTGGGGTTTTGTTTTTCCAATGCACATAAAATCACTGCCTCAGCCCTCATGATAGTTGGTAAATCCCGTTTGACT
The DNA here is from genome assembly GCF_030265055.1 of Doryrhamphus excisus. Lineage (NCBI taxonomy): Eukaryota > Metazoa > Chordata > Actinopteri > Syngnathiformes > Syngnathidae > Doryrhamphus > Doryrhamphus excisus. The sequence continues at coordinate 6,115,688 of NC_080486.1, forward strand.
CATTTTCTTGGCCACTTCCCAGGCCCTTCACATGTCTTCTGATTTTGCCAGGCTATTACATTTTGACAGGTCCTTCCTAAGGGCCTTATAATGGTCATGTACTGTATGTTTTCCATGGTGGTTATGTGGAAAAACCCCAGAGTTAGTGCTGCTTTATATGGCTCGGGTTAAAATTAGGGCTAGGGTCATTAGGTTCAGAATCATGGTTAGGTGTTAGGATAGGGTTAAGACGTATGTTAGGTTTAAATTTTAGTAATTTTCCCAATACTAATGATAACCCATTATGAACACATTCAGAGCTATAGGATTGGGTGGAGTTTATTGGTTAAATGGCCGACTTTTGGGTTTCAGAGCACAAAGAATAACACAAGAAACCATTGGTCTCCTGCAAGTGCAAACTAAATTGTGTCGAGGTCAAGAGCCACATGCTGGTCATGTTGTACAGGAAGGAAGAACAAAGAACAACACCTCATTATCCCTGTCTTCCTTCCAGAGTCTGTGATGAGTGTGGTCCTCTATTTTTAAAGAAAATTCTCATTAAAAAATCAGTTATATTGACTTTATTCCAAGAATAACAATAATCTTACATGAAGTATTCACAACAGAAATCTCACCAGTCTGGATTTCAGCTGCATGAGTTAAGACAGTCCTTGGACCAATTGGCTTTTTGTTCCAGCACAGTGCTGCCTAATGACTGAAAGCTGTTTTTCTCTAATTGTATTTCAATCTGGGTGCACTGCGGAATAAGCGCAGGTCTGGTCTCTGACGGACGTGTCCTGTTTTCAGCTGCCAACTGTGTTCCCGCTGCAGAGGCCGCCCCCAGCTGCAGGGGAACGGACTGGTGAGCGGGCCAGCAGCCAGGCTGTTGATGAAGCTACAGCTGGGACACAGATAACACCAATGAAGATGGTGGATTGGCATATAAAATTGTCTTAATGACTATAATTGTCAGTGAAGTGTCTTTAAGTGTTGCGTTCTTCATTGTGACATTTTTTAGCCGTGACATACCCACCACTGTTGTTGGCTAGTAGACAAACAAATATAAATTGCGCCAATATTTAATTCAAATGTACTTCGAGAGAGTGTAAAAATAGTTGCAAAAAAAAAAGATATATTTTTTTGTCTTTCACTGGACAACTCTAATGACTGGATTTTGGGGTCCTAACTGGAAATTGAACATGTGCTGACTGCCCAAAATGTAGCAGTGTGTACCATTACACCACCAGAGCTATTGACAGTATCAATAATTCTGATAAATCACTTGTAGCTGCAGGCAAACGAAAAGAAACCAAATGAAAACAAATGTCCTATCTCCCGCCAACTAACAAGACCTCTCAGAAGTTTTTCAAAAGTAGGTTTTAAGGATGTTGTGGCCAGTTTGAACAAAAAGCAAGACTGCATAGAAAAATCAGCTTTTTAAGATGTTCGTATAGCTATGGTCCAAGAGTTGTCTAGGCTGCATTTGGGAGGAGCACCACCTTATAAGTGCGGAGAACTGTCACAATTAATGACACCAAAACAACACAATTAATTCATAAATGATTGATGTTTAGTGGTTGACTATGGCCTATTATTAGGAAAACAAATATTGAAAGTCAAGTTATATGTAGGGCTGCACAGCGACCGAGTGGTTAGCGCAGGCCACACAGCTAGGACACCCGAGTTCCATTCCACCATCAGGCATATCTGTGTGGAGTTTGCATGTTCTCCCCGTGCATGCGTGGGTTTTCTCCGGGTACTCCGGTTTCCTCCTACATTCCACAAACATGCTAGGCTAATTGTTGACTCCACATTGTCCAAAAAGGTATGAATGTGAGTGTGGTGTGAATGGTTTCTACCGCTTATCCTCACTAGGGTCGTGGGTGTGCTGGTGCCAAGCCCAGCTGTCTTCATGTGAGACACATACACCCTGGACTGGTCGCCAGCCAATCACATATAGACAAACAACCATTCACACCACATTCATACCTATGGTGCCAATTAACATAGCATGCAAACCCACACGTGCACGGGGAAAACATGCAAACTCCACACAGAGTTGGCCCAGGGTGGAATCGAACTTGGGTAGCTGTGTGGCCTGCATGCTAACCACTTGCCCGTCGCGATAGAAAATGAATTTATGATATGAATAAGGAAAAGTTAGGCATCAGTAATGTTATGAGACTAGATTACACTACCTTTCACACTGCATGGCGACATGCCAGTATAGCGGACATGCCATGGCTAAGAGTGAATACAAAAAATAGTTCTCCTCTCATTCTGTGTGGAAGTGGTAAGTTTTTGGCTCCTTTGCTCTTCATCCCTACTCCATTTGAAACACAAGGTGGCTAACTAGTTAGCTTGGTACCTTGCTATGGTAGGGGCGGTCATCTATTATGTGACTGCGTTGATTCTGTAGAACAATGTGATGCAAACAAAGAATAACAAAAATGTATAAGTGACTATTGGAGTGTTATTTCATGTCTACAGGGCTGTTACAATGTTAAAACGCATATTTAGAAAATTATAAACAGGTTTTTGATGCTCTAACTAGGAAAATATTCCACTTATTAACATTGAATCCTAATTCGAGTCTGGAACCAATTAACCACAATGAACAAGGGTTGACTCTATTAGCCAAGATAGCATAGACGTTTTAATGAATTAATTCATCTCTCCGGAAAGGGGAAATAATAAATGAAAGCTTGAAGTTAAACCTTTCATTTTTTTAATTCTCAGTATTCTCGGTGCAATGAAACACATTTGTTGAAAACATGGAAACCATGCTAACCTCTTCACATTTTTCCAAGGTCACCAGCTTATTGTGCATGTATACATTCAAAAGTTCAGACGCATTGAAAAGGTCCGCTCTTGGCATATGCTACATTTATGGGTGCATTATAAGATAATTAGACGGAGATGTTAAAGTTGTGAATGGAGTCCTGCTTCACGGTCTTTCTTGCTTGCTCACTGTTTCTGCAAATAGATGCTTTATGATAAGCTCACATTATTCTCTTTAAATAGAAAGAGAAAAAACACACACAAAAAAAAAAACAATTTCAGTGTAGAATTACTTTTAAATGTAGCACAGCAATGGAAGACATTACAAATTGCTTTCCCATCATATTAAACCATTCCAATCTCAGTCACATGCATTACGGAGTCATGTTCGTGTCACGGCCATGATATTTTCTTTTTTGTTGTAGCTTGTATTGCAGTTTAACGGCCCATACTGTGAAAGAGGCTCAACAAAACCGGGCTTTGTGCTAATTATGCAGCTCAACAAAACCTAAATTCCCCAACTCAACTGCGACATTTACTTTATCAAGTCCAGTTCTCAGCTTTGTGCTAAGTGCATGTTCACATAAAAGCCACTGTTTCATGTCATACTATTACTTTTGCACAAAAAAAAACAAGATAAGACAGTAATTATTATGGAGCGCATTTAAAAAGATTATCACTGCCAAAAATAACATCAGCGAGGGAATACCGATTGCAGAATATTGCGTTTATAGAGTATAAATGTGGGCTCTAATACTGGGCTCTAATTTCGTAGACCTGCCTTGCGCCACGGCGCACCAATAGAGTGTGGCCAGCGCAAATTTCACGAGCAGTGCAGTCTGGTGCAGCACTGCGCACCCACATCTCCGTCCCTCTCATCAGCAAGTGGCAAAAAGGGAGGAAAGAAGGCGTGAGAGGGTTTAAAACAGCCGAGTGTAATCCTAACCAATCAAATGAACGTCTCTCATTGCCTTTAAATGCACCGGCCTGGACTACGCATCAGAGACCACCATGCGTGTCATATGCTACCTTGTGGGACACGTCATCTGTTCCTGACAGTTACATTAAACACAGCATCAGGCTAATCCAAGCATCTTACTTGTTTTCCACCAGCATTCCTGCTCTACATCGCCAAATAGAAGAACCTTTGATTATATAATTGCGGTATCTTTTCATCCTCCTTGAGAAAAAATGAACAGTAAAAAAATATATCATACAGCCAGATTTGAACAGCCAACTTCATATTCATATTTGTTCTTAGTTGTTGTTAATTATTAGTTGTCTAATGGGTCATTTTCTCTGTTTCCACAAAGTTGGCTCATTTCTGATTGGATGGTTATTAAGGGGAGGGGCAATCTGGCGTTCATCCAGCACAACCACAGAGATGAGCGATGAGTGGTGGAGCTATCTTTTGCTGTTTTTTTTCTGGCTGAGTTTTCACTTCTAAAATGTTTATTTCTGGGGACAAGCCATTTATTTAAGCTCTTTCCCCCAATTAAACTAAACACAGTGTACAGTCGGCGCCGGTTGGCATCATACTTTCAGCTGCCATCAGGCTAAGTTCTTATGATGCATTGCGTCTCAGACGTGATGGGATAATTAATCCAATTACATGTTGGTTCAGATGCTTATATTAAATAGTGGTTGCTGTCATAGTTTTTTTCCAATTTACCATTGTACAGGCTGCGCTTCGCCTGCGCCCCCCAATAGACCAGGTCAGAGTTGGCAAGCTTTCTCTGCACCGTTGCCACATTGTTTTGTCACGAAATTGTCACTCCGCCAATCTGAAAATGTGGACTCCTCCCCTGGTGCGCCGCCACACCCATCTCGGCGTAGTCCAGTCTACCAAATTAAATTTACCCCAATTAAACTACATACACAGTGTACAGTCGGCGCTGGTTGGCATCATACTTTCAGTTGCCATCAGGCTAAGTTCTTATAATGCGTTGCGTCTCAGACGTGATGGGACAATTAATCCAATTACATGTTGGTTCAGATGCTTACATTAAATAGTGGTTGCTGTCATAGTTTTTTCCAATTTACCATTGTACAGGCTGCGCTTCGCCTGCGCCCCGCAATAGACTAGGTCAGAGCTGGCAAACTTTCTCCGCACCGTTGGCGCACTGTTTTGTCACAAAATCGTCACTGCGCCAAGCTGAAAATGTGGACTCCTCCCCTGGTGCGCCGCCACGCCCATCTTGACGCAGTCCAGTCTACCAAATTGGCTGCGCACAGTGATGCACTGGACCAAATTACCACTGCGTGGGCTGCACCATGCTTTGCCGCTCTGTGCCACGAATTTCCAGCCCACTGTATTTATAAAATTTACACATAAAAAAAAATAAGCTGGAGCAACATCTTTTTTCATCTTTTAAATGTCTATTTTATATATTCTTTATATTTATTTATTTATATTTATTATATATGTAATTTTTTTATATTGTTTTCATATTTTATATTGTGCTGAATAGTGACCACTGTGTGCCTGTTCCTCCAGCAAATATTGTAATATAAAAAGTAGTCACACAGAAACTGCTATGACATATAATTCTGTTACTTTGGCAGAATTAATATTTCACATTGCATTTTATTCCTGATGCTCAGCTCAAAAAGTGACCAAATCCCACGTATTCCCTTGGCTGAAAACCAATACCTCTTATGCAGAGTAATCACAGAACGCTCAGTGATCTTGAAGTAGCCGCTCCCATCGCAGGGCTACCTGGATTAGTCTTGCTCCCAGGTCCACCGGGTTCCCAATAAATGGTGACAACATCCCCGAATCAGTTACACAGTGAAACAGCGGCATACTGCTATCACCGCAGTACACCCCCTAAATTTTGGCTTAGGATGTTATACTGGCTGTTGTTTCCATGGAATCTTCCTGAATTGCCTTGTTACTCTGTTCCTAGGAAGTGCTTTTCCCTTACTTTCACTGTCTCTTATTCAGTTATTTATTATTCGGCTTCTGCATTTCTCAGTGCTGCTGTCCGTTTTTGTTTTCTGCATTTTTTAAAAAATATTGTTGTAGACTTTTGTAGTTTTTTTTCAATATATATATATATATATATATATTTATATCCTTGACTCCATGGGTCCAAAACCTAATCCGACAAACATATGGCAACTTTTATTGGTCGATCAGTATAGCAGCACCACTGATTGGAAAACTGACTGAGTGTACATGTTAATGATTAAATGCAACAATAATGATCACCACGAGACATGTTCATAGTAGCGCCCAACTAACAAAAAGTATCATTTATATTGAGGAGGACGATGGTGCCCTATAGGTTTTGGACAATTTATTTGAAAGATACAAAACTACAAAAGTCTAAGGAAATATGCAACACAAAAATTTTTATTCATCACTCAGCGTCACTCAATGGATATCTAACTCTCAATTTGGCTACGAAGACTCAACGAGATGTTTGACCTGAGGACTGGAACAAACGTCTTTGTGCCCCATGAGAGCGGACATTGTAAGTGTCATCACTGTTTTTTTTATGTAACAGTATAAAGCAATTTATTCAACAAGGTTGGATTCTAATGACAATGCAAGTCACAACAATATAATGGAAAATATGCAGGCTGATGATTTTTATAACATTTTATAGGATACTATATGATTCTTTCAGGAGACTGCATGATTAGACATTTATTGTACTATTGCACGTATAATTATATGTGTTCCAGGAATGTGAGGCGCTAATGGTGAGACTTCCACAACAGCCTGAACCAGGGGCGCCGTGAAGGGGGTGGAGTTTGGACAGTACTATATTACAGTATACAGTATTTAGTATACATTTAATACATTAATACATTTAGTATTAATTTAGCTATTTGGTTGTTGTTATTTTCTCAAACAGTCAGAAAACGATTAAAACAATTTATTGTAGGGCCACACGGTGGACAAGTGATTAGCATGGTTATCCCAGTATGGTGGAGCCTACTCCAGCGTACCCCCGCAACCCTAATGACGATAAGCGGCATAGAAAATGGATGGATGGACAATCTCCTGTATTTGGTTGGAACAGTAAAATATCCACATTGACCAAAAGTAAACTGCCATTTTGACTGGTCACCCCCATTGTAGCTACATGAAATGGTTTGGTCCACGACTACATTGTAGCCTGTAGCTGCAGCGTGTTGCAATCCAATTCCATCCAATCCATTTTATTTATATAGCACATTTTATAAACACTTCCAAAGTGCTGCACATACTCGTAAAACAATGTACAAGAAGTAAAAGTACAAATTACTACAGTAAAAACTAATAAATGAAATACATTTAAAACATAAAGAGAAGATTGAAACTATGCTGATAGTGCCCATAAAATAAAGTGACATTACAAGGTGATGGACCCAAGGTTATGTTTTTCATGGGGCCCAGAATTCCTGACCGCACCCCCTGGCCTGAAATAGAAGGATCTCATGAGACTCTCAGTTCACAAGATGAGATGATACTCGAGATTAAGTCTACAAGACAAAATTTTATGTATTTTAATTAAAGTTTAAATTAAAAGTGTATTTAAATTTGAGTTATAGCTGCTATTTACAGGCTGTCAATGTGATGACCGTGGCTGAGGTCGAGTGCTAGCTTTAGCCATTTAGCATCAAACTAGCTAGGGAAAGATTTTCAACACCTCAGTAAAACATACATACATTATAGCTATCAGATTGAAATTATTTATTATGTATTGTGTAAAAATATAGCAGGAACAGAGCCACTGTCCTGCTTGGTGGACTTTGTTTTTTCAGGCTGTGTACCATAAATATGCACGTTAGCACTCAAAAAATCATCTAGTCTTACTTTTATGCATTCCCACTTTGTATCACAGCATTGTAGAACTGTAGATGTTGCTTTCAAGGACCGCCAACAAAGTAGGACAAATTGGAATGGAATGGCCTTTATTGTCATTATACAAGATGTACAACGAGATTGGAGAGCTTCTCCTTTCAGTGCAGTCGTCAAGTTTAAAAAAAAGTATATAAAAGTAGAGTAAAAAAGACAATTTATCAAAATATATACAAGATATCCAAAATATACACATAGTATACACATAGTATACACATAGTATTGCACAGGAGCATATTGGCACTCGCATTGAACATTAAAAAACTGGGGGATTTCTAACTAATAGTTAGTGTTGCGATAAAGTAATATTTACTCTAATAATTATTATGAATATCTATGTATTTTAATGACTGTGTTTTAAAAGAGACATTGGTTTGTAATTTACACCAAATGTTTTATTACTGGGCTGCATGTTGTCAAGTGGCTAGCACGCAGACCTCACAGCTAGGAGACCAGGGTTCAATTCCACCCTTGGCCATCTCTGTGTGGAGTTTGTATGTTCTCCCCATGCATGGATGTGTTTTCTCCGGGTACTCCAGTTTCCTCCCACATTCCAAAAACATGCTAGGTTAATTGGTGACTCCAAATTGTCCATAGGTATGAATGTGAGTGTGAATGGTTGTTTGTCAATATGTGCCCTGTGATTGGCTGGCGACCAGTCCAGGGTGTACCCCGCCTCTCGCCCGAAGAACGCTGGGATAGGTTCCTCACCTCCTGTGACCCTCATGAGGAAAAGCAGTAGAAAATGAATGAATGTTTTATTACTATTGTCCTGCTCACTCTGTTCGTCCCGTTGTTCTATGGAACAAATTAAAGTACTGAATCCAATGCACAGAGTGAACTCTCTTCCTGCCTTTTTGGATGTGGGAGACAAGAAAAACACACACACATGCACATAGCAATATATGGAGGTCGACAAAATTATTCGGTTATCCCGTCTAAGGACTAGCGTCCATAAGACAGATTTTTCTCTTTTTTTTGTCAAGTCCAGCCATTGGGACAGATAGTATTATTGATCTAAATACACTACATGCTAAACAGATTTGCTCTGCCAGAAATACCGAAAACCTAATAAAGTGGAGGCAGTGTGACCAACGCAACACAAGCTGTTTTTAACTTGCCAATTGCGGCGTGTATGCGAATGAGGCACCGCTCAGCTCCATCTCGGGGAGGCGGTTGCTGTGTGACTGTCCAATCACAGAGCATGAAGAGTGAATAAATGATGAGCATTTTCTTGCAACACAAATACGGATAATGATGTAATATTCATGTTTCATACTCATATCCGTCAAAAATGCATTATCTGTAACGGATACTCATTTATAACCCTAATATCATCCCTAATATCGAACACGTAAAAACCTAGAAACAATCCATCCTGTGAGACAAGGGACAAGCACACAGCAAACAAGGGAACATGAAAGCTGTGGCAAACAACAGAGCTCAGGAAACCATCCATCCATCTTCTATTGCTTATCCCAAGTCAGGTCACAGGGGCAGCAGCCTAAGCAACTCAGACATTGTCCAGCTCCTCCCGGCAGATCCAAGGCCAGTTGAGGGACATAGTCTCCCCAGCGTGTCCTGTCTTCTCCCAGGTCGGACATGAGCTGAAAACCTCTCCAGGGATGGCCGGATGACAGTTATCTCACCTTCCTAGTATAGATGTAGGGCTTATCAATGACGTTAATTAATTGCTGATTGTCCAAGACCCAGTCCCCGGACCAACTCAAGCAAAACGCCAGAAACAGACAGCAGGAAGTGATCAAATTAGAGGTTTGTTCGGGATGCAGATCATTCAGACTGAAAGTGACAGTAAAGACAGGCTCCAATGTATTTTCCTGCTGCCGCCTTTGAGACACAAATGGAGTTTGGTTTGCAGCAGAAAGATGACATAAATATAAAGGACTTATGGAAATACTCCATGGTGGGGCAGGTAATTATCATTAACAAAGAAACTGTGTTCAGATTGTCATGCTGCTACCATTTTCCTCCTCAAGTCACACACTGCCAACGTATCCCTCCAACTTTTGCTGAAGATGCTGTTTATCATCACGGGTTGTAATTATACCTGAGGTTTGACACATTTAAATTGATTGACTGGGGAGTTGATAGTTTAAATATTTGATTAGACATCTTCATTGATGTGTGACTGGCTTTGCATTATAGCCTGAGAGAGGCTTACAGATTCCTCTCACCGCTGATTGTGTTTGCTTCAGTCATTGTTGATAAGATCAAGGACCGGTCACAGCGAATGTCGCACATCACACTGAGGAAAACAAGTATGTCATTTGTCAAGGGTTTCCAATGTGAAACATGGGGCAAAATATTGACTCTTGAATTTAATACATGAAAACATTTTCATGTCTGGATTCCATGATATTGGTGGTCACTTCCAATAGTTTGGAAGTCATTTTGTTCAGGAGATTCCTAACCCGCTACTTCCACTTACTTTGAAGTTAAGTCAGAAAACTTCAAATGTGGTAAAATGTGCCTGCTACAACTTTGTGGTTGAGTTTTGTGGTGCAAAACATTTGGAATCAGCCTTAAAATTTATATGGAAAGCCTGCCGTGATGTACCGTAAATTATAAGCTGCACTAGTGTGTAAACAACATGTGTCCATGTTGTAAAATTATTGCTTGTGACGCGCACGAGTCCGCTGAGTGCAAAGTATGAAACTCATTCATTAATTCATTTTCTACCGCTTTTCCTCACGAGGGTCACAGGAGTGCTGGAGCCTATCCCAGCCGTCTTCAGGCGAGAGGCGGGGTACACCCTGGACTGGTGGCCAGCCAATCACAGGGCACATATTGACAAACAACCATTCACACTCACATTCATACCTATGGACAATTTGGAGTAACCAAGCATGTTTTTGGAATGTGGGAGGAAACCGGAGTACCCGAAGGGAGAACATGCAAACTCCACACACAGATGGCAGAGGGTGGAATTGAACCCTGGTCTCATAGCTGTGAGGTCTGCGCACTAACCACTGGACCGCCGTTTATCCAAACTCATACAATGAAAATTACAAACAGGGCTCATTAAGCATGTTACTCATGATGGCCGCATTAATGAAAAAAAAAAAAATTAAAGGAAGATGCCTTACACCACCTTTGCATGACCCATGCTTTCATTGCATATTTTTAATCCAACAGAAAAGCTCGGAAATAATTCCAGACCAAGTGACTCAGCATTTTGGGTTTATTGTTTGATCATTTGCCAAATATCATAGGGCATCAAAACAACGGCTGAAATGAAATGGCTGCCTTTTAGATTTGCGTCTGAGACCTGAAGGATATCTGCAAAGCGACTGAACTGTAAACGGAGAGAGATTCACCCCATCAATATCAACCTGAGGGCTTCTTAAATCGGCAATCAATGACGGAATCACCAGCATATCTACCAAAAAAAGACACACCAAAATGGAGTGCAATCATCTGTAATAAACCAAAACTACTGGGAAATCATAGCCCATTAAATACAGTACTTCAATGAAGGGGTCCCCAACAACCGGGCCGATACCAGTCCATGAGCGGGACCAAACTGTACAGCTTTCAGGTGCACAAAACACAAAAAATACTGTAAATAAGTACATTGACATTATGGAAATTCATATACACTTGGGAAATATAGATCATTATTAGATCCTTATTAGATCTAATAATAATGAATAATAATAAGGAAATAATATATCTTTATTAGATCATTATTAAGACTAGTAATATACAGTTTTACTTTCAGTCCCATAATTTTACTTTCTTAGATGGTCCTTGAATGCACAACATATATCGGTCAGAAAAGTGGAAAAAAGTATAATATGCACCCTTTAACACTATACATAATAAAAATAGACACATTCACTATAGACACACTAAACTACACAAATAAAAAAAAAAAGAAAAAAAGTTGAAAAAATTCTGCCCCAAAAAATCAGAAGAATAAGGCTGTAATATTATTCTAGTAGCCCATCATCTTTTTATATGCTGCTTATCCTCACTAGGGTCGCGGGTGTATGCTGGACCCTATCCCAGCCATCTTCGAGAGAGGGGGGACTAATAATAGACCATAGACAACCACCAATTATTATTTTTTTAAATGTGATGTGGTGAGGGAGCAATATTGAAATTGTGATATAGTGAGGAACGATTGTATATATCGATTGTTGATTGTATCTCTGCTTCTTGAGCACAAGATACCCATCAGTTCAGGGGTTGTCGATGTCCAATTCACTGTTGTACACTTATCTAACAATGTGATTGAGCAAAAGGTATAAATACAATCTCGAGGAGGCAGACAATCTCGGTGAAAAGACTCCCTCACATTCTGACTCCCAGATATAGCTGGGCTATGCTCCAACAGGTTAGAGTTATCCTTTGATCTTTCCCCTGGTCTCGGCTCCCGGTGGCAGCTTGACCTCTTTCAATTTGCAGCTTGACCTCATCCATTTCTATCATGTCTGCCTGATTCTTATCTTGAATAAACAAACTTTTTATGGTCCAATGCTTGTAAGATGTACTACCTAAAATATATGGGCTACTTTTCAATTTAGAGGTAGTCATTGGCTTATGTACGAGTTCCGTTGTCGAGTTTTTGATGCAAGTCGGATCTACAAACAAAGTAACAAAATACAAAATCAAACAATAGTAAAAAAATAAAAGCCAAGCACTAGATATTGTTCCACATCAATAGTCATTACTGTTATGTTACGTTGCATCACTGCATCAGACAGATCAGTTTGTGGATGCAAAACAACTTTCTCCAACTAAATTCAGACAAATCTGAAATAATTTCTTTGGCCCACAGAAACAAAGAAACTGTCATTTGTCACCATGAGAATCTTTCTCCAAGACCTAATCATCAGGTTAGAAATCTTGGGGCAGTAATGGACTCAGACATCCACATTAAATCAATAACATCATCAGCTTTTTACCACCTAAAGAAAATTGCCAAAACCAAGGAAATAATGTCTAAGCCAGATTTAGAGAGACTAATCCATGCCAGGATGGACTAATGTAATGGCCTTCTCACCGTGGTCCTTAAGCTGTAAAACAGCTGCAGCACATCCAGAGTCTTCCAGAGTATGACAATACTAAACTTTGGAATTATTTTATCTGCACATATTTTTGTTTGATGGAATGGTTTATGGAGTTTGATGTAATGAATTTAGAATGATTGTATGTTTTAATGTAATGATTTTATGAAGTGATTTTACCATTTTTCCGTAAAGCATTTTGCACACCTTGGTTATGAATTGTGAATTATGTATGAATTGTGCTTCCACTTTCATTGGATCAGTTGCCCGGCAGTTATGTGTAATGATAAAGCGAACCTATTATGCTTTTTCCATTTTTCTGACCGATACATATAGTTAGAATGTTGTATTCTCATGTTAAACGATGCCAAAGTTTCAGGTAATGAGGTTTGCGCGTTTGGAAGTGAGCCCCGAAGAAGTTTGCAATGGCTCAAAACGCTTGATTTCAAAAGGTGTGGTAAAACTGCCCCTTTGTGATGTCACAGAGGGGGGGACTTCCTTATATGTAAACTCTCTGCCCTTCACCAAGCTCTGCTTCCGCTGTTTACTTGCTCGCAATGCCTCACAAGGGAAAGCCACATTTGTGTACAAAACCACAAAATACAGCTGAATAGGTGCAGATTCTGGAAGAACTATCAAGCGTTGTGTTCTGGTTATCGTGTGCAGCTGCCCTATAGGAGTCCACAACTCAATACAAAGGGCTGAAAAATTTGCATAATAGGTCCCCTTCAAAGAGTTGTGTGGTTTCTGAAAAGCTGTGAATGCGCCATGGGTCCAGACTGTGTGTGTGGCTGCGTGCAGAGAAGACAGTTGAGTTTGCCGACAGTGTTGATCGACCAATAGAAGTGAATAAACCAAAACTAAACAACATTCCTTCTAATTGCAAGAAGACGTCTGCCATTTTTTTCAAATAAACTTTGATGTTATTATGCAGCAAGCAGCTTTGGTATCAAGGGTAGTTTGGGAGTTTGTCGATTTGAGGAACGGAAACAAAGTTTAAAAAAAAGGCAAGAATGCTGACTAAAACACAGAAAACTAGACTTCCCTTGTTACTTGGCTTGTCTGTCTCAGTGATCCACAAGAAGACAACACAACTAGGATTGTCAAATTAAAAGATTAATTGTGTAATTGCAATTAATGAATTACAATCAGATTGGCTGGCGACCAGTCCAGGGTGTACCCCGCCTCTCGCCCGCGGACAGCTGGGATAGGCTCCGGCACCCCCCGCGACCCTCGTGAGGAAAAAGCGGTAGAAAATGAATGAATGAATGAATGAATTACAATCATATCTGATGTGTTTTACAAAAATGTCATTGTTAATCTATAACTTTACTGTTTCTGTAATCGAGTTGCTGTTTTAGAAAATAATTTTTTTATACCTTGGGCTTCTTGTACTTGAGTTTTTGGGGTGGAAAACGATGGTCAGCTACAACCTTTAGTGGACATTGATTGATTGATTGAAGTGGACATTGGATCTTGATTGGGATCAGCTGATAGGTTCCGATTGTCATTGGGAGGGCAAGGTGAGTAGCTGGGAGGCAACAAGGGAGAGTTGTTCTAAGAATGGGAAATTTACATTTCAAAAACTCCCCAGTGATTGATAAAGATAAAGTGATATGTCTTTTTTGTAAATGTGTTGCAGCTCAAGTTTAGCCCTCAAAGTCACAAGTGCAGCCACAGCTAATGTCAGCAGGCAAGACATATGAACAAATCTGCACCCGAATGTCTTGACAAGTGGACAGCGATGAACAGCACAGCCAGGAACATATTTAGGGGAGATTAAAAAAGATTAATTAGATCAATTAATTATAGATAATAATTAATTGCTCCCCCTGACAGCACTAATCACAACCACAAAACTTTGGTAGGCACAAGACGATGAGAGTTTGGCGGAAAGCAATATTATTGTGGCAGTCACATTAATGAACATTGCTGAATTGCATGGCAATTAATTATTGCTTGCATCATCACCCTGTAAAAAGTGTTTAATTATTTTTTGTTGCACTCTGTTGCACCCGGCGAGCATCATAGTGTGTGCTCAGGCTTACAAAATGGATGCTGGCAGGGAACCAGCTAAACTGTGGTTTCTCTGCCTAATGGCCATTGTACTGGCAGGCCAGATGGTCTTCATTTTGAGCTAAGATCTGCTGCATCACATCAATGGTGACTCACTATCACCCTCATTTTTATGTCTTAAATTGAAATATCCTGAAAAAGAGGAAGACGAATGTTGTGCATTGAGAGTGGTGCTGTCCTGTTATATCGACCTCAGCGTCGATTTTAAACTTGGGTTAGGTATTAGCAAGCACTTCACAATACAATACAAATCACAATACCTGAGTCACGACATGATAGAGTATTGCGATATAACTGATATATTGTGATGAATGAATAAATTTCGATTTTCAATTCTATGTATATTTTGAAATTGGTAGTCCAGGAGCATCACTCAGTCATTAAGTCATTAAGTCATTTATTGCGGTTAGTAGTAGTTAGCGCATAAAACCTGTTAATGACCTTCTTAATACAAATCGTTACAAACAGTGCAGTGCTTGTTTTTTTTTTTTTTTCCTTATCCATACATAATTAATGTAAGAACTATAACAACTAATATAATTAATGTAAGAACTATAAAAACATACAATTTTGTTACTTGGACACTTGAAACTGTCCATACTTGAATGTTATGATAATAATAAGGGCTGAGCCATGGTAAAATGACAGTATATTCTTTGGGAAATAGATCAGTTGGAAGCAAGTGGAGGTTTGGCAGGACATGGCTGATGTCGTCAAGGGCATGCGTGAGTTAGACTTTTAAATATATTCTACTTTGTACAAGGATTTGGATGAAGAGTCATTGAGGAGACACTTGGAGTGTCAAGGTGATGAATGTCTTACGGAGGGGATAACTACTGAAATAATGAACATGAACAACAGTAATTCAATTATTTGATATATAGTGAGTGACAACACGAGTTGCCTATGTGATAATCTATCCATAATCCCATTTATACTTTATGTCACAGGAGATTAGAGCCCGACTAACAATACACCCCTCATTGCTATCTCATACACATATACACATATTTTCTAGATAAGACACTTGCCTGTCTGGAGAGTGCGCAGCTACCCTACCAAGACTGGTTGGAACCAGATTAAACTATAAGAAACGATGTAAAGCCAATTAATCAATTCCTACACCCAAAACTATTAACAAAAATGCATTTTATTTATAATATTAATAATAATAATTGTAGTATAATTTAACATGCAGAACACAATGCAAAACATATCATTTCATTTGTAAGGAATTTTTTTGTCCTATTGTATTATTGGACGGCTGCACGGCAATCGTGTGGTTAGCGCGCAGACCTCACACAGCTAGGAGACTGGGGTTCAATTCCTCCCTCGGCCATCTCTGTGTGGAGTTTGCATGTTCTCCCCGTGCATGCGTGGGTTTTCTCCGGGTACTCCGGTTTCCTCCCACATTCCAAAAACATGCTAGGTTAATTGGCGACTCCAAATTGTCCATAGGTATGAATGCAAGTGTGAATGGTTGTTTGTATATATGAGCACTGTGATTGGCTGGCGACCAGTCCAGGGTGTGCCCCGCCTCTCGCCGGAAGACGGCTGGCATAGGCTCCGGCACCCTGCGCGACCCTCATGAGGATAAGCAGTATAAAATGAATAAATGAATGAATGTATTATTGGACTCAACCTACTGGAAAATGGCATACTAATTGCCAACTGAAATGATCTCCAAAATATTTGTATGTTCAGAGCTTTTTCCGCCTTCCGTTACGGGGAGGATTTGGTTGCCCTTATCTACTATTGTTTCTCCAGCATCTTCCTGGATTACCTCATTACTCAGTCAGTCAGTTTCTTTGTGCGTGTTGTTTCCTGGCCTTATGCCGAAGTATCTGCCGTTTTGGACACCAATTTTCTCTGTAGCTCATCCTTCCGCTTTTGTTTGCACTTTTGTGTTCTGTATTGTTCACATTGCCGCAGATGTTGGTACCTGTGTTTATCATTCAAATAAATTGGGTCGTACAACACTGTCTGCGTCTGGCTCCAAAACCTAGCTTGACTGTCACACAAGCAGCACAAACTCTCATCTGGATGAATGGAAAAACAACAACACGGACCCGTTCCAAAATTGCTGCAAAAGTTTTCCTAACAGCATGCGTGTTCCATTTTCACTTCATGAAGGTGTAACGTTCAGGTGTCCCATTTCGGAAAAAAAAGTATCCTAATGTGTTGTTTAGATGTAGCTACTGATGGAGGAAGAGTGATCTGTCGGGTACGGGTACAGATGGATGCACTGCATACCTGCAATGCTTTTACTTTAATGTGTTTAATACGGTAGCAAATCAATTAATTTTAAAAACAACTTTTTTGGTCAGTGCCAGTTGACTATAACATCAATAGGTTTAAAATTTGCATTTGAACCTGTAAAGGATGAAAAAATATGACTGGACACACATTCGTAGATTTGTATTTAACCGATTTTGGATCTTTTTTTTCACCTAATTTCTACAACATTACTTTGGAATTGCTGCACCGGTTTGTGTGTATGCTAGCGATCCCATCTCCCCACACAGAGACAAAGCGATTGTAGGACGGACAAGCGGTGTAATTCCATTGTACTATGGACGGCTGTTGTTCTATGACGTGTCTTACTGCTCAAACATTGCGCAGAGTGAATGCTCTTCCTGCATCCTTTTGAAGATGTGGAACAAAGACGTACGTACATGCACATGGCGATATATGGAGGATGGCAAAATTATGGATTATGCATTTTTATTTATTTTCTTTTCTGAACGAGAAATCTTCAGATTTTAATCTTATGACACCCCTAGCCTTAAGTATGAATATTGTGACCACAGTCATAATTTTCTGCTGCCTTACTATTCATTCATTCATTCATTCATTCATTCTCTACCGCTTATCCTTCGGGCGAGAGGCGGGATACACCCTGGACTGGTCACCAGCCAATCACAGGGCACATGTAGACAAACAACCATTCACACTCACATTCATACCTTCAATTTGGACGATTTGGAGTCACCATATAAACCAGCATGTTTTTGGAATATAGCAGGAAACTGGAGTACCCGGATAAAACCGTTTCATACACAGGGAGAACATGCAAACACCACACAAAAATGGCCGAGAGTGGAATTTAATTTGGGTCTCCTAGCTGTGAGGCCTGTGCACTAACCACTCATCCGCTATGTAGCCTGCCTTACTATAGCCGAAAAAATTGCTAAATCTCATTTGAAAACTTTTTGAACATTCTGCTTTTATGTCCTGCCTTTTATTTTGTATTGTTTCCCACTACTGGTTCATTTCCTTTTCCACTTCAACCGCAGGGTAACAAGACCAGAAAACACTTCCCAATTGGTGGTGCTGTGGCAGGAAGACAAAAATTGTGAGCTCTTCCTGTTCTCTTCAAGTTTCTTCTATTATGATTTTGTATTTTTATGCCAATTTTTGTAGCTCTTCCTCCCAGAGATTCCGCATCTTCCTGCCATTCTTGTTGCTCCACTTCTGATGCAGCTTTTTACCAAGCAATTGTTAGTTCTTTCACAGTGTCTGCCATGCACCAGCTGTGCACGTCTGCCCCGACTCAGGGTTTACCCTGTGCTCATCAGCTCTTTATTGTTTCTATACGCAACTCTCTCTCTCACTTCAGAGCCTTGGTACTTGTGCGTTCAGCCTATTGAAGTCCCAGCTTATCATGAGTGGCTCCTCGCTATAGGGTATAGGCTTTGTTAACCCTCGTCCATCTTTTTTGGTGGTGGGCTCAGACTCCATATTTTTGAATCAACCTCTATGTAAAGTAAATAATAATTTGAATTGGTTATTAGTTGTGTCCCTTTTTTATGTTACCCGTCCATTAACCGAGATGACTGCCACAGGAACCATTGCAGTGTCTCACTTTTGGTTATTTCCTGGAACCATCATTTTTCCATTCCTATCTACCTGATTTTTTTCGTGGACTCCTGCACTCTGTTCATTAAAGATTGTACTTTTCCCAATTCTCCCACTGTCTCTGCATCCCAAGGTCCAATACTGCACAATATTACAACTTTTTGTCCAGAAATAAATCTATGAAAGTGTGTGCTCCTGAGGCCCTCCATAAAAACGTACGCTGTCAAAAAAAAACAAAAAAAAACACCTTGGAATCTGCGCCTGTGGACTTCACATGACCACATCTTACAGTCAGTTTTGTTACTAAAGGAATAAAGGTGATTTATCCAGATGGATGCTCCCAGATTGTACTCTGAATAGATTTCCACAAATCGAAGTAGCGGTACAGTGTGTGCATAATGCAAAAGGACGCCGCGTTCTCCGTCTGCCCGTGAGACTAATAACATTCCAGCAGGATCCTTTCTATCCTAATGACTCATGACTTGCTTGCTGCACTTGCCCCTGCTGGTCGAGACCCCATCCCCAGTTAATGCAACAGGGCTGGCTTCAAGAAAGACTTGAACAGTTCAAGTATCCTGAACCATTAAGAACCCAGGCCGAGTTGTGCTTTCATGAAAATGATTGAATTTAACCACAGTGAACACACATAGAAACAAATGTACACAATAACTGAACAGTGAGTTATTGAGTGGATTGTTGCCATTTTTTTTCAATTGTGTCAACCCTTACTGGAAAACTACCGCATTTTGCCCTCCCATTTTAATAATTTTCCCAAAGTTAGCCCAAAGCATAAGTCCCCCATTTCATACAGCTATGAGCTATTAGAATAAGTCGTAATGTTACCAGAATAAAAGTTTGTGACGGGCATTCCCATTAGTGAGCTATGAAAAGGAAAGCCTTGGTCAAGGGTCATGACACCTCCCAAAAAATCTGATCCAGCCAATATAATCACATCATTCCGATTTAATGAAAATATGCATTACATTCTTACATTAATATCTTGATTTGCTTTTTCTATATCGGGGGTCGGCAACCCACGGCTCTAGAGCCACATACGGCTGTTTAGCGCCACCCTAGTGGCTCGCTGGAGCTTTTAGAAAAACGTTTGAAAATGGAAAAAGATGGGGGAGAGAAATATATTTTTTGTTTTAATATGGTTTCTGTAGAAGGACAAACATTCTTAACGTTTTCCAATGCTGAGTAAATATTAAACATTTCTGTCAACGAAGATTTGCGTCATAGCCTGCGACACATGTTTCTATTAGCAGGGCGGGATCACAGAAATAGAAAGACAACATAAGCTCACACCCGGACACAACACACAGAGTGCGGTGTCACCGCTGCACAGTGCTTTAGTTGACACGCGGTCATCTTGTGTAGCACAACTTGGCAGCTCAGCATGCACAGTATAGGCATCTATAGGTAGTTTACAGCCGCACAATAGAGCATTTTAATGCCTTATCGTGTCCAGAATTTCAGAAACCATCAGTAAAAATGTTGAAAGTCGCAAACGAACAAAGGCTGCTCTTACGGACTCGCGGCGACAAAAACGTACGGCTCATGAGTTTTCTACGTCATGTAGTTCTGTGGGCAGGATGCCAGGCAGGTGGCTGTTGCAAACAAACTGGCGGCTGTGTGATGGGCCATGGGCAAAGGGAAAAAAAGAAAAATAACTGAGGAGAACAGAGGATTCAACGTTTCTTGGACCGAATCATTTGCATTCATTGCATTCATCTTACATTCCCGATGTTGAGAAGCTGACCAGTCATGTCAGAAAACAGAAGTCACATTAAACGGGTAAGAGCACAATCCTGTCATAGGCACATATTTAGTAAGTGACTGTTTTTATCAAGTGATTTCTGATGTTTGTCAGTACATATTTGGAATGACACTTAGGGATATTATTGTGTTTTTTGATGGGGTTCGAGTGTTACAGGCATTTGCCTTGGACAGCTATGTAGGGTGAACTTGCATGACCTTTGAACCAGGAAGTTTGTCCGGCGTGAAATGCCTCGGGGCTGGAATGTTAAAATAAAGTTGGTTGGAAGCAACAAGTAACATTTTCCTTCTCTGCTGAAGTTAGGCCGTCCTTACTACGGTTCGGAGCTGAATAATACTGACAAGTTAACACGAGGATAGCTACGTTGGTTGCGTGTCAAAAGAGCAGAGGACAGCTGCTGCGTTTTACCCTTGCACTGACTTGCTTGGCATTTGCACTGAAATCAAACTTAAACTGTATTAATTTGATTTTATATACTTTACCTTCTCAAAAGGCTGCTGTTTTATTTTTATAAATGCAGGCTGTGTTTTATTGCACTCTGTTTGTTGCACGGGCAGGGGCACATTATGCACGTTCAATTTTGCTGTTTGCTGTTTCCTCAAAATAAAAATGATGTCAAAATCGGATTTCTTCAACTCATCAAAGCAATGAAACATTATTTATTAATATTGTAATGAAGTTGAACTTGAGGCGGCATCGTACAACAGAGTAGTCACATGGTGCATCATTCCCTACAGGATGCGCTGCAGGGTGTCAACGATGTGGGCGTTACCCCCTCGTGACACCTCTTTTAGTTCCTTCTTTGCCTCTGTTCCTAGTTCATACCCTTATTTTGTATTAACTTCCTGTGTTGCTCTGTTCTGTTTTCAGTTGATTTCCATTATCTCTCACACCTGTTTCCCATTATTTGTGATTCCTATTTAGTTCAGGTGCACGCTCCTTTCTTTGTCGGGTCATTGCCATGTTTGAGTTGGTCATGCTAGTGCATTGTTCTGCTGCATAGACTCAATAAAGACATTTTTACCTGCAATTGGGTTCTCCTCTCTGCATCCTGGGGTCGAACCATAAAGCTCCTAAGCTGGAACGTGACACAGGGAACATAAACATTTAGTCATGAATGCTCATTATGTATTTGTAGCCAACAGGGCTCGACAATAACGATGTACCGATGGCCCGGGGCAAGTTAAAACAAAATTCGGGCAAGTAAATCTAATCATCGATATTCCCGTCGGGCAAGTGCACTTTAGCATGCCATACTGCCAAGAGTTTTTTTTAAAGCGGTTCTTGTTGGGTGTTGGTAAAACACGGACTGCGTAATTCCGGTGGTAATTTGCAAACCAATCCTTGCAAATCTTGAAATGGACCAATCAGAATCGTTTATTTAGACCGCGGTCCGTAATCCACAGTCCGCGTTTTACCCACACCCGTTGTTCGCGATCAACCAATCAGCGATCGTTTGACCACGAAAACATCCATCATGGCGTCGCTGCCAACATCGTCTATTTCTGAAGGAAAACACCAAAAAGTGATTAAACAGTGCCTCCTAAACAAGTATTTTATTAGCGGCAGCAAATCAAATGATGGCACAGGTGAGTGAATCACATTGCTGTGACAATTTGAAGTGGTCACAATGAAACACCACTGATTAGATCCAATACCAAATGTTGATTTTGCACAAGCTACAAAATCTAGCGCTTCCATTTCTCTGTGTATTTTTCTCACCTTTGCTTCACAAATTATTGTTTGACCATTGAGCATTTTTTCTGGATTAAAAACACTTTACTAGTACACAAATGTGTCTATTCAATAATGTTTCATTGTGGTGCACAACTTATAAATATCACTGCTTACTACGACTACCATGTGTAAGGTATTATTTATTTCATTATTTTATTTATTTGAGATTCTCATGTGATGCCACAAAAAATTACATGATATCATTATGGCAGTCTTTTCATTTTACATGGGGCAGGTTCGGGCAAGTAGTTCTCACCTAAAGGATTCCCTATGGGCAAGTCATTTTGGTTTTTAATGTAGAGCCCTGAGCCAACTTAGTCATTTTGATAGTAGGCTAATATAGCTAATATAGATACATACAGCATGTGTTGCCTTCATTACAAGGCTTATATAAGGCTTTTAATTTTTTGCGGCTCCAGACAAAATGGCTCTTTCAACATTATGGGTTGCCGACCCCTGGTCTATATCATTTGCACTACATTAGGAGTTTAACTACATTTCACGGTAGACTGATGCTAACATGGCTGTTTTCCTTCAATTCTGCTCTGACGTCACTTTAGGGCTTTTAGCACAGTGTAGTACGGGGTGGGCAAACTTTTTGACTCGCGGGTTGCATTGCTTTAACATAATTGATGGGGGGCCCGTCTATATATTTTACACACACACGGGCGGGCCGCATTCAAACACTTAGCCGGCCGGATGTGGCCCCCGGGCCGTAGTTTGCCCACCCCTGGTATAGTAAGTTGATGTCTAATATGTTGTAACATACATTAATATGTTTTTTACTGTTGTATTTTCATGCTTTTGTTCATTTGAACTAATTACTAATTGACACAAACACACAGTCTTGCTAGCTAACACAATATGAATGAACTGGTGTGTCATTGTGACGTAAATAGTAAAGGACACTGCTGCAACAAAATTACTCAGAGAACTCAATGAGTCAATAAATAAATAAATATGCAACGATTTTAACCAACCCCCCCCCCTCCCCCGCATCCCCCCACTCACCTACGGTAGACTCAAAGTTAGCCCCCTCCAACAAAAGGGTGAGGAATTATTGTTTGCTAAAAGAACAACACAAGCTTACCTTTTGAAAGTTCGCTAGCTACGAGTCACATTTTAGCACGTTTAAACATGTTCGAGTTCACCAATATTTCACTTTTATGACATTATTCTCCAGGTGTGCATATTTTTTGCGTCACTGCAGATACCTACGCTCAGCTTTACTGACAACCTTTGCATCTATTAGCAACTTTCTCGTAGTTTCGAGCGCTTCTACACTTCCTGGTTCTCCACCAATCACACCCATGCCAAGGTGCATTCATGAACACCGGAATTACGAAAAAATTAAATGTGCATGACCAGGTCGTTACATTATTGTGCATGGAGGCGAATATATATATTTGTAAAATGTTACATATGATAGTATAGGTATGCAGCTATTTGAATGTTACTTATTCTGATTAAAAACACAGCGGAAAGAGTAGAAGCATCAGTAAAAGGTGCATGAACGCCGCACAGTGATTCACCAGACTGACTGACGTCTCTCCGGCGCTGCACACACTCAAGTCCCCCCAGCCCGCTTCTTATTTTGCAGACTTGAGTCGAGCCAAAGCAGTCGACAGTCTCCGCTGCAGCGGACGCACAGAAAAGACGCACAAGAGGAGGAAAGGAACTTCAGCAACGACTGCTTTTGCGGCATGTTCAACCTGCGGCAGCCGCCGTCTAAACGCACCGACGCAGAAACCGTTTGATTTTTGCTCCCTCCCCCTCCCCCCCAAAGCCATTTGCATGTAAAGAAACCTTCAACATTGCAACCATGTGGACGTCTCATGATACCGCTGGATTTATCGTCTTGGCTGGTTTTTTTGTGCATTTTGGATTCTCCTTTGAAGGTAAGAATTCCGTGAGAAAGTGAAAGAAAAAAGTGCGCAGTGTTTTTTGGCTTTTTTTTAAATACAAAACGGGCGAGGAAAGCTTTAAATCTCACAAGTGAGGTAATATAATAATCACATTAACACGAATAATACAACGCCATTAGGATGAAAAACGCTTTTTTATGGAATAGTACGAAAAATGCAACTGGTGATCACTTGAAGTCGAGCATGTGAACGCACCACGCAGTCTTTAGCTTTATAAGATGATGTGGTCATTCTGAATTTGTTGCTCACAAAACAATTGCGCCTTGTGTTTCAAAAGAGGAGCGTTCAGCACCACTGATGTCACTGTCCGAGGTTCTGGAATGCATCAACATGCAGACTTTCTACTCAGACTGTTTGTGTGTGTGTGAAATCATTTTGTTTGTCATATAGGCTGCTGTAGCAACTATAGGTGCTGCAATTATTTATTGCATGCTGCAGTATGCATGGATTAAATGAACAGTGTGTGATGTGTTTGGATGAATATGAACACTTTTTTTTATTTTATCACGTATTTATTTATGTTTTTAATTGTATTTCTCTATTACATTTCTTAATGAATACAATCACTTTATTCTTGTGTGTATTTGCATGCAAACTATACCCACAAAATGCTTTATTTTTTTACCCTCCCCTTCACTCGTTATCTCCGCAACTCCCACACTCCCCGCTCATCTCCCCTCCATCTTCCCTGCAGGTCGCTTCACCGATCTGCCCTCCAACATGACGGTTAAAGAGGGACAAAACATAGAAATGGCGTGCGCCTTCCAGAGCGGAACCACATCAGTTTATTTGGAAATCCAATGGTGGTTCGTGAAAGCGCCGGAACCCACCGAGACGGCAGAGGATGTCGATGCCGAAGAGGTAAAGAAAACAGGAGATGTTTTGATGAAGCAGACTGTCATGTAGGACTGATGAGGAAAATAAGGGGAAAAAAGAAAGTTTTTGTTGTGATAAATAAATCACAGCAATCGTTAAATGGGTTAACCCAAAAGAATCCAACGCTTTCAATGTGTCCAAAACACTTTTTTGAAGCCCCTAAGTGAGTGGTTATGAGTGGTTGTCATGTGACCATCCCTTCCCTAATATTATTACATATATTTTTGCCATTAATGCCATTAAAAATGTTACAGTCCAATTGTTATTACTAAACTTCTTCAATAAATTAATATAAAACAAGATAGGCAAGAAAATTATGGCTTTTCGCCTTAATATTGCTATGGGAAGCTTGAAAATATCAAAAATGTTAACGAGCCACTCAATGAATATCACTTTTGAATTCATATTTTAGTTTTGGTTCAATGCAAAGTGCTTAAAATTTCCACAGTTCCAAAATATTCATCAATCAATCATGGTGTTTCGTGGTTGAATACAGTCAAAAATATGTATAGTTCAGCACATTTTATATATTTCTTGCCCAAATTAAGTATTTTCACATGTAAAAATTCACTAAAATATAAACAAGGCATTCAGAAAACACATTCAAAGGCATTCTACACTGGTCACTAGGTGTCAGTAATGTTACTTTAATGTTCAATGAGATACACAAGCAGCAGGCATTTATTGTGGGTTTGCTGTGTTATCTCACAGCAGACACAATAATAATCCCTAACATGGGCTACTGTTGCGGTCGTAACCCAAGTTAAGTCAAGTTAAAACTAAACTCTGAACCCCCGATGTCACTCCTTGTCCGCCCCCACACTCAGCTCCCCAAGCACCGGAACACATTTACAGCAACACACACATCATTTTATGTCTTAAATGGCTTATTCTCGCTTATTTTATTGATTACATTGGGTAATATGCGTATAAATATGACTATAGGGGTGTTACGTCATGTCTAGAGGGCTCTTATAATGTTACAAACATATTCAGAAGGTGTAAAACAAGTGTTTGATGCTATAACTACAGAAATATTGGCATACGTTTGCTCATCACGGTCGGATCGGAAACCAATGAACAGCAATAAACGACGGATCACTTTATACACATATTCCTTTAATCAAAAATCAGCTAGATCTCTTTAACACGTATGATCAGATCAGTAGCCCTATTGGCATTGGATATTCAACTCTCATACTGAATGAATTGGCACGAATTGTCTCTCAAACTGATGATAATCCATCTCCACACTGGGCATGATTAAAGCCATGAAGGAAATATACAGGGAAATAATTCATCAAGGACTCAAGTGGCAAAAGAAAAGAAGAAAAAGATCATTCTAGACATTAATTACATGATAACTAAAGAGGATGGATGAAGTGC
The DNA here is from genome assembly GCF_030265055.1 of Doryrhamphus excisus. Taxonomy (NCBI): domain Eukaryota; kingdom Metazoa; phylum Chordata; class Actinopteri; order Syngnathiformes; family Syngnathidae; genus Doryrhamphus; species Doryrhamphus excisus. The sequence continues at coordinate 6,141,974 of NC_080486.1, forward strand.
CAAAGTCAGTCCAGCATGAGGCATATTCTCACGTTTGCCTTGTTAAATTGTGCATTTTGAAACCATTTCCCTGTTTTGTGTTTGCTGCTGGTTGATCTTGAGCCAACAAGCTGCTGCTGAGCGGATGAGAGTGTTTTAAATATGTTAACTGCAAATGGACTGAGATGGCGGCTTACATATTGTATGGCAGGTAGCTTGCGTGTCAAGATTTAGAGCAGTTGGCGTATTGTCGTGACAAACATCAAGCTGAGCTCTTTCAATCTCCATGACTAGAGGGAGTGATATACAGTGTGTGTGTGTGTGTGTGTGTGTGTGTGTGTGTGTGTGACTGTGGTGGAAATCCACAAGGCTTTAATTATTGTTCTATTGTTGCTCAGTTCTTATAGTATCATTGGCCGGGCTTTCATGTGGGTTTGATCCTATATGACTCTTGGGTGTTAGGCTGAAGAGGCCTATTGACGCAGACATTACATTGTTACCCACGTTTATTACTTGGAAGGCTGCCGTGTGAGAGACATGGAGGGGGAAAAAAAACAACCTGGAAGCAAATGTGTGGTTGGACATTCTGGGCAATTACTGCAACGAAAGGTTATTTTGATAGTCCGCTAGACATAGACAGTCGGAATGGTTAATTGACTCTACATTACTGAGGGCCAAAACTCTTATTTAGCCCTCAGTAATGAAGTTCGATAATGTTTTTTGAGGACACACTTCTCCATTGAAAAATAGGCTATTTATTTAACATTGCTGCAAGACACGTGAAATCCAAGGACAGCCATTTGATTCTTATTATATATAATAATATATATAATATTATATATAACTACAAAATAACTCAGAGAGCGCAGATGTTGTGATTTGCACCATAAATATTAGTCCTACATTGATTGTATCTATATATTTAGATTTCTTGACCATGAAAACATACCATTGAAGGGTTTGAATGACTTAAACAATGCTAACAATGCTAACATTACCATGGAAACACCTAACATAATACTGCTGAGTGTTTGTAGAGATTTTAGTATAATTATGTTAGCATGCTAATGTTAGTGTGCTAACACCTTGCATGATATCACAAACTATTTGCTTAAATTCATATTTATGAAGATCTAAAAAAATTATAGTATGCTATCGTTAGCATGCTAGCAATGCTAATGGGCTAATAAAAAGTATAATAGTGTCTACCTTTGAATATCGATAAAATTCTACTATGCTAATGTGGGCATGCTAGTTTAGCAATGCTAACATACTAATGTTAGCATGCTAACATCTAGCATGATAGTGTTAGAAGTCTTTAAATATGTGTTTACCCACGAAAATAGCAAAAAAATTGTATGCTAACATCCAACATAATTTTACAATAATAATTTAAGTAATATGAGGAAAAATAAAAATAGAGTTGAAATATTAAAGAAACAAGATGCTTTTTCAAGTTGTAATATTATGAGAACTAAAAAAAGTTGTAATTTTTTGAAGATTAGGGAAAAAGCTTTCCAGTTGTTCCTTGAAATATTGTAATTCAATTATTGCTCCCTTGCTATACAGTGGCTCGTCAGCAATTAATTAATAAATTATTGCTGTTGTGGTAGATTATTGTCTATTATTAGTCAAAACCTTTGGGAATACAAGTGATATGTAGTATTCATGTCACTAAGCGGCACTGAGACATTACCTTACGTTACATTACCTTAACACTGCATGAAGTCATGAAGTCAGACATGGCATGTCCGAAATGATAGAGTGAAAAAAGTTCTCTCTGTGGAAGTGGTAAGTTTTTGGCTTATTAAGATTAGAAAAAAATATATTTGAGCTTGCTAGTCCGTGCAGCATACAAGTTGCTATGTGGTGTGAACAATTAATAATAGGAGTATAAAGTTGACTATAGGCTACTAATATAGGCTTCATGTCTGCAGGTCGCTAATAATTTTTCTTTAATTTAATTTAATTTAATTTATTTCTTTTCTTTCCAATGATGATATTTCAAAATAACACTTTTTATAGCTGTAATTATGAGACTGTGAAACAGTGATATTTTTATCCTACCATCAGACTCTCATACTGACCCATGTCTACTGCTTAGAGTAACCATTAATCATTTGTGGACTAATGCATTATTTATTTATGAAAAGTTCAAATCTTTAGCATGCTATTCGACTATTTAACAGCAACATGTGTGTCACTACACACGCATATGCAAACCTCCTGCAATGATTCTCTCGCAATGCACATGAAATATGGAAACATAATTCTGCCTTAATGCAGTAGATCTTCGCTATTTGTGAGGGCGGCATGTGAGATTACCCCAATAGCAAAGCATGCTGGGAGGTTACCCAGCATTTGGGTTATTTGGGTTAGTATTATTTTGAGAGTATTTTAAGAGTAAGAGTGTTAATATCAAGCTACCCCCTACCCCCCAAGTGAATATTCTCGTTCATCCATGTCACTAGCCACGTTTACATGAGGAGTTTTTTTCTTTCCGAATGGAGTCTTTCCGAATGACCTTTCCGAAAGCAATGGTATACATGAAAAGGAATATTCTAATCGTGTGTCTACATGCGCCGCTATAATCAACCAGAATAGTCAATGGGGCATGCACAGTAAAACGTAAACACCAACATCACGTGATACCGACTTCCTCCAGTTTTTCTTTCACTTGTTGGAATAACTCCGTATTGCTAGTTTTTCGTTCATCCAGTCTTGAAATTTAGTTTGAATCAAAAACAAACTTTCCTTAGCAGTCCAGTGCCAATTGCTCGTCTCCATTTTTTTAAATCGAAGAACGTCTCGAGCTGCGTGTTACGTCATATCTCAGCATTCGCTGAAAGAACGCACCCGGGAACAGGAAAAGATAAAGTTCAATCTTGCTAATATTTTATAATTAAGCTGGTCACATGTTTTTTTTTAATAAAACTGGACTTGTGAATGGCGTATAGAAGGGTTTAGATTCTGTTCATTCGGATTGGCACTTTTCTTTCGGAATGAGGTGTATACAAAGGTTAGATTCTTTCCGTTTGAGCAAATAACCCAAATGGAATTGGAATATTTGGGTCCATGTAAACATGGCTATTGTCAGGGCATTGAAGATTGTCAAGGGATTCAATCGATCAGAACTGGACCAATCAGGTGTCTTAAGACGTTTTGCCTCTCATCCAATTGGTTCTCAAAGACTAGGTGGGACACACACCAGTCAGACTTGGTGCAAGATTCAATCTATCTAAGTAGGAGGCAGTTCCAGACAGGAACAGTTAGCTCTTTAGTGGTGTCAAATGCCGATTGTTACGATACAGTGTTCGCCAGTGATGGTCATTTGGGTGGTATCACCTTCGTTAGCATCCCATTCCAGTGTAATGATGGTCATGGACCCACATGAAACCAAGGTGGCTGTGTCTTGTTTATTTGTTAGAGACTAAATTACTGAGTCTTTTAGGAAGAGATGAAAGGACGGCATTGTATGTGGGAGAAAGGTGGTGTCGTAGACCTCCCCCTCTGTTCGGCTTTTCAACCTTAATGTAGATGGTTTCGCTCACTCCTCTTTCAAACCATCATTCTTCTCTGTCAAGAATGTGTACATTTTTGTCATCAAAAGAGTCCTCTCTCCCTTTGAGGTACAGAATGACCGGAGAGTCTTGAACTGAAGAGTTAGCCCGTCTTGTTGTTGTGTTGTGCCATGCATAAAATGGCAGCGGTGACAGTGGCGCAGTATGTATGGAGCAGGTCATCCAGGAGGGTTAGCATTTAGATTCTCGCTCCAATGTTGTGTACAATCTGTTCTTTTGAACCACCATTGGTAACATATGCTAGCCACTGGTGGTATTTTTGTTTTGGTTGAAAAATTGTTTATCTTGAGGTAGCTTTCACTCTGTCTCTTTAAATCATAACAGATTGATAAAATTCATTCATTCATTTTCTACCGCTTATCCTCACGAGGGACGTGGGGGTGCTGGAGCCTATCCCAGCTGTCTTCGGGCAAGAGGTACACCCTGGACTGGTCGCCAGCCAATCACAAGGCACATATAGACAAACAACCATTCACACTCACATTCATACCTATGGACAATTTGGAGTCACCAATTAACCTAGCATGTTTTTGGAATGTGGAAGGAAACTGAAGTACCCAGAGAAAACCCATGCATGCACGGGGAAAACATGCAAAGTCCACAAAGAGATGGCAGATAGTGGAACTGAACCCGGGTCTCCCAGCTGTGAGGTCTGCGCGCTAACCACTCGACCGCCATTCAGCCCAGATTGATAAAATTATTACATTTAATTACATTACATGTCAAATAGTCTGGCACTGCTCATGAGAAAACGTTCACGTGTCTGCGTGTGAATACTGAACCGAAATGCTGTACAGAAAATGTACGGGGATGTGGAAAATTGCCATTAATTTCAATGAGAATTTCCAGGCCAGAAAATTCCAGGAAAAGCAAACATTTTGGTTAAGATTATGGGCTAGGGTTTAGTGTGGATGTGGAAAATAGAATGAGCTGAACGTTTTTATGTCGGAATGTTATGAATCTTTGTCCATTCATTTTCAATGGGAATGTTGAAGCATTGGCGATTTTATTTTAGAATGTGTCGATAGATCGGCATCATGTTGCAAATAACCTGAACACTTACAATTATTTTAATGGTTGGGAAATGTGGAATAGTTGAGCATCAAAAAATGCGACGGAATAAGAATAATAGTCATCCCTCTGCACTTTGCGCTTAGCGTTTTGCCGCTACACCCTGATACATTTTTCGAAAAATACTGTATATTCATTTGTAAATCATCAGTATTTTGTGGTTAAAATATGGCATTTTAGTAAAAAAAAGTGCACATTTAAACTAATTGTTTGAATTATTTGCTTCAATTAGGCATTTTCAAGCATTAAAATAGTTAAATAAACTAAAATACAAATTGAAAACATTCAGAAGACTAGAACTGCAACTAATGATTATTTTAATAATAATTAATCAATCCGTGGGCTGCACGGTGCTCCAGTGGTTAGCACGCCGACCTCACAGCTAGGAGACCCGAGTTCAATCCCACCCTCGGCCATCTCTGTGTGGAGTTTGCATGTTCTCCCCGTGCATGTGTGGGTTTTTAGGTATGAATGTGAGTGTGAATGGTTGTTTGTCTATATGTGCCCTGTGATTGGCTGGGGACCAGTCCAGGGTGTACCCCGCCTCTGGCCCGAAGACAGCTGGGATAGGCTCCAGCACCCCCGCAAACCTCATGAGGATAAGCGGTAGAAAATGAATGAATGAATGAATAATCAATCAGTTTTTTTTTTTTTTTTGATTAACACACACATTAATTTCCGCCTTTTAGCAATCCATTTAAGGATGCATGAATGGACTTTTTCCTCCTCCAAAATTCAAAAAAAGAGGGCAAGGAAGAGGAATTTCTTCAACACCAAATTTGAAGTAGAGAAGTATAAACTGACGAACATCACACTCCACACACTTAGTATAGACTGCTACATGTGTATCACTAATAAATGGATAAGGAATAACAAATAAACTTGTGTGTACATACACATCTCTGCAGTGGTTTGCTTTACAAAACATCAGAAAGAGGCATAAATGTGATTACTCTTCTCCAAAGCCAAAGCTGATGTATGTGATTATCTTGTTTTGACTGAAACACAAAGACAATGTCTCCTTTCATGGATGACTACGGAAATTAAAAAGGCTGCAAGTCAGGACAATCAGTTATAGTCAATTTTTAAATGAAATGATTAATCGATTAGCAAAATAGTTGTTGATTAATTGGTTAACTGATTAATCATCAGTTCATTGCAGCTCTACAAAAGACGCATTCAAATTTGTGATGATATATAGTTTTTCACACTGGTCGCCGGGTGTAATTAATCTTACATTGATTAATCAACAGCCACTGCAGAAAGTACTACACAGAAACTGGACATTCCAAAAAAGAACAAGGAACACACCCAATCTGTATTATGTCTTATTGATGTCTAACATTTTATCTTATTATGTCGACTGTATTGGGTAATACGAGTGGAATGGTGACTATAGGGGTGTTATTTCATGTTGAGAGGGCTCTAATAATGTAAAAAAAAATATTAAGGTCATAAACAGATCTAAGCTCCAATTATGAACATATTTCATTTCTAAATAAGGAATCCTACTTTGCAAAAAATCACTGATCACAGTCGGGTCTGGAACCAATTAACTACGATAAAAAAGGGATTACTGTAATAAATAGATGGTTTTAGTGTGGCTACACGTCAGGCTGTCAATAGCTGATGCCCTCGTGCTGTTTAAACAAAATTCCTACTCTGCGATTAAATCTTGGTGACATTTTTGCTGAGCCATGTTGACATTTTTGCTGAGCAATGTGGGCCTGACCCTTTTTAGGAAGGAGTGGCATGTGCTTTTTCTCCTTAAATGTCTTAGTCCATTAGATGTGTTTTTTTAATGCAATGCTACGTGCCCTGCGATTGACTGTCTACCAGTTCAGGGTGTGCCCCGCCCCTTGAAGCCATCAGCTGGGATAGGCTCTAGCTCTCATGTGACCTTGATAAGGACAAGCGGTCTTGAAAAAAGACCTTAGGGACCCCCTGTAGAATAACGGGGAGCCGGTCATTTCTGTATGAGGAGACAACTCATTTGGCACAGCCTTACTGAATGTACACCATTTTGGGCCTGTTTGGGAACGATAACACATCAGAAGAGCGGTTGCTAACCTAAGGGGTTGTGGAAAGGACGGGGACTCATGATAAATAAAATAATATATAATTACCTCTCGAAAAATGAACATATTGTCCTCGACTGTCCGGGACTGTTCCTTTTCAGCCTTTAGATTAAGCCATTTACTTGATGCAGGTCCAGCCACAATCAGCCATGGCATATTGTTTATTTGCAGCTTTGTATGTATTGTATATTATGTATATATTAATACTTGTGTGTTAAAAATGTGACACACAAACATTACCTTTGATATTCTTTTGCTTTTACCTACTTATTTAACACACAAAAACCCACGCACGTACATGTTGGTGTGTTGAGACCGGGAAAATTTCGTTTAATGTATGGCTACTAAAAATGTAGTCATATTATAAATTTAAAAACATATTATTTCGATGTAAAACAAACATTGTTGTTTATGTGGCGAGTTGTTTCGATATTTGGGTTAAATATAAATAGCTAAATTTGTGTCAAAGTGGAAGTTATGCTTGAAATGTACTATATCTTTTTACAAAAAGCTGTTTTTCTGCTTTTTATGTTGGGAACTGATATTTTGCAGAATTTTTGAGTACTAGAATACTTTAATTAGCCATACAGTAATTTCTCGTCCGCCATCAAAGACGTATTTATATGTGTTTTGCAACCTGAACAACCTGTTCCGAAGACGTAGTTATACATCTTTTATGTTTTTTTGTGGAAGAGGCAACACAACTGCAGAAGAGAGCCATAAAAAGGCCTAAAGGTGGTAGACGTGCTTTTTAATAAGCACTAAGTCTTTAATAAGTATTTCTCATGTAATAGAGCTTCACAGCAAGTAGGAAGTCAAAAAGCATGGAGCCGTGTGGCGTGCAAAAGGTTAGGCATCAAAGGGAAATTTTACACAGACTTTAGTTCCAAATGTGAAAATTGTAATTGAAATGTATTGTTTTTTTACTGATCAAAATTTTCATTATTTTCCATGTCACCATATTAGATATAAAAAATAAATACTCACAAGAATGCAAAGCAGCCACCCTGCTGAAGAGATTTTCTCTAACTGTGATGTCATAGAATCAAGTGAAAGATACAAAGAAGAAGGGAACGGGAGAGGTGAGTAAGTGTTACAGAACACACGCTGCTTCATCACTTATGGAATGACAACGGCGGCTATTTTTCAAGCCTACACTAAATCAGTCTACTCACGAGTATATACTCCTTATCCCCCTTTTATTTGAACAGCATGCATATTGATAGAAAGGCCGAAGGGCCATTAAAAAGAATATATAATGTACTGCATTCTGGCCGCTTCCTATATTTTAATGTCTCAGCAATGCGACAGTTAAATGGAGGGTGCATAAGAAAATGCCCTTCATGATAGTAAAGTGCATGGATGAGAAGAGTCAGGAGTCATTTCATTTTAATCAATATAAACACTGATGCTTGCCACTTATTTGTCTTGTAATGTGAAGAACAGATTTAATCAGTGGACCCTGTAGGTGCAATCTGTTAACATTGCATATGTATAAATAATTGATATGCTCTATCATTATATATGCATGTAGCATATAGCATGTTTTTTCACTCTGCTTTAAACACCATGAAACATATGACCTGGTAAGGTACTCAGCGATATATATATTTTTTTAAAAGAGGAATAACACGGAAAATTCTGCTTCTCGGAGTAGAGTTATGGTGCATACTGCAAAAGAACTAACCAAAAGCTCCAAAATTGGCAGGCAACAGAAACAGAGCAACGCGGATGACAGAAAGACGAGTAATCAGTGTGATAATTAAGCTTAGCAAACACAAATACTGGACCATTATAGCAGAATCTGGGGGAGGATGAGAAAGAGATACAAAGCCGACAGTACTTGGCATGGTTATGTTAAGCATGGAAGATGAACAATCCAGCGTCTTGCTAACATAGCTGCTGTGCTTTTGAAGAACATGAATTGACGAGCGGCTGCAACTGAAGGTGTGTTTCGTTGCTCCGCCTCGAACCGAAAGCAAAGGGATTTGCAGAGGAAGGAAGGGGGAAACAATAAAAATGGCCTCTTATTGGGATATTTATAATGGGCTTCTTGGATGATCAACAAGTGTTTTAACAAATACAGTCATCCTCACCATGTGGCGCTTTGATTTTCGTGACTTCACTCTATCAGGTTTTTCAAAAATATATTGATTATTAAATCATGCGGTTTGGTGGTTGAATATAGCCCATTATTAATCAAAAGTATTCATATTTAATTCAGTAAATGTGATTCATTTTTTGGACTAAATTCAATATTTTTCAAGGATTCAAATGAACTTTCAATTCCACCCTCGGCCATCTCTGTGTGGAGTTTGCATGTTCTCCCCGTGCATATGTGGGTTTTCTCCGGGTACTCCGGTTTCCTCCCACATTCCAAAAACATGCTAGGTTAATTGGCGACTCCAAATTGTCCATAGGTATGAATGTGAGTGTGAATGGTTGTTTGTCTATATGTGCCCTGTGATTGGCTGGCGACCAGTCCAGGGTGTACCCTGCCTCTCGCCCGAAGACAGCTGGGATAGGCTCCAGCACCCCCGCGACCCTCGTGAGGAAAAAGCGGTAGAAAATGAATGAATGAATGAATGAATATTGATTATTAAATCATGCGGTTTGGTGGTTGAATATAGCCTATTATTAATCAAAAGTATTCATATTTAATTCAGTAAATGTGATTCATTTTTTGGACTAAATTCAATATTTTTCAAGGATTCAAATGAGCATTCAAGTTCATCTTCGGCCATCTCTGTGTGGAGTTTGCATGTTTTTCCCGTGCATGCGTGGGTTTTCTCCGCCTACTCCGGTTTCCTCCCACATACCAAAAACATGCTAGGTTAATTGGCGACTCCAAATTGTCCATAAGTATGAATGTGAGTGTGAATGGTTGTTTGTCTATATGTGCCCTGTGATTGGCTGGCGACCAGTCCAGGGTGTACCCCGCCTCTCGCCTGAAGACAGCTGGGATAGTTCCAGCACCCCCCGCAACCCTTGTGAGGATAAGCGGTAGAAAATGAATGAATAAATGAATAAAGTGAGTATTCTACACTGGTCACTAGGTGTCAGTAATGTTTCTGTAATGTTCGGTGAAACAGAAGCACCAGTCTTAGTCAGCCGTGGTTACCATGGGGATTGGATGCTGAAAAAGACGTATGCATGTAAAGGCATATTTGAATTTGACTGCATTTATTTCTGGTGCAAAAGATGCACCTGTGTTTGATGCGAGGAGTCCACTGGGTCGGCGCCAGTTGGTGTCAGTTCGCGCCAAAGATTATGTGATTGGCGCATAGTGGCTTGCTGTGTGACAAGTGAACATTTAATCCCCACAGACTAAATTTAGAGAGGAAAACAAGAAGAAACATTCACCTTCACATTCATACATATGGGCAAAATGGAGTCGCCAATTAACCTAGCATGTTTTTGGAATATGGGAGGAAACCGGAGTACCCGGAGAAAACCCATGCATGCACGGGGAGAACATGCAAACTCCACACAGAGATGCCCGAGGGTGGAATCGAACTTGAGTCTCCTAGCTGTGAGGCTGCCGTGCATCCTCATCTTAAATAGAAGGCTAAAATCATCACACAGTCACTTAACACTCACAAGGTAGCTAAGAAATGGCTACCGGGTAAGAAGGAGCTCATGAGCTTGAGAGCTCATGAAATGGCTAAGAAATCGCCCTGGCGGCTGTAACCCATGTCAAGCTAAAAGTAATCTATGAACTCCCAACGTCACTTCCTGTTCGGCCTCCCAGTCTAGCACTGGAACATATTTACAGAAACACACAGAAGCACAAATGTTATTTATTAAGTCTTACATGGCATATTGTTCTCATACTATGTCTACTTTATTGAGTAATATACGTGTAAAGGTAACGATAGGGGTGTTATTTCATGCCTAGACAGCTCTAATAATGTTAAAAACGGCATTTAGAAGGTGTTAAACAGGTTTTGTATGCTCTAACCACAAACATATTCCATTTATAATCCTATTTCAACTTAATTCACTTATCACTGTCGGGTTTGTGAAAGAATTTTGACATTCACTCTTAACAACGTTTTTGTAGGGTTTTGGTAATACGTAGACAGAGATGTTTTGGTTTTTTTTTAATCTCAAAGAGCACAAAAGTTCAGAGGCAACCATACAAAACAGGTAAACTGCAGAAAACTTGGAACGAGGGGGAAAAAAACGTACAGCTTAAATAAAAATCCACAACAAAAAAAGAAAGCTTTGACAAAAGGGCAGCAGGTGTGGAGCAACGAGAATTGTGCGAAGATGAGTATAAAAAGAGAAGCTATGCATGAGACAATGACTACAAAAACATACGAGGCTGTGATAGCGGCTTTCAAAAGGTGCCATCACAAGACTGTGATAGCAGCTCCTGGGGAAGGACGAGGGAGGAATGCAGTACTGGAAGTTCGAGCCGTTGAACAGAGGATTATGGATACCTGAAGAGCATGAGTCTGCTGTTGTCTGCAACCACAACTACTGAGGGAGGAAATGTAACTTATTCGGTACTAAAAAACGTAGTCATACGTTTTGTTCAACCAGAACACTCGATCCCAAATATGTATTTATACGTCCATGTTTTTTTGCGCGAGAGGAAAGAGTTCACAGGATCACACCAATCACAGGACACATATAGACAAACAACCATTCACACTCACATTCATACCTATGGACAATTTGGAGTCACCAATTAACCTAGCATGTTTTTGGAATGTGGGAGGAAACCGGAGTACCCGGAGAAAACCCACGCATGCACTAACATACAAACTCCACACAGTGATGGCCGAGGGTGGAATTGAACTCTCCTAGCTGTGAGGTCTGCGTGCTAACCACTAGACCGCCGTGCAGCAATATTTGAATTAATTAGTGGTATTTTATTTGGAAATAAATTGTTATTTTGATTTAAAACAACCATTGTGGTGTAGTTTTTTAAATATTTGGGCTAAACTGTTGGCAAATTATATTTTGCAGAAACTTACCGATGTTCTACTGCTGTTTACTAAAGAACATTTTTGCTCCAAATGTACATAACAAAAACATCAAATAACGGCAAATAAAATTTCATAGTACAGGGAAGTTGTAGCTTACACCTTTCCTAACACAGAGCAAATCTGTTTAGCATGTCAGGGCATTTAGATGAACAACACTATCTGCCCCAATGGCTGGACGGGACACACAGACACAAAAAAGGAAAGTTTTTGCTGTTTTTCCGTCTGAGTTATAGAGGAAATCCCCCAAAAAGAGTATAAGGCAATAATAAAAAAATGAAAAAGCCATGTAACATTGTGACTTTATTCCTGTGAATTTGCTTTAATTTTTCATTTCAGTTTAGCCTTAATAGTCTTGGTAATAAGACAAATATACAACCTTTTGATTTTCAATGGTCTGTATTCCGGTGGTGTGGATTCACTCGACGCCAAAGTTGATCACCCTTCTTCATGCAGCTAATCTGCCCCTGCTGTTTGCCATGAAGTCGATACACTGAGTAAACCTTTCCAGCCCCCGTCTACAGCTAATTCTATTTGAGTTAGGATTATGCTTGGATGTAAGGCAAAAAAAAGGAGAAAAGCCGAGTTATGTAGGTAGGTAGCAATCCTGATCCTGTCAAATAGTACTTGTAGAGCGTGGAAAGATATATTTAGATTTATTTCCAAGCTTGACAATAAGTACACAATGAAGGGAAAAAAATCAATATAAAGCTTCATGCGTGTGGGGAAAAAAAAATATATTGGTAGAAATAGAATGAAGGCAAGTATACAATAAAGCGGTAGGCCTTACGTAGGGTGTGTATTGAAAAAAACAACAAGATGCAAATGTGCGCATTTTTCATGTTAAATTTGTATTGAATTATTATCCACATTGAGTATACTAACAATTTAAACATACAGTATGCATTTTAACTTTTCAGCATCTTTACATGGACAAAACAGGACTTCAGTTGTGTTTACCCGATGTGGGCTACGTTAAACTACAATAATATTCAAGACATGTAAAAATCTGATCAACTGGGCCCTGTGGTCAAATATACCTATAATGGACGTATTACCGAAAAGATCCACTAGCTGTTGTGCATTTTATGCGAGGGAGTTAGTAAATCCAACGGGTGTAACAATAAGGAATAATTGAATCCACTGAATGCTGTGCTCTCTGAGTAACCTTACTGTCTGCCTCGCCGCGCTAACTGAGATAACGCCACCTGGAGTCATGATGTACTATGCATCATTCTGGTAACTACTGCTATCAGCCTCATAGCCCACACAGGTAATGATTGTAATGGTTTCCAAATGGTTTGCAGTGAACATGAGCTCGCCACAGGATAGCTGCAGTTTGTGTTACTGCACACACACACACACACACACACACACACACACACACACACAGGTGCCTGCTGTTCTCATTTTTGACTATTGGACGGCTTGAAATTCATTGTCGGAGTCTGGCTTAGCCATCAGTCATGGAAGCAATTGTTCTTTTACAATCAATGGCAGCCGCTCTGTCACCACATTGTGTCGCTAATGTGCTTTAGGAGGACAAGGGATGGAAATTTCGGCATCCCATCAACTTCTTAGCTTATTCTTTCACAGCTTCACTCTTAATGGCTTTTCAAAAATATATTAATAAATCATTACCGCTCTTTTGGGTTGACTACTATTAGCCATGAATATTTAAGCAAAGTTTACATATTTTTGGATTAATTTAAGCCCTTTCAAGAAGAAAATGAACTAAAATAAAAATATCAGGCAGTCAAAGACATACAAAGTGTGTATCTAAGTAACATCTTCATAGAAAACATTGCAGTATTTTCACAGGTTAGTGGTTATGTTAAGATAGGTACTTTATTCATCGCCAGGGGAAATTCACAATATGCATTTATAATTTACAAGTACATACTGTGTGAAAAAGTGTTTACCCCCTTCCTGAGTTTCAGCTCATCAACACAACCCCCCCTAAACTATCAACCTAACAGTGTAGAAACTGTTATGAAGCTATTTCTAAAGTTTTGGGACTCCAGTGAACCACAGTGAGAGCCATTATCCACAAATGGTAAAAACATGGTGGTGAACCTTCCAAGGGGTGGCCGGACAACAAAAAGTACAAGCACTGCAACGAGTCATCCAAGAGGTCACAAAAGACCCCACAACAACAGCCAAAGGGCTCCATGCCTAATTTGCTTCAGTAAGGTCAGTGTTCATGACTTCACCAGGAGAAAGACATTGGGCAAAAAAACACTGCTGAACAAAAAGAACATTAAGGTTCATCTGAATTCTTCCAGAAAACTTCTTGATGATCCCTAAGACCTTTGTGGTAGGACAGGCCGAAAGGTGTGTATATCATTGCATCTAGCATCATGTTTCAGAAAAACAGCATCATACCAACAGTAAAATACCCCACAATCCTGAAGTAGAATGTCCAGCAATTTGTTGGTGACCTCAAGCTGAAAGTACCTCAAGCTGCAGTAGGACAACGATCCAAAACACACCAGCAAGCCCACATCTGAATGGCTGAAGAAAAAACAAATTACGACTTTGGAGTGGCCTCGTCAAAGTCCTGACCTGAATCCTATTGAGATGCTGTGGCATGACTTTAAAAAGGCGCTTCATGCTGGAAAACCTTCCAATGTGACTGAATTGCAACAATTCTGCAAAGATTAGTGGGCCAAAATTCATGTAAGAGACTCATTGCAAGTGATCATAAACACTTGATTGCAGTTGTTGCTGAACAACAACTAGGTCTGTACTACAAGTTCAGCTTTCTCCCACATCCCAAAACCATGTTTGGTCAAATGGCATCTTTACATTGTCCATAGACATGAATGAGAGTGTGAATGTTTGTTCAACTGTCTTGTTCAACAACAACTTTATTGTTTCACTGTTTCTTAAAGAACCAAACAACTCGAAAAAAAAATCTGTATTGATGTGTTCTACATTTTCTACAGAAATGATTTGGTTATGCAAACCAATTGTTGCATGAGCTGCCAAGGTTGCTTGTCTCAAATGTCAGCTGAAAGATAATTCCTGGTTCCTGGGCTAAATTTGGTTACATGTGGTTGTGATTGGCTGATTGGATATCCTGCCTAATTCTCTGAAACGCCTTTGGAGTATATGGTTGACAAATGAATATCCAATTTCCCAACAACACCTCTGGTGGACATTTTGGCAGTCAGCATGCCAATTGCACGTTCCTGCAGCACTTCTGTGGTATTGTACCGTGTGATAAAACTGCACATTTCAGAGTGGTCTTTTATTGTCTAATCAGCTTCTTGATAAGCCATGCCTGTGAGGTGGATGGATTATCTCGGCAAAGGAGAAGTGCTCACTAACACAGATTTCTGAACAATATTTGAGAGAAATAGAGAAATACTGTTGAACTGCATATTCTGGAGTGGCTTTTTATTGTGGCCAAACTTCCGGATGGTGCTGGTAGGGCTATGCTATGGACAGGCGTGTTTTACAGACGGGTCTAATGATGGCATTTTGAATGCACAGAGGTGCTGTGATGAGGTCCTGAGGCCCATTGTTATGCCATTCATCATTCATCACCTGATGTTGCAGATTGAAAATGCATGGCCCGGTGTTGCAAGGATCTGTAGACAATTCCTGGAAGCTGAAAACATCCTGGCGGATCAAAAGCATAGGCTATTCTTACAGCTATGAAGAAAATAATTGAGGGCTAAAAGCAAGATAGCCACAACTGGGGGAAAGGAGTCCAATGTTGGGTGCTTGGACAACATGCTGCCAAGAGTCTTGTCAATGGTGTAGTAGTTGTTGTCTAGCCGTTTTAGTCTCCCAGGTATGATCTGTATTCAGTTATGGAGCTGAATAACTGTAAATGTGTCATGTTAACAAACCAGACATGTATTCAGTCTGTTGTTGTGAAGTTGAATAGCTTGTCTTTTCAGATTATATGTCTGTTCTTGGTCATTGCTTTCTCAAGTATTCCACAATAATGTGACATACAGTATGTTTTTGGGGTTATTGACTGATGTGACTCCGAATGAACATCATTTTTCAATCAAGCTAACCAGCCATTAATCCGTTTTCTATATCATTTGTGTTCGGAGTGTCCATGAATGCACCTCGAGAATGTGGAAGCGTTGTTCCCAGGGTGATCGGACGAGACACATGCTTGCGAGTTGGAGATACATATATGGTTTTGGAAGGAGGGGCACACCCATTACAATTTTGTGGCCGATCGCCGATCTTTAAAAAATGCTGATTATGATTTTCCAGGGTACCAAGTTTTTCATTTATACATAGTAGGGGTGTTCTTGCGAGATTGAAACATCCTTGTGGACATTCGGCCTGGGATGATACCAAAAATAAAAGGCACAGTAACCAAAAATGTCATGTCATACAATGCCATGAACCCTGCTAGCTTTAACATTATATTGCCCCTCAACAACCTGGAGAGGGGTCTGCATTGAAAATCCTGTCGTACAAGGAAGACAATCCAAGATGACTTGACGTATATTCACCTTCAGAATTTATTCTTCCTCTCAAAAATAACAACACTTCAGATATCATAAGATGATTATGTCACCAATTACCCATTTGTTTCCAGACACATTTCACATATTTCAATTAGCCTGCTTCATGCTATCAGCTGTACATTAAGGCTTGCTAGCATTAGCCATTTTGCTTATGTTCAAATGCTCAACAACACGTTGTGTAACAAACATTTAGCAGTCAGCTGTTTACTCTAGCAACTTTCTAAACTCTTTGCAGCCGTTAAAATATAAATTATCTCTACTTTGTACTAACCTGTGGTACAGAATAAGGAAAACAATCCAAGATGACCTGACGTATATTCTTCCTCTGTCGTTTTGTCACCTTCTCTATATCACCATCGTTGCTAGCACCGCCTTGTGGACCTTGCGGTATTACACCCAAACGGCAACAATGGAGGTTTGGTTATTTTAGAAACAAACATATGTCTTTTTTCCTTTTACAACTGAATTTTATATGAAGGTCACGAACTATTACTACTCTTAAATGCTCTAAACATATTTATGCATTTCTTTAGTAACAGTTTTTTTTTTAAAACCATATTACCTTATCTTTTATGTACCTTACACTTAGCTTGATTGCTAGCTGTACTGTGGCAGAGCAAAGGGGACGGAGGCTGACTTTCAGACCTTTGCATTGGCAGATAAGACCGGTGGAGAAGTTATGCTGGATGATGGTGCAATTGCCAATCGCCCCCAAATTAAGGAAATCAGAGTCATGTTTAGTTGGAGTTACACTGCAGTTGATGTGTTCAGATCAGAATAGAGTTAGGAAGGAACAGCAGAATCCGCCTCCATCTGCCCTCGTAAGAGGTTTGTCATTAAATAATGTCGTTGCCACTGTTATTTTAATGTGTTATTTTGGACAGCCCTTTTATATATATTGCTTTGTTTTTGACTGCAAATTCTTGAACTCTGTTTCATGTCCAATGTTTGTCCCTGATTACTCAATTATTTAATTGGAAAATGAGAAGCAACATGAAAATATACTGTACATATTCAACCCAGTGCCATTTTGTCATCTCGCTTCCTTCCCTGCTTGATCCACTGCGTGCAGATTGATGTGGCCTCCATGGAATAATAGCCACGGCCCCTTTGCAGAGCAGCAGAGTGGATATCTGCTGCTTCATCTGCAATGCACTGCAGCACTCCTGGTGAAGTCACAATGATTTTCTTGTGTTAGCATGATTGGCACCATGCCCGAGCCGCAGTGTGTCACGGCTTGACCCAGTGGGATCAAAGCTCTATTAGCATCATCATGTCACATTAAGAGCCGGTTACCAAGCATCACTTTTTGATGAGTTGAGAGAAAACTGGTGGTGTCAACTACGCTCGGACATCAGTGCAGGGCTTAGCAATAAGATGACTCTTTGAACAATGAAGTTTGATTGTTGCATATGCATGCATGCATGTATTAACCTTAAAATTTGACTCTAATTCTACCATCCAAACAAAACCCTCATTGAGAACTTTAAATGCCATTCTCGCTGAGCAGAGTATGATTATGTTCATCTGCTTGTGGAGGAATAAGGCGGTAGAGTTGAGGGATGAAGGTCTGGGCAGATGGAAAAAACATATGGGAGGTGTGGTGCAATAGGGATACATGAAGCCCCGAGGGTAATACAGTATGTGGAGGAGATTCATGCGTGCGTGAATTTATGTATGTGAACACAACACAGATGAATCGGACAGATGAATTGAACACATTGGACTGGAAGCATGAACTTTGATGGAGGAGACACAGGGAGTGCATCTGATTTGAAAAACATCTTTGTTGAGGCGCTGACAAAGTAAATAGATCAGTGTTGATTCTACATTAGGGTAATTGGCCAATAAGATCCAATGGGTGGCGCTGTTTTACTCGCAACTGAGTTTTTTTCCCCTCATATTTCACCTTTTAAAAACCGCAGGATACACGTACTTCAAGTACTATTGCTCAATAACAATAAACACATGTCCATGAGCTTTATATCAAGCTCGGACCAATGCATGACGAAGATTGAGACTTGCAACACAGCACATACAGTATATGCTTTCCTTAGAACAGGTGGATGTGAATAAGAGCCAAGTATTTGTAGCAGGAATAAACATATATACATGTGTAGGACTTTTTTCATATATGTCAAGGCATGTTTGTTTGTACCGTGCATTCTGTGTGTAGCTTTCCTGCATAAACAGTCGACTAATGGGACAAACTTGGCCATCCATGAAAGCTAACACTTTCCAACTGTATCATTCCCCTACCACTTAAACTCAATGCAAATATTTATATCTGCAATAGGTATTCTCAGGGCACTAAATCGACTGAACTGAACTGGATTGTTCAGGTTGCCTTAGAAGAAGTTTTGCTTCTCATCCAAGCAGGATGATGACTAGGTCAGACAAATTCTCACACGGTAGGGCAGCTCTCGTCTGAGGATCGTAGTCCTCAGATCTTAGGATCTTAAGATAAGATAAGATATGCCTTTATTCGTCCCTCAGTGGGGAAATTTGCATTGCACAGCAGCAAGAGTTCAGAATCAGTTAAGCAGTACAAAAATACACAATATAAAAAAAATAAACAATATAAACAACCCAGTATTAACAAATCAACAGTTTTACCCAGAGTTATATACAACTACAGTATGCAGATACAGTACACTATCAGATCTTGCTAGTGTGTTAATATGAGGCATACTCAGTTTTAGTACTTAGTACTCAGACTAGTCGTTGAACATGAACTAATGAAGCCTGCCCAGATAAGACAGCAGCAACAGTGTTTTTACAATTGATTCAATTGAATGAGAATATTCACAGGTATGCAGTAAGCATTAACGCCTGCCCTTTATTTCGATAAGGAGATGATCCATGTAGACCTTGTAGATGCAGAGGAAAAATTGGATATATTTCAGATGTGTATTTTTCAGTCAGTTATTCTGTCTTGAAATGTCAATCAGCCTGGGGCTCATAATTACAGAATTATCTTCACGTGAGCCAAGGAGCAAACGACTGAACATCTGTTGATATCGCTCCTACCGCGCTAGTGTTTGTAAGTCTATAAGTGCAATCACATCGAAAGAGAAATTCAAGTGTTTTCATGCAAGTCCAATTCTGGTGTCAAATCACTACGGTCATAGTCTTGTCTTGTCACCCTCGTTTAGGCAGGTTCTTGTTCTTGTTCTAGTGTTTCTTGTTCTGGCTTTGCCCAAAAAACAAACTAAATCACGAGCAGAGTTCATCCTTTGATGATAATGGGACTCTGCTCTTATGAGGTCTTGCCAGATTTTTTTCCACTGACCATTCCAATTTTGAGTTACTGTCCTGGAGTCGGGCGGCACGGCGGTCGAGTGGTTAGCGCACAGACCTCACTGCTAGGAGACCAGGGTTCAATTCCACCCTCGGCCATCTCTGTGTGGAGTTTGCATGTTCTCCCCGTGCATGTGTGGGTTTTCTCCGGGTACTCCGGTTTCCTCCCACATTCCAAAAACATGCTAGGTTAATTGGCATCTCCAAATTGTCCATAGGTATGAATGTGAGTGTGAATGGTTGTTTGTCTATATGTGCGACCAGTCCAGGGCGTACCCCGCCTCTCGCCCAAAGACAGCTGGGATAGGCTCCAGCACCCCCCACGACCCTCGTGATGAAAAGCGGTAGAAAATGAATGAGTGTCTTGGAGTCATCCTGGTATGTACAGTTACCTAAGTTTGTGAAAGAATATGACGGTGGCATTAATTATTGACTAATTACGTCCTCAGTGAATACGGCCAGTGTGATTAAGCGGTTAGGGCGTCTACAGAACATGGAAGGTTATCGGTTCAACCTTCCTTTCCTCCAGAGTCTGTGAATAAGACACAGAGCCACTAATAGGCCCTGATAAGCTAGTTGGCACGCTGCATGGCAAACACCACAACCATGTTGGATTGGATGAAAACAAGGTCCCATTGCAACAAAGGCAATAATAGCATTTGATTAGTCTCTTCAGTTGTGCGCACAATCAGCTAAAAAAAGTATATGATATGTGTCCCAAAGGGTCTTCACAGCATAATCATGTTCAGTGACGTGTCTGGCTTTTTAATAAAGACACTTTCTGTTTAAATCTCTAAATAAGCATGTACATTCACTGTGCATTAGGAGATTGGAATACTTTCAGCTGTGCCCCAAGCCCATGCTTAACACTAATTCAAGCCTCTATTGAGCATGTAATGTGTTAATAATGAAAATGGAGCAGAAAATATACACCTAAGTGGAGAGTGGAGTACAAAAGTTCATTTTATCCTCAGTTGCTCTGTGGTAACATTGCATTTAACCCATAAGAAGCCATGAGGATGTGCATCTAACACACCATTACTTTAAATGTAGTAAAATGGGCCATATATAGCTTTATGCTAGACTTGAACTCATTAGGTCCCTAAGTAATACGTAGGGTGACCTGTTTTCACGTCCTTACATGGCCTTTTTTTATTCATTCAGTAATTTTCTACTGCTTATCCTCACAAGGGGGTGCTGGAGCCTATACCAGCTGTCTTTATGTACACCCTGGACTGGTCGCCAGCCAATCACAGGGCACATATAGACAAACAACCATTCACACTCACATTCATATCTATGGACAATTTGGAGTCGCCAATTAACCTAGTATGTTTTTGGAATGTGGGAGGAAACCGGAGTACCCGGAGAAAACAACATGCAAACTCCACACAGAGAGGGCCGAGGGTGGGATTGAACTCAGGTCTCCTAGCTGTGGGGCCTGCGTGCAAACCACTCGTGCAGCTGGCCTTTTTTTTAATTAATGTAAATGTCCTGTTTTTGGGCCATAGAACCGCATTTGGGGACTCTGCTGCATATGACGTATTCCTTGAGAGGCTGTCATGAGAGCAGCTTTTTGTACTTCTGAAACCTAAAGAAAAAGCAAAACATATGCAGATACATCTGTGGTGCTTGCAGAGTTGAAGTCTTGTGAAATTGGGGACTATTCAAGAAATTCCCACTTTCTTGTGACTTCACACTGCGCATTCCCAAACTTAACATGTTTTTTTCTTTTGCTTTTGGAGCCATTTATGTTTAAAAGTTATTTCTTTGGAATTTGTATCTTCTTTGAGTAAACTGTATTATTTGAGTTCTTGTGAGTGAGTGTCCTGATTTTTGGAAACCAAAATATGGTCAGCCTAGATTGTAAAACCTTTTAGAGTGGTTGTCATGTGACTATCCCAGGATATGGCTACCCCAAAATGTATGTGTGTCGGTAGTCACGGAAAACTTGCTTCCTTTTATGGTAATGGTAATGGTTTTATTTCACTTGAACATGCATCAGATTACAATTGAATGCATCACATAATCAGTTCACAGTTCCACATGTCCAAAAGGAGTAGGAAGAAGCAAAGCTTATTAAATCCTACCCCTCCATCTGGTACTTTTACTATCAGTAACTGCTACATTTGTTCCCTTCCTGCTTTCCATAATACAGTTTAAGGTTTTATTTTTAATGTATTTATGTTTTTATAATGTATCAAAGTACGAGGTGATATGACCATACAATGACATAATGGGTACCATAGTAAGTGTCAATATAGTGATATATATAGCACATCATGACTGGTTGAAGACTCTCCATCCTTGTATTTAGCAAACATCAACTGCTTGTATTGTTTCTTGAATTGGCTCATCGTTGTGCATTGTTTGAGTTCCTTACTCAATCCATTCCATAGTTTGATTCCACATACTGAAATGCTATGGCTTTTTAACGTAGTCCTAGCATATAAGTGTTTCAAATGTAGTTATTCGCTGAGATCATATTTCTCCTCTCTTGTAGAGAAGTATTGGATGACATTTTTAGCTAATTGGTTATTTTTAGAGACCAGGGTTCAATTCCACCCTCGGCCATCTCTGTGTGGAGTTTGCATGTTCTCCCCGTGCATGTGTGGGTTTTCTCCGGGTACTCCGGTTTCCTCCCACATTCCAAAAACATGCTAGGTTAATTGGCGACTCCAAATTGTCCATAGGTATGAATGTGAGTGTGAATGGTTGTTTGTCTATATGTGCCCTGTGATTGGCTGGCGACCAGTCCAGGGTGTACCCCGCCTCTCGCCCGAAGACAAAGCTGTTTGAAGATTAACTATATCAGCAAGTTTACGTATTTGTGATTTTAGAAATAAGGAGTTAGTAAAGTATACTGACTCGAGTGACTCATGTACTTCATTCACTTGAGTCACCAGTCACAAATACAAAACAAGATCCCTCATGTAATCAATCCTTGATAAAGATATCTGGTTTCCATTTTAAACATTGTAACCCTCAAGTAAAAAAAAAAGTTTGCCCACCCTTGATCTTGTCCTAAAGTTGTCGGAGTCTGACTTGTTTGTAATGATGAAATCTAAAATCTCGGTTCCCTGTTTTGACATTCTCCAGCAGACGCTCAATTTTCCCACAGTGCAGTAAAAACCCTTGAATGGTTTTATGGATAAAGCCTTCCCATCGTTATAATACAATGCACACCATGGTACAGATTAAAATAGAGCCATGAAGAATGGCTCTATTTCCACAAGAGCTTCGCAGATTCATTGAAACCTGCTGCCAGCCATCAGACATCAATGCTATGATGTAACCTGTTCTTCATTTTATCCCTCATCGTTCCAACTTATTAACCTGTCCATGGTACTCTGTGTCGACTTATAGCAATGTCAGTAGGGAAGTCCAGACTTCACTGTTTGGTGGGGGGAGGCACCAAAGCGTTCCCTGGTTAGCTATGA
The DNA here is from genome assembly GCF_030265055.1 of Doryrhamphus excisus. Classification (NCBI taxonomy): domain Eukaryota; kingdom Metazoa; phylum Chordata; class Actinopteri; order Syngnathiformes; family Syngnathidae; genus Doryrhamphus; species Doryrhamphus excisus. Next base: position 6,164,919 of record NC_080486.1, read on the forward strand.
AATCCATCCAGGTAGTAGGTCTACCATGGGTCTCCATGGGTCTCCATGGGTCTAGCTCAGGGGTGGGCAAACTACGGCCCGGGGGCCACATGCGGCCCACCAAGCGTTTGAATCCGGCCCGCCAGTTGCTTTTAAGTATTTCAACTTTTAACATACCAGCTGGCAACATAACTTTCAAGTCGGATGTCTTATAAAAAAAGAAAAGAAAAAAAACTGTAAAATTCAATTTTGTAGTTTGATGTGGTGTGATGTTTAAAGTGCTCCTGAAAAAAGGGAAATGAGAACATATAGCCGATAGTATTTACTTAAAATTAGACAAATAATTCAAGGCGGACTGTTAGAATTACAAGTGTAAAATTCATTCATTCATTCATTCATTTTCTACTGCTTATCCTCACGAGGGTCGCGGGGGTGCTGGAGCCTATCCCAGCTGTCTTCGGGCGAGAGGCGGGGTACACCCTGGACTGGTCACCAGCCAGTCACAGGGCACATATAGACAAACAACCATTCACACTCACATTCATACCTATGGACAATTTGGAGTCACCAATTAACCTAGCATGTTTTTGGAATGTGGGAGGAAACCGGAGTACCCGGAGAAAGCCCACGCATGCACGGGGAGAACATGCAAACTCCACACAGAGATGGCCGAGGGTGGAATTGAACCCTGGTCTCCTAGCCGTGAGGTCTGCCCGCCGTGCCGCCAAGTGTAAAATTGTGTGTGTTAAATATATGTTCTGGCCCCCCGCACAATTTCGTTAACTCAATGCGGCCCATGAGTCAAAAAGTTTGCCCACCTCTGGTCTAGCTCGATCTGTAACTCCAGAGCTTTGCCTTCTGGCTCAGCTCTTGTTTCACCACAATGGTCCAGTACTGAGACCACATGGCTCCAGATTTGGTCTCACACTCCAGCCTTGCCTCCATGCTGAGGTACTGGAACTCCTCCACCTGAATCAAGATCTCACTGTTTTTAATTGTGGCATGTTGGTAGACAATTGGTTAAATAGTCGTGTGTTGGGTTCATGCATTTGGCTTTTTGAACTGAAAGTGAAAGGCAAAACGTGTTAAGCTTTGCCAAGGCAGAATGAAAATGTTTACCGAGGTAATAGTCACCCCAGGCTCATTCGGCCCCCCATCAGTCTTCCTCCAAACTGCCCACATTATTTGGCTTTTTTACTTAATTTTGTCTTTCATTAAATTCCATGTCAGTCCATGACATGTCATTCCACTCTGAGACTGATGACTAATTATGAGCATGCACTGTTGGTTTTTTAGCTCTAAACTCATATTAAAAGGATAAAGTGAGCCGTTATTATGTGTTAATGAGTCAATCATCAGACCTGCCAAAAAGTGTTTTAACACAATATTTAATATACAGTGGATCTTCACAGATTTGTGATTTTTGCATATTTGTGATGAAAACATCATTCTTTATATGCAGTGAATCAGTTCGATATTTACATTCTTACTCACACATTACTGATGTGTAGATCGATACTGAACTATTGATGCAGGTCTTTATGCTGTTAAAATTGATTTTCAATGCAAAAATATTTACTTCTGATACTTCAATCATTTGAGATAATGTCTGTCTGTCGAAACAAATACATTGAGCCATGTGTGGATTGTAAATAAAGTTTTCATTTTTATAAGTGGTTTTATTATTTTCAATATTTCATTCTTACTTAAAAATAAATCATTAAAATTAATAATTTGTGTAATTAATACATGATTTAAAGTCAATTGTATTATTTATGCTTTGATATGAAATTAAATTACAATTTACCAGACACAAATTTGCACAGTATTGGTAACGCATCAGTATTACCGATACCAGCCTGAATTTCACTCAGTATGGAATCGGAAACTAAATCAGTGGTATGACACATCTCTATCACACATAAACTAACAGGAAGTCAGCAACCCAAATGCCAACCTAAGTCACAGTTCAACCGAAAATATGTAACTACAAAGTTTGTTGTGCTTTTTTAAAAAGTGTATGAAAGTTGTAACGTCAAAAATAATTGCATTGCGGGAAGTTGAGTATGTCTCTCTTCCTTGTCAATCAATCGCCTTTGTGCCGCCCTGCCATGTGTCTTGTGTCATCGCTGGCTTGCTTTCTAGCTTGCAGTCTTTGTATGTTGTAAGTTTCTCCCTCGACAAAAGATTGGACTTCTGAACATGTTGAAGGAATGTAGTAGTTGTAGGGCGCCATTACGGAATAAATGAATTTTAGTGATATGTTTAACAAGGATACAAAAATGCTACAGACAAAAAGGCCTGGTCAGAGGGGGGTAATCTACGTCACTTAATTTCTTGTGTCCAACCTCATTGGTTGATCATGAAAATTCTGACAAAGGTTAACATTTTGAGAGTGTTTAAAAAACAGAGAAATGTCAGAAAATGTTAATGTCTGTTTTAGAAAAGTGTATAAGGTGCATAGCGAGGTTTTTTTTTATCATTGTATTTGCTACTTTTACTAATTGCGTGCTATTTTGGGAACCTGCAAATTTCATAATATTTGCTTATGCACATATACATTACTACATTACTACATACATAATTTTATATGCATCTATAATCTCAAAGGCATTCTGGGAGGCTCATGGGTCCAGTTTCACAACAAGAAGTAACCAATAAATTAATATTGTTTTGTATGTATATTAGTGTGGAAGTGTTTATTTCGTTACCCGCATAGTCGATGTGGAGCCGATGCAGTCCCGCCTTATGCAACTCAACAAACCGTGCGCATTCAAAGAGAGAAGGCTTTTTTGCCTTTGCCATCAAGAGATCACCACAGTGTGAATATTTGAAAGAAAATCAAATTGAACAACTCCAAATTGCCGTTACATGAATGTGAGTGTGATTGGCTGGGGACCAGTCCAAGGTGTACCCCGCCTCTCGCCTGAAGACAGCTGTGATAGACTCCAGCATCTTGTATCACTCCCATTTCTCCTTTTCGCATTTGCATTTTCCTCTAGATCCAAAAATTCATATCGTAAATTCTTAAAATTGTAATCAGGAGTGTATTTGTATTTACATTATCAACCAGAAGTATAAGTTGGAAGGCAAGATGGTTTCTCAATGTAAGAAGGAGAAAGGTAATTGCCCTTAGATTCTTTATTGCAAGCTGTCCCTTGCCTGAGGAAGTGCAGAGGATGATTTGTTGGCACTTCCAAGAGTCACGGCCCATAATAATGCTTTGCCAGTGGAGGCTAGCTCTAATGTAGAGGGTTTTCATTGGCAATCCAGATTCATTTCTCTAATGATCTGCAGTCTTCTTATTCATTTTTGCATATAATTAAATCACCACTGTTTGATATAAAGTATGAATTTCATTGTATTATTCTGTGCAAATAATTATATTTCGAATTTTCAGAACCTTCTGAAGAATACAACATTTATGTGATTGCAGCAAAATTGACTATGCTGAATAAATTTCCAAGGAAGTAAGTTGGCTGGATTTAATTTTTTTCAAGAAAATGTAAGCAATTTGCTGCGGTAATTTCAGCTCAATTTTAAAAGCAACGAGCAAAATTGGGTTTGACAAAAAAGACACAAGATTAACAATAGACTAGATCTGCAGCCGCTGCTGAGTGATTTTGAGGGAAGCTGAGGACAGAGCTGACGTGACTGATCAGCCTGAAACATCTTTCTCCTTGTGCTCGTCCCCAAAGTCACAACATACTTTTTACACTTTCAACTAACTGTGTCTGATACCAGCTAATCCTCATTATAAGTATGTATGCATTGTAGTAAAATGATGGGGGATGTATCACACCAAGTGGAACACATTTGCGTTTTTTCGAAAAATACTCAACTCATTCAATTCCAGCCATTTTTCAAAAGACGACCACTTTAGTAATGGCCATTTTAGACAATTTTCACTGATCTTTTAAGGCACACAGAATATTGTGTTCTATGGTTATATAAACATGGAACTTACCAAAAGAAAGGTTAGACTCTCGTCTTTCGTCATAAGAAAAAGTTTGTTTCTACCTTTTCCCGTTCTTTAGTAATCAGCAGTGGAACATATATAAGTTTCATGAAAATATCTGTTACTGACTAGAAAAGGGAGAAAAACAGGTTTTTGTGAAAAAAATAATTTCAATTTTTTTGGACGCAAATATTTTTTTTGCTTTTGTGACAGTTCAAAACCACTCTGACAACACAAACAACAAAAATATATGTAATTTTACATCAAAATAACAATTTACCAATATAACACCATGAAGTATTTACAATTTTCACATTTGGAATTGTGTACACGTGCGTCTGCGCTTGTCCATCTGTTTCCCAACAATGCGTAACCTTCTGCACGCTACACTCCTCCACGCTCTCGCACTTCCTCCTTCCTGTCATGTGTGATCCTTCCTTCCACATGATCAAAATTGTCCTTGTTAGCATCCTATTAGCTTGTCACTACAAACAGAAACTGGAACTGTTGATCTAACTGACACAGATATGCTCCAAGTCTCAAAACTCTTAACTTTTTTAAAATACTTTTTAAACTCAAACTTTACATGGAAAAAACAAGTCTAACTGCATAATAAATGAAAAGATAAATGAATAAATAAACCTTCACTGAAGACATGATTTTTGACAAAGGCAGGATGCAGAAGCAAGATCAAGACAAACACAACCTTAGTGTTGAGTTCTGAGTTATTTCTTGAATTCAGTCGTGTTTCTCACCTTTTTCATCAAATGCTGACACTCTCAACTTTGTTTGACTCGATTTGGGTTATTTTGCAGTCTTGGTCTAAAGAAAAGTTAAGCCAACTTGATTTCATATCCCAACAGTGAATTTTAATGCAAGCAATGAGGCTTCTAACTGAGCGATTTGGCAAGTTGTCGTTTTTTTCATTTTCTATATGTACCAGTCTGGTGCGTGCTGACGGCAACTTTGTTTTGTTTTTGTTTGTCTTGCTTTCTGTGTCACTAATTACTGAATTACTATTACCGCCACTGTTGTTGCATACCAACCACGATTATTTGTCTGAGTGTTTTAGACTGTTTCTTTGAGGAGGAAAAAAATCACAAATGAGGTCTGTTAATTTATTGGGATGCCATTAGCACTACTCGCACTACTCTACAACAAACAAAAAACTAAAAAAAGGTTTACTATTAATTGAATATGGACAAAATCCAAGGAATCAGATCAAAAGAAGACAGCTTGAATTTATACAGAGGTGTGAATAAAGTGTATGATTTATTATTTCTTAAATGTTTCAGATCATCAAACATATTTAAATATCCGTCAATGACAACACAACTGAACACCAAATTTTTTATTAAAATGTTTTATTACTGACATGGCCCTGTGGTTGTCCCGCTGTTCAAACATAATTTAACTGACATTAATTGAGATCTATCAGTCTGGAAAAGATTATAAAGTCATTTCTAAAGCTGTGGGACTCTAGCAAACCACAGTGAGAGCCATTATCCACACATGACGATAACCAACCGATATTACCCCAAGAGCACTGCATCCAAGAGGTCACAAAAGACCCCACTGCATCCAAAGAACTGCAAGCCTCACTTACCTCAGTTCAGGTCATTGTTCATGACTCCACCATAAGAAATACACTATGCAAAAACTGCCTGCATGGCAGAGTTCCAAGACCAAAACCACTTCTGAATAAAATGACCACTAAGGCTCATCTCAATTTTGCCAGAAAACATCTTGATGATCCCAAGACATTTGGGAAAAAGGTGAACTTTTGGAAAGTGTGGCGTAAAAGTAACACAGTTTTCTAAGTGAATGATCAAAACAACAGTAAAATGTGGTAGGGGTGGTAGTGTGGTGGTTTGGGGCTATTGTGCAAAGATGAGAGGGCCAAAATTCCTCATAACACTGAGACTCATTGCAAGTTATCGCAAATGCTTGATTGCAATTGTTGGTGCTAAGGGTGGCCCAACCAGTTATTAGCTTTGGTGGTGTTGTCATTGATTAATATTTAAATTATTTTGATGATTTCAAATATTTAAGTGTGACAAAAATGCAAAAAAGTAAATCAGGAAATAGGTCAACACTTTTTGCACTACTGTATATATTGTATAAAAGCTAAGCAGTTTTTTGTTATGCATTTTGTTCCCTTACTGTGGCGAGTCGTTACATCCCATCCATTCAAACAAAGATTATTCTGTGTGCTGCCTTCGTGCACATTCATGTCATTTGAGCGATAAAGAAGAGGTTACATGGACTTCACTTTGGAATTGGACATGTTTGATTTATGATACCTGAGTTAATTGTTTTTATTTAAATAACACTGTTGTGGTTTCAGTTTTGCACCGTGAATTACAATTCTACCTCCCTTCTATAAGTTGTATTGAGGTCATCAAACATTACAATCTTCCTGGTCTGTGCTTGTCAGTGTTTAGCAGCAGTTCAATTAAATTGCATGGAAGCTGCACATCCTGAGATAACCGCTTTTTTCTAGTGAATCTCAGTTTGGCCTGACTTTTGTGCCCTCACCCAATGATAGTATGGATTTGAGTATGAATGGCTGTCAGTCTATGTGTGCCCTGTGATTGACTGGTGACCTGTCCAGGCTGTTTGCTATTCAGCCCAAAGTGAGCTGGGATTGGCCTGCGATCCTGAACAAGATAACTGGAAAATAAAATGGACATATGAATAACGGAACCGGTGACAGGACAGTAATACTGAACAGTCTGAAGAATCTAAGTTGGTAGAAAAAGACCATGTTTTTTTTTTTTTTATTCTAAAACTCTTCTCAACAGAAGCTGGCTCTGAATGAGCATGTTTTATACGATCTCAAACAGAATGATACATAGCCTGTCACAATAACCCATGAGATGGCTTGGAAGTTTGCAGGACTTAATGGAACTGTATCTAATCCTCCCCGAGCGGGTGACATCAAAATGATTTAAAACAAACGAGTCATAAGAGGATGCATCAACTTTGCATTTTCAGGATTCATTTCGTGGTGTGCGATGACATAAATGTCACACGCAGTTTAATATTCCTGGCTAACAGAGCGCAAGGAATGTAAATACTTGACAGGGAACAAAAAACAACAACAGTCATGTAGACTTTATGCATGGAAAGTATCCCCATCAATCAGCAAAGTCTCTTTCCAGCAGGAATGTGGTGGAGGAAAGGTTTAATGGAAACTTTTCCTAATTTCCCATACAGGCCGGCTAGGTTTTTAGAAACAAAAGCTGTCCAAATCAATGTATACATCATCAAGAATACTGTTACTGTAATGTTTCATTGAGACACACAAGCACCAGACTTGATCACCCGAAAAAAAGTTTTTTATTATTAGTTTGAATTATCTCATCACAAGCAGAATAATTCCTACAAGCTACTTTTGCAACTATGACTCAACTCTGAACTCCCCACGTCACTTCCTGTTTGCACCAGTCAGCTTCCCTAGCACCAGAACAAATGAACGCGAGTCTTATTTATGTCTTAAATGGGTTAATTCTTCTTATCATTTTGGGTAATGCAAGTGTAAAGAGGACTATAGGGGTGTTATTTCATGTCAAGAGGGCTCTAATGATGTTTAAAAAACACATTTATAATAATTCTACTTCACTGAAGTTCACTTATCACGATCAGGTCTACAACCAATGAACAGCGATAAACAAGAAATGACTGTAAAGTCATTCAATCAAGCTTATGAAATGGTAACATGTTCATATATGATTAATATATTCGTTCATGGTCCAATACACTAATTCGGTAAATGGGTCACTAAAAATGACTCTCTGTTCGCTGAAGTTTTGGTTGGCTTATTAAGAACGTCACGGTAAATTTAACTCCCAAAATGTGAGCCAGACATCATATAGAGAGGTTTATTTCTTTTCATTTAGAGCCCTGTGTAGCTTCACGAGGTCAATGAAGCAAAGGATTATGTGTCAGAATGAACAAATGCAGGCAAAACCGGATTTTCACCTGTGGTTCCTTGGAGGACGAGATGAGCTGCAGCACATTAAAGAGTGCGATTAGATGAAAGCGCTGTCAAGGCTGATGTGCGCCTGACATTGATGGGCTGGGCTTCAACAGCAAAAGACTGATGCTGACAGACAGGGAGAGGGAAGTAATGAAGGAAATAGTAAGATTGTTGACGAAGGAAGGAAAATGTCCCTGTGATGGCTCAGAGTTATATTTAGTCTGCTGCCATTACTCAAAAATTGATAATACTTCATAATGTGGGGACATCTTAGTTCAAAGACACTCGTCAGCCTCTAATTTGTCATTATTTCAGAAAAAATGTTCTTACAGGAATCAATGTCAATCAACATCAACATAGGCAACTGTCGACATCGTCGAAATCGAAATCGAAACAAATCATTGCTTGCACATTTACTTCTGACGGCAGCTTATTGATAATTTATAATTTCTCTGTATCAGTCCTTCATACAATATCGTGGCAGAGGGGGTGTTATATATTGTTATGTACTGCAATTCCGGCGTTGGGCTATAGGGGGCAGTGATGCACGCCTGTTAGTTAAAGCCTGTGAAAGAGAGAAGAAGAATTATGAAGTGCGTCTTGATGAAATTGAAATCAGTAGGAAACACTTGTCCCTTAAACGTAATGGTCCTATGTTTAGAAACAAATGTCCAATATTGAGCTGAAAAGGGACACACTTTGTCTCGTATTACTGTGAGCATCAGCCAATCGCAAGGGACACGTTAATTATGTCTTGTCCTCAAAACACTAGTTGCATGTGTAGGTAATATAAACACATAATATTGTCATTCATCCAGGTCTTATGTAATGTTTCATCAATGTAACACATGGGTGTGTTACCAAAACTCAAAGCCTACTTTAGGTTGTGGGCTGAACTGGACATTTGGTGTGGTTGTCCACTTCGATAAAATGATTTTTGATGTCTGGGCAAAAACTACAGTATTTTATTTTTTATTTTTATCAACACAAAAACACCACAACCCCTGAGCTGTGGAATTGGCAGATAATGTATTTCCCACCATGCTTTGCTGAAGTTAAAATGAGGACTCTTCAAAGGTGCTATTTTGTAGGGTGCAATAGTTAGAAAGAAGTACAAACACACTTAAGTACCGTATTTTCTGGACTATAAGTCGCACAAGGCAAAAAATGCATAATTAGGTTGAAAAATAAGTTGCACTGGAGTAAAGTCACATCTTTTGCAGGTAATTTATTTTACAAACTGTTTAACCAAAACAGACATTACGTCCTCTTGGAAGGCAAGTTCTAACAATAAAAGAATAGAGAGCAGGCTGAATAGATGTAAGATATGCTAACACAATGCTTATTCAGCTACACAAAAAATAAACATGAACAGAAAAGGTGTGCAGTGTTTATGTAACATAAATAGTTTTTATAAATTTATAAGTCGCTCTGGAGTATAAGTTGCAGGAACAGCCAACCTATGAAAAAAAAGTGTGACTTATAGTTCGGAAAATACAGTAGTAATTAGAGTAATTAAAGTTGTGTACAGTTAAATTATTGACTTGTGGTCTGAATCTGGCACCCTTATCAGAAATGCTTGTGAATTTCATACTATGCATAATATTGGATAACATTTAAAAGTTTGACGTATCTGATGTAATATTTCTAATGCTGGTCACGCTCCGGCTTGACAGCTTTACGGTTCGACCCCAGGATGCAGAGATGAGGACCCAATAGCAGGTAAAAAGGTATTTATTGTTGATACTATACAGCAGACCAACGCACTAGCATGTCCAACAAAAAGAACAACAATGACCCGACAAAGAAAGGAGCGCGCACCTGAACTAAATAGGCATCACAAATAATGAGAAACAGGTGTGGGAGATAATGGAAATCAACTGAAAACAGAACAGAGCAACACAGGAAGTAAATACAAAATAAGGGCATGAACGAGGAAAAAGAGTAAAACTAAGAGAGCTGTCACGAGGGGGTGAAGCCCGATCGTGACATGGTGACCAGAATACTACATATGACTTGTCTTTCAATATTTGTTTTACTAGAACTGGCCAAAGTCAACCAGGAAACAGCAATCATGTATAAAGGTAATTCATTCCAAAATGTTGAAAACCAAAAGCAATTTTTCAAATCGGAGATCCGTTTCCTGACATCCTTGGTTTGAGTAGTATCTGGGATGAGGAGCTACAGTAAATCCTTGGGAAACAAAAGAGTTACAATTGCCTATATTCTCTAGAAAGACAAGATTGTCCATCAGTATGAGGAGGACTTAGAAGACACCCAGAGAGAAACATAACATAATACAGTAAACCTCGGATATATCGGACTCGGATATATCGGAAATTCGCTCACAACGGACAGATAAAAAAGAACCGATTTTTCTGTAATGCATTTCCAATAACAATTCATTGCATATATCAGATTTTTTATAACGGATTTCGCTTATTTCGGACAAAATCTCCAGTCCCGTTCCAATGCATTTCCATTAAATTTCCCTCGCATATATCGGATGGCCGCATCGTGGCGCTCCGATTCGCCGAATCGTGACAGGCCGCTCGCTATACGGCGTCATTTGCAGCGTTGCCTGCGCGTCCAGGTACATTGGAAACATAGTCAAGGAAGTGCCTTTTTATAACGGATAAAATTCTAATTAAGCATATACCGGATATAAATCCGATATATGCGTAAAACGGACATTTTCCGGTATACACATATAATAGATTTCGCTTATATCGGACAAAACCAGTGGGAACAATTGAATCCGATATATCCGAGGTTTACTGTACATTTCACTTGTATTATCATTTATTAAATTAGTACTAATGTATGGTGAATGACATGGTTTTTTTTTTGTTTTTGTTTTTTTTTACCAAAACTCTACAAATGTCTGGTGCGCTGAATGCTGAATCCCAACTGTGCATCCGTCGACATCTGAAAATTGAAGGCCTTTAATTTTATTTGAAGTATATGACAGCTGCACCTAATGCTACAAGTGACATTATGAGATATGCAGGAAGTGTGTGTATGTGTGTGTGTGTGTAGCGACACAGAAAAATGGGGCCCCACAAGGCCTCCTACATCCAGGGATAATGGAGCTGTCACAGTGTTTTGAGTCGGGGTATTGATTCTGCTGTTAATTGCTTTCGGGCCCGCTGGCTGGACAGCAGTCCAAAGATATTAAATGTAATGTATTGTTGCACTCCAACGGTTATAAAACTGATCATACACTGATATGTGCCCACCGACATATTAGATCAATTGGGACCGCCCCCCATGCATCTCACTACATTCAGCTCCCTTCATTGTTCTGATTCAATATGCCGATTTGATTTCTTCTTTCCTATCAGTCCTGCATGCGCTTATTAGACTGATTTCTGAAATACCTAAAATGGGGTCTGTCATTGATTCTGAGTGGGAAGTGAATGCACACCACCTGCACCAAAGTCTGGAGCGTCAATGAAAAAAGTAATTGATGATTTTCAAGCGGGTAGAACACGACGCCGTATGCTGGTACAACTGTTGGCAAAACCTTTGTTCAGATTTCCGCGTTGAGCTTCAAAAGCAGCAATATTTTTACATCCAGGATCTTAGATTATGCTCGCTGTGATCCTTGCTGGGATAACCTCCTGCTGTTATGAACTGAATTTGGGCTGGGAGTAATGTGTAAAATAGTCCCGCATCTAGACAGTGAGGAAATTGCTCATCTCCTTCATTGATATATTATGTTTTTTTTCCTCACCTTTATTTACAAACATCTATCACAACTGTTACACCAGTTCCATCATGAAAGTCTCCTATTTGGGAACACTGGGGCCTTTTTTGTAAAAAACATCAAAAGACAAAGTGGATACGACAAAAGCATTGTGTGGAATGGGGCTACAATCTGTAACTAAGAGATGCTCGCAGAAGTCTCATTTTAGGTTTCTGTTCTGTATTTGATCAGGATATTTGCAATCGAGCAATTTTTCCTGAAGAATGTGTCAAACATGTTTGGAATCATACAGAAAATATGAAAAAATGTCTTCAATTTTGTCATGCTTGAACGATGATGATGCCACCAACTATACTGGTTTGTATAAATAAATGCATTAATATCACATGCTTACAGAAGTATAACCACAGATGTGACATCATTAACTCATCAATCAATAATATTTTAGACAATTTTGACTGACTTTTCAAGGCACACAGAATATTGAAAACACATTATTTACAAATATAACCATTTACTGTTTATGAACTGTTTGTAATTTTCATATTTAGAACTGAATTGTGTGTGTGCACGTGTGCATGCATTAAAATGTAATCTAAATTAACATGCCTGGGTTTTTTCCGGGTACTCCTGTCTCCTCCCACATTCCAAAAACATGCTAGGTTAATTGGCGACTCCAAATTGTCCATAGGTATGAATGTGAGTGTGAATGGTTGTTTGTCTATATGTGCCCTGTGATTGGCTGGCCACCAGTCCAGGGTGTACCCCGCCTCTTGCCCGAAGACAGCTGGGATAGGCTCCAGCAACGTATAAATACATCTTTAGTATTGAACGAGTTAGTGACAACACAATTAATTTACATTTACATACAACACAATGCTTTTACATTTGTCTTTTGGGAGTGAGCATATTTTAAATACTTTTTTACAACATCTAATCCACTCCTCTACGACACCAATTAGTTTTACCTTTTTTTGTTTGTTTACTTTTTCATTATCATTGAACCCTGACAACGGGTTTGTGATTAATGAAATACCTGTGTTGCGATGCCTGCGACACAACCATATAACATTATCAGGGATATAAAAAAAAAATAAACAATGTGAGTGCAGACTGCAGCGGCAGGTGCAAAATTAAAAATGCATGACATCAAATATTCAATTAAGTTTACCGAGCAAAACAAATGTGCAATATGTACAACAACTCACAAATCAAATAAACAACATTGTTGATTATAATTTGGAAGGGCAACAGTGTTCTGATTTTTTGAGTGTTGTTACCACACATCTACCAGTTAAGTTACGTGTATAAATTGGTAGTATTTAGACGGATAGTTCAGTTTTCATTCATTTTACCATGATCTTAAACCTTTCCAAATAACCAACTGAAATACTTTCAGTCAACCAATTGACTGGGACGCAGCAGTAATGTGAAGGCGATACAAAGCAGAGTGGGGGTTCTTGTATGAAGACGATGGGTGGGGAGACAAGCGTTATATGACGAAATTTTGTAGAACGATGATATTTTATTTTTATTTTGATGTTTTCTTACGGTTGTTTTGTTTTTATATTGCTATATTCATGAAATCATGAAAGTGTTTATGCGTTCTGATTTGGAGGTCAAGATGATTTGACCACACAAATCAGTATAGAAAATAGATGGATAGTTGTCATTATAAGAGCATCTATATATTATTTTCTTGTCATACTTGCTGGAAAGTCTAAGAAATCACAACACAGAAGCTTTTTTTTTTTCAACTTTGTATAATTTGGCTAGTTCGTAATCCACCGGTGTCAAGCCAGATTTGGCTTACTCCATATTTCTTTTTTGGAAATAAATGTCAAAAATTTGTTCCATCATTTTTGATTAAAAAATTTTGAGTTGTTTATTTCTTTGGTGGGGTGGTTTGGGTGGAATCACCCTCGTTTCACCAAAATGAGACTAGAGTGAAGAGTGAAAGAGTGAAACCAGTCTTAGAGAATACATGTTTGGATCTTGCATCCTCCTCTCGAACTAGAGCTGTCCTATCTAGTGTTTGAACCCTGCTTGTCTTTAAAACCATTTGTGTTTCACCTTTCAACCACGTTGTCCATGAAATCTAAACTCATGAGAATATAAAACAAACTTCCACTGTGTGTTTCAGTATGAATTTTCTGCAGGTTCTCCAACTCATTCCATCAGATCAAAAACATTACTTCAGGTTAATTGGAGTTCCTGGATTGCCTCCAGGGATGAATATTAAGCTGCATGTGTCAGTCTGTCGCAACCCTTGATATAACCAGAGTCTACCCCCTCTTTTGCAAAGTGTCACATAGGATAACATTCAGCTCACCACAGTATGCACCCATGTGTGAATAGGTGATGTATGCTTGGTTGGATAGATGGAAGGAATGCCTGCCAATTTGAACTTTTTAGTGTCCCAAGCGTGGGGAAGATGGGTCACTTTGATGTCACCACTCTCCACATATGTTTTATAAAATGAAAATAACTGGAAAAAGCAATTTCAGCGGAAATGCAAGTGAAAATGCAAAGCTGAACTGAATTGTACGATTATCCGAGAAATGTGTATCTATTCACTGATTGAGGATTGAACCAGCAAACAGGTTGAGAGATGACCACCCTACGTCTTGAGTCATACCACCGTGCACAGACTTAAGGTCCTTTAAATGTCTTGATTTTTGAAATGCTGATTTTTCAAAGCACACAGTATTATGATCTTGGGCTATGTTCTTCTCAGCTTCTCAATGCTTCCCACCGATTTGAAATATGAGAGAAACTGACAATATTTATTAATTTATCAGTACTGTACAGACTGAACCAAGAAAATGTAACAAAATAGAGGGCATATCAGAATATTCAAGAGTCAAATTGCATGTTGAGTACTATAAATTTGTACATGATGGCAGGTCTGCATTGAAATGAAAGCCTCTCACGCCCGGCCCTGACGATTTCACTTCAATGTGTAACCCTTTTCTGGCTTTAAACTGCATTGAACATGCTCTCTTCCATTGTGGAGTTACATCATCCCTTTTTGTACCGCTCATGAAAAAAAACGTATAAATACATCCTTGGGAGCAAGCATACGGGTTGAAAAAAACATATAAATAGATAGAAAAGACAGATAACAGATGGAAAAAAGACAATGCCATCCATATTTTTAAGAAAATTTTGAGATATGAAGTGGAAAATAACTGGAAAAAGCAATTTCAGTGGAAATGCGAGTGAAAATGCTAAACCTGAACTGAATTGTATGATTATCCTAGAAGACTTAAGGTACTTGAAATGTTTGACAGGCCGGATTGAATAACGTAATGGGCCGCATATGGCCCGCGGGCCGTAGTTCCCCCATGTGAGCAAGCGATGTGAGGCAAACAGACATAAATACCGAGTTAATTTGAAGTAAGACATTGGTGTAATGGTCCAAATATTGACGTAAGTGTAGATTACATGAATCATGATACAAAGCAGGAAAAGGAAAGAGCCTCTCTTTAATTAGAGTGTTGTACTTTTACCCAATTGTCCAATTTAAAAGCTATTCTCTTAGTTGCCTCTGATAAAATTCTTTAATTAACCCTCCTGCAAATACATTTTCTACCAAGCAACGGTTAGTCCATATTCGACTAAGTAAGAGAGCGCTGTTGCTTAGGTCACCTCGAGATCATGAAGTTGTTGACTAATCTTGGCTGAACTGCGACCTCTGTGTCAGGGAATAAAAACACAATTTTACTTTGTATTTTTCAATCAGTTGCAGCCTCCAACTATATATTTCACAATTTTGTATTCTGTTAAAATTCCACCTCTTTGTCCTTATTAGGCATTCCATTTTTAAGGTCTAAATATTCACAGAGTCGATGACTTGAATTGACATTTCACTCAATGTCTCGATTTCAATCAGTATTCTTCTGAAACTGCTTTAACCTCCCCCCCACCCTCATTTCCCGCCATGCCTTTTCACCTTTTTGTACTCCTGGAAATTGATTAGCTAGCCAGGACACAAATTAAGGTGAGCAATCTTTATTGCTTTTCATTGGTTCAGGGTCATTTCATGCTTGTTCATCATGCCCTTTCCAAAGCTCGCCACTTTCCATGCTTTTGATTATTGGCTTTCACTGTTCTTTGTGCAACATGTTGCAGATGGAGACAATAAGGGAGCAGAGTAGATATGGTGCTCATAAATATAAATAATAATGAAATAAATGACCAAAACCTTTTATGCAGGCTATAAAAAACTGTAAAACAGTTTGGGACATATTTTTTTTTTTTTTAGCTCTCATACATTCATATCCTTTCGGAATTCAGACAGGGCTTAAAACTGCACAGGATAATTTCAGTCACCTCAGATGAGCTAAAATGGTTTGCTTTAAAAAAAACAGACAGTGAAAATGTAATTGCTGTAATGGGGTCTTACAGCACTCGTATCCTCTCCTTCAAACATGGGCATATTTACTGATGTGATGTTCTGGCCTTGCTCGCCTTGGACAGATAATTACAAGTTATATTGTCTTTTGTCTCGTACGATAATAAAGCTGCCAGCAGGAGTGAAGTACAAAAAGGCAAGTGCTCTTAAAGAGAGGATATAAGATAAGATAAGATAAGATATCAACAATTTGTTGGGGAATTTTTCCCATTATTTACAGTCCTTATGTGAAACATGAACATGTATTTATTTCCCTTTTCTGTGAATAACGTCAGAAAATTAGTAGGTATAAGCTAGCTAACAATTCACATCATTGGGACACACCTATTTTGACTACAAAGTCCTCTAAAAACAACCTCTAACAGCGTTTTATCATTTTATATACATGCTGTGATCATGCAAGAACAAGTACATTGATGATAAAATGTAACACTTAATTAAGCACCCAAGCATGAGACGTGTGGTCCAGTCTTCAGGCAAAACCGCTGACCGCAAACAAGCATCTTTTTGAGTCTTCATAGCGAAATTGAGAGCTAGGTATCTACTCCACTCTACACTTTACTACTTCGATGTACACAAAAAGCCAATCACGCTCAAATATAGTTAACAAATCGGTCTAAAGTGTATTATTTGGCAAAAACATGCACATTTAAGTGAATGTTGGCCAAAATTAAGCAAAAATACAAATATAAGGCATTCAGATGACGCAATCAAGAATGTCAGATATACTGTAATATTGTACACTGGTCTGTTCACTAGGTGTCAGTAATATTACATTGATGAGAGAATAGCTACTGGGAAGTACACTATTACAGTATACGTATGTATTATATTAGGGAATATGAGTATAAGTTCACTATCAGGTGTTATTTTATGTCATTTTTTTACAATATTCCATTTATAAATAAGGACTCCTACTTTGTAGAAATTCACTCTTCACCGTTGAATGTGGAACCAATTAACCACGATAAACCAGGGATTCTACTCCAGTGTTTATTTAGTCTTCAGGATATTCCAACTGGTTGAACTGGTGATGGCCAATGCTGTGCAGTGACTGATTGATTTCCCATCTTCTCTCAGATTCAAATGTGTTTTTTACTCATAAACAGCCATCTTATTTTCATGTTTTCACCTCTAAATGCAGTATAGTATAGGCATTCAGTTCTATTTACTGATTGAAGAAGCAATATTCTGATGATTATAGTGATGCAGTTATTGTGACTGTTCATTCAAACATTGCAATAAAAGTGTGTTTTTCCGGTGATCAAGTCTGATTCCTTTCTCACCGAACAATTACTGAAACCTACTGACCAATGCAAAATACTACATTCACTATTTGAATTTCCTGTGTTTGTATTTGTATTGGAGTTCACTGTTATGCCATCGTTATGCTTGAAAATGCTTAATTTAGGCAACAAATATGTAACATTTACTTCAATATGCATGTTTTTGGACTAATAATAGGCTCAACTGCGAAATGGCATGAATTATTAATTCACTCAATCCCAGCTTTTTTTCAGCCATTCCTCTTGGTACCAGACATTTTGCAAGATTTTGACTGATTTTTCAAGGCACACGGAGTATTATGATCTCGGGCTATGTTCTTCTCAGCTTCTCAATGCTTCCCAACGATTTGAAATGTAAGATAAACTGATAATATTTATTCATTTATCTGTACTGTACAGACTGAACCAAGAAAATGTAACAAAATGGAGGGCAAACCAGTATATAGTACTATAAATTTGTACACGTTGGCAGGTCTGCATTGAAATGAAAGCCTCCCACGCCCGGCCCATTTCCCTCCAATGTGTGACCTCCTTTGCACAACACTGCGAGATGTGTTTTCTGGCTTAAAACTGCATTGAACATGCTCTCTTCCATTGTGGAGTTGCAGCATCCCTTTTTTGTACCTCTCACGAACAAAAACATCCTTGGGAGCAAGCAGTCGGGTTGAAAAAAAAATGTATAAATCGAAGGAAAAGAAAGATAAAAGATGGAAAAAAGACAATAGCATCCATATCTGAAAGAAAATGTTGAGATATGAAGTGCTCCACTCAATTTGCAAGCCACAATGAACCACTCAACATTTTTGACCAAGGTCCAGAAGTTTTCTCGTCAGACACTACGTGTGCTTGATACTATCGTAAAATGAAATGAACTTCATTCTGTCTCCCAAATAATAAAATATATTTTTGCTTTCAACTCATTCAATCAGAGTCTGGACGTTTTAAAACTGATCAAAGTTGCGCCATCACCTCTTTTTGTCTCGTAAGAGGCTTATAGATAAGTCTTCGGGATCGGGCGTTCGTGTTTATAAAATCCTGCAGGATACAATTTTTGAAAATCCATCAGGTGTCTGCAGGCGCCTAACCCATTGCAGGACTCCATCTTGAATTCTGTAATGGTATTGCATAGGCAGGATGGAATGCTCCGGGCGTGATCTGCTTTATACTGCTGGTCCAAATGCAGAATTGCCAGGATTATGCATGATTACACATTTGACTTGGAAAGTAATATTTAAGTGTCAATATGTGTAGTCACGTCCTACGAGACTTTGAACCATCATGCAGTTCATTCCAAGCCTTGATTTAGTCTTCCCCTAACATTTTACTTGTCAGGGGAACATTTTCCCTTCACTGGATAAAGCAATGGAGCTCTTTCATGTTTTACATGCACAATTGAAGGCTTTACATGTAATTAACATAGCCCTTGTCATAACCCAATGGGCTGTGAAGGGGATTAGTGTTTGCGTGTGAAAGGAACCCATGTCATCTGTGGGATGTAATTAGGGTTAACAACTGTAGTTTAGACCCCAAAACATCTTCACGCAAAAGTCAGCGAGCACTGTAATTAGGAATGTCTTTACAGTTCACTACAACTGTGATTTATGTTCGTTAGAACATCACACTTACTCAAACGCCCATTGTTATGAAAAGGGCTGTGTTTTTTTTTTTTTTGTGCCTGCATTACAAGTTAGGAAAAAGTATATTTGCTGACACGGCAGCGGAATAGAAAACCGCCCTTTATTTACTACTTTTTAAAAAGACCATAGTTTTTACATTACTTTTATTTCACAGAGGGTTTATTCTTACTTTGTTCACAGCCGTCCATAAATGCACCATAATTGTGTTCTCCAAGACAAAGTGAAAGTTACTCCAATGCTGCCACAAATAGACATATTTTCCAGTTCTTGTTACCTCTTCAGTGTTCCCAAATTCTGATGCTGTGTGTGAACGCATAAAAGTGAGTTTTGATGACTTAGTGTGTCTGAGTGCTAATGTTTGTATTTGGTGTCACGTTAATTCCCCACACATCAAACAATGACGTGATAATCTTGTACCAATGTTGCGTTCGGATTCATTAGGTGTACAGTGGTACAGGTGACCCATGGTTTGGTAATGGTAATGGTTTAATTTCATTTGAACATGCATCAGATTACAATTGAATGCATCACATAATCAGTTCACAGTTCCACATGTCCAAAAGGAGAAGGAAGAAGCAAAGCTTATTAAATCCTACCCCTCCATCTGGTACTTTTACAATCAGTAACTAATACATTTGTTCACTTCCTGCTTTCCTAATATAGTCCAAGTTCTTTTTTTTTTGTTTTTGTTTTTGTTTTTTTTTGTCACGTACCGTTTGGGCTACGGTTTTGATCCAGGTCCGGTAGCCTATTTTTATTTATTAAAGAGAGCAACATTTTCTTCCTTTCTGCCTTTTATTTATTTAGTTATGAAGCATGAAAAATGAAATTGCAATCTGACAAATTTCCAAGAAATACAGAGAAATTTCAAATTTTAATCAGTAAAGATACAACTAGATTTTCATGAAATCTAATTATATTGGATTTAGTTATAACAACAAAAAATTGGCAAAAACAAGTCAAATGTTTTGGCAGTACAATGTCATTGATATTGACATAAGAACTTAATTGATTTGGTTATTGTAAAGAACGCCACAGGAATGGTTAGATATCAGTTCCAAACTTTCACGAGCCATTTTTGTCATTATTATCTTTATACAAACAATTGTATCTTTAGTTGCACCAGGCATTAAAATGAACAGGAAACTGTAGAAACAAAGTGGTCTAATAATGTTTTCCATGGCTGCACTTGCTGTGTACAGCACACTGCTTTCACCTTAAGCATTCATCTTTGTTGGTTTACGGAGGTTAAGTGTTCAAAAAACAGGAGCACCGCACCTCAACATCGGGGCCACATAGCTGAGGATATTCTACGAGGTGGAAATAGTTCTCATGCATCGCTGACAGAGACAGGCAAGAGCAAGCTGTTGTTGTTGCCTATACTCTCTGATATATACTATACCAATATTGTCACCAAATTCCTCGTCTTTTGTACCTCTTTTAGGCCAACAGTCGCACACTGTACACTGTACACTGTACGCACACATGTACAGTTTGTGAAATGAGACATTACATTGCGGACAGAGCTTTTCGTCAAGCTGGACACACAAAGTGCAAAATGTATTTAAAAAAAAACAAAAAAAACAACGCGTTTTACCAAATGAAGAAGACATTGATAAATGATACACCATCCCGGTCACTTACTTGTGTCGGATGTTCAGAACTCTAGTGTTTGTGAATGCGCCTCGCTCACGACCAGTGTGATTGATGGATAATGAAATGTTGTGTTGTGTGCAAAAAAATGCGTGCAAGTTGACGTGTTGGACTTGAGCACTGCTGTTGGCATGTTGTGGTCGGCAAATCAGTTTTTAAAAAGCATCAGACGTAATCCTTTGTTCTCACGTTGCATTACTTACAAGTCTTTAATTGCACAATATCAATCACTTGTTGGGGCCCGCTGTGGTGTAGTGGTTAGCTTTCTGGCCTTTGGACCGGACACCTCAGGTTCAAATCTCCACTCGTAAGCACCATTGGTATTCGTCAGGAAGGGAATCCGGAAAATAAAAGGCACTTCAAGCACTTGTTGCAGGTGGTTGAATCTGCATTAATTTAACACCGAATTTAACACTGAGGCACGGATCCCTACTTAGTTTTTCAGTCTGGTTCTGTATAAGGCACTCGTGGTCATGTCACAAGCAACATTAAACTCATGACACAGCAACTTAACACTCAAAAGCTATAACCTCAGAAACACAAAAAGTACCAATATTCATTCATTCATTTTCTACTTATCCTCATGAGGGTTGCAGGGGTGCTGGAGCCTATCCCAGCTGTCTTTGGGCAGGAGTCGGGGTACACCCTGGACTGGTCGCCAGCCAACCACAGGGCACATATAGACAAACAACCATTCACACTCACATTCATACCGATGGACAACTTGGAGTCACCAATTAACCTAGCATGTTTTTGGAATGTGGGAGGAAACCGGAGTACCCGGAGAAAACCCACATATGCACGGGGAGAACATGCAAACTCCGCACAGAAATACCCGAGGGTGGAATCGAGATCGGGTCTCCTAGCTGTGTGGCCTGCGTGCTAACCACTCGCGACGTACCAATATGAATTTAGCAAATTATAATGTTTTCCTATAATTCATTTTGTTTGGAAAAAACATTTCATCAGAGGAGCATAGACAGCATAGAAATTGGTGGAAGGTGCCTCAGTCCACCAGAGGGAGCCCAGAGGGAAGCTGACATCACCGCAGCATCCCAATGATTGCATTGTTCAGACACAATGCCTTATGGGAAAACTTTAAAGGTTTTTTTTTTTCTTTTAAAGTAAAAACACACTGGGACAAGTTTATATATTTATGAAGTATACCTTAGAAGTGTTCAGCTGCTGTGTGTTTTATGTATTGTTGTTAGTAAAGTGTTTTTTGAAAGATGAGACAGTGAGTCAGTCTGTTTTGTTGTAACATCTAATTACCTGTGGTTTGCAATAGGTTGACGAGCCCGTTCCGAGTGCACTGATAGCTCGTAATTGGCTCCTGCCAAAGAAAGAACTATCATTTCCTCACTGACTCGCAAACGGCACAGTATTTAAATAATTAGTAGTAGTTCTGAACTAAAGGAGATGGCAAGATTAGAATTTAGCCATAAATCAGTCACACTGCTGTATAATACACAAGGTGATTTTTTATTTTTATTTTTTTTAAGTAGCGGAAGGTACAGCACTTCACATAGAAATTGTGTTATGAAAGATTTCCAGTCATGCAGCATCCTCATGTTTTGGCAAGTAGAACCAGTGAAAATCTCTCATATTAGCGTTCATCAGGTGACAAATATATGCTGCAGAGCTAGCCAATAAAACCGCTGTGAAGTTTGTAAAAGGGGATCCCGAAATTAATGACATGAAACCAGCAGTTAATTCTGCCTTATCATTGCAGACGGCTCTTCAGCACAACAGAGTATGTCAGGTCCATCTGCAAGATCAAGATGTAAGAGTCACGCATACATGTGGACAGAGACAGCAACGGGTCCAGCAGTAATTCTGCTCATTAATCACCTGTCTGCAGAGTATCCTCCAGAGAAAAGCACTGGTTTCTCCATGCTAATTAGATCTCTTGAAGGAGTGCTCTCTGCAGGAAATGCTCATAAGTAGCCATCTTATCCTTCTATTGCCCTTCTCTTTTTATCTCAGTTATGGAAGCCATTAGCTTGTCCTCATGTCCTCCTCCCAAGCTTGTTCTGCCTCCTCGTTTGCTTTTTCATAGCTCGGAAGACATCCATTTGGTATCCAGTGTCACACAAATAGGAAATTGTAGCCTCTAAAATCAATGTTGAGTCAATGATATGGGCCTATGGCTGGAAGGTGCTATATTTATGCTTTTGTATGTGGTGTTTTCCACCTTCCTTCTATTTTACTATGTCATAATCTATAATGGTAGAAATGCTTTTACTGCAGAAACCAACAGGGGTGGGTTGTTGTTTTTTTGGTCTAGAAGTTTCTTATGGCCTAAGATCCTGCTTTGAAGCAGTTCTTTTGATGTTTCTGCAGTGTGTATATTGCGCTTGTCTTAAATCTGTTGGAGTAATTTGACTGAAATGACATATTTCCATATAGAAAGGTCTATATCAGGGGTGTCAAACTCCTTTTCTCTGTGGGCTGTATCACAATTATGGTTGCCCCTGGAACCTGGAAACCATATGAATGTATCAACTCATGGCATTACACATTTGATTATTAGAATTTCTATTTTGTTTGTATTGTTTTACCAACAAACTTACATTGAAACTGGAAGTCAAGGTGCCATACAGTTGTTTATGAATCATTTTAAATGGAGTTTGACAATAAAAAACACGAAATTTCAACTGCAACAAAAAACATTATTGTGATATCAAAATGCTAAGGATGCGGTCAATTCTGATACCAATTATCCAGGATTGAAAATGTGAATTACAAATTTTATTAAGAATAAATAATTTTCCTGACTAAAAGCACTCATTATAAACAAAGGGGAAAATTCAGGACAATTCCAAGGTCCCTGGACTGCCAGGGGGCCCAAAAAATCTGGTTAGTGGCCGAACTAGCGGAGCATCCTTCAAAAAATACAGTGCCCTTGCAACCGGAAAACATTACACATTTGATTATTAGAATTTCTATTTTGTTTTGTATTGTTTTACCAACAAACGTACATTGAAACTGGAAGTCAAGGTGCCATACGGTTGTTTATGAATCATTTTAAATTGAGTTTGACAATAAAAAATATGAAATATCAACTGCAACCAAAAAGATTATTCTGATATCAAAATGTTACAGATACGGTCAATTCTGATACCGATCATCCAGGACTGAAAATGTCAGTTACAGATACTATTCACATAGCGTAATTATCCATTTATCAATTGATTGTAATGAATTACTAATTTTATTAAGAATTACAGATTTTCTTTTCCTCTTTATCCGGTACCCTGACCAAAAGCACTCATTATAAACAAAGAGGAAAATTCAGGACAATTCCAAGGTCTCTGGACTGCCAGGGGGCCCAAAAAATCTGGTTAGTGGCCGAACTAGCGGAGCATCCCGTCTTTGCAACCGTAAAAGAGCAAATGAAGCTGCTATCAGTGGGTTTTAGTTGTAGAGGAATTATACTTTCAACATTGAAGTGCTTTCAAGTGAACAAATAAACACACAAAAACAAGCAACATGACAACACTGAAGTAGATGGTCAACGCAGTAACACCATGAGGTATAATTTGTGGACATGGGCTCATGCATCAGGCTAATTGCCAATTGCGTCCACCTGCCTCATTGCTCCGCCCCCAGACAACACTGTCTGCAAAACAAAGCATAAACAGGAAAAGGAGGCAGACACACAGCATGGCTGTCATGCACAGCACGACAATAACTGATAATTTGTCTTTCTGTTTTTTCCAGATGGAGATAACGCCAGAGCCCGATGATGAGGGGACAAAAATAAGTGTAAGTCCATTTCATGTCAAGATTATAATTTCTTTCAGAGTGGCAATTGACAGAAAGTTGGAGAGTAATTTAGAAACACTTGGCGTTAAATGGTTGTGAAATTTTTATCACCATTTTACTAGCCATAAATGTATTTGTTTTTATGGCTAAGATGGGATAACTGCTTTTTCAAGAAGCAGTGCAGTTCATTTAGTCGTGTTGTGGCATGGCTTTGACGCTACTGTGGTAAGCTGAGGTTGCGTAGGCAGGATGGTTACATGTCAGCTAACAGAACGCCATGACATGATACCAGCACAACAGTGTAAAGTGCCAATTAATAGAGCACAGACGAATGCAATGCAGTTAACTAAAGGCAGTGTTTTGTTGCTGGCATGTAGTTATTAGAAGCAGAATGTTGTTTCGGGAAAGGCACATTGTGTTCTGCCATTGGCATTGTTGCTGAGAATTAACAGTTCTCTGGTGACCAAACAACGGATTGATGCCTGCTTCCTGCACCACTATAGTTTGTACTGCAACAGACAGTACAAATAATTGGTAGTATTTGGTGTATTTTGGTGTGGCCAACATGCTAACCACGAGGCCACCGTGCTGCCAATTATTAATGATTTTTATAATAACTATATATATTTTTTCATTTAATGAAAAGGCTCAACAATATTAGACAAAGTAGTAAACAATGTTGTGTTCATTCATTCATTTTCTACCGCTTTTCCTCACGAGGGTTGCGGGGGGTGCTGGAGCCTATCCCAGCTGTCTTTGGGCGAGAGGCGGGGTACACCCTGGACTGGTCGCCAGCCAATCACAGGGCACATATAGACAAACAACCATTCACACTCACATTCATACCTATGGACAATTTGGAGTCGCCAATTAACCTAGCATGTTTTTGGAATGTGGGAGGAAACCGGAGTACCCGGAGAAAACCCACGCATGCACGGGGAGAACATGCAAACTCCACACAGAGCTGGCCGAGGGTGGGATTGAACCCTGGTCTCCTAGCTGTGAGGTCTGCGTGCTAACCACTCGGCCGCTGTGCCGCCCCCAATGTTGTGTTATTTGTGCAAATTTGAACCACATGATGTTCCCTAATCGGAAACAAATACCATACCAGCAGGTGCCATGTACTTGAATGTACTGACATTTCAGTTAACATTTGGCATGGATGAATGGGATGACTCCACCATCGGGGAACTGTAAAACATGCAGCAATAGCGTTAATGGCACAACTTTGCTGAGACCAATAAACCTGGGAAGCAGCTTGTGTGACGGCGTTCCAATGACTCCAGTCCTGAGGTGAAGCGCCCAATTTACCAAGAGCATACACCCAATGAGGTAGAATGGTAGAGAATCAAAGTGGATAGAAATTGTCAACCAAATGTAATGTAATATATATTGAAAATAATTCTTCTTGTAATGAAAAAAAAACAGATTTAATATTCAGCAAATCACCTCGAGGCACCGCCCTGAAATGGGCAGGGCTCGACAATAACGATGTACCGATGGCCCGGGGCAAGTTAAAACAAAGTAAATCCAATCATTAATATTCCCGTCGGGCATGCTAAAGTGCACTTTAGCATGCCGTACTGCCAAGAGTTTTTTTTAAAGCGGTTCTTGTTGGGTGTTGGTAAAACACGGACTGCGTAATTCCGGTGGTAATTTGCAAAGCAATCCTTGCAAATCTTGAAATGGACCAATCAGAATCGTTTATTTAGACCGCGGTCCGTAATCCACAATCCGCGTTTTACCCACACCCGTTCTTGTTCGCGATCAACCAATCAGCGATCGTTTTACTAGGAAAACATCTATCATGGCGTCCCTGCCAACATCGTCTAATTCTTCAACAACTTCTGAAGGAAAACACCAAAAAGTGATGAACCAGTGCCTCCTAAACAAGTATTTTATTAGCGGCAGAAAATCTAATGATGGCACAGGTGAGTGAATCACATTGCTGTGACAATTTGAAGTGGTCACAATGAAACACCACCGATTAGATCCAATACCAAGTGCTGATTTTGCACAAGATACAAAATCTAGCGGTTCAATTTCTCTGTGGATTTTTCTCACCTTTGCTTCACAAATTATTGTTTGACCATTGAGCATTTTTTTCTGGATTAAAAACACTTTACTAGTACACAAATGTGTCTATTCAATAATGTTTCATTGTGGTGCACAACTTATAAATATCACTGCTTACTACGACTACCATGTGTAAGGTAGCATGTCTGAAAATTTGTGGAGATTATGTTAAATACATTTCCACAAATTTTCAGACATTCCTCCAAATACAATGCATCAGTACTATTATCTGATGAATTATCAGCATATATTGATATATGATATCATTATGGCACTTTTCATTTTACATGGGGCAAGTTCGGGCAAGTAGTTCTCACCTTAAGGATTCCCCATGGGCAAGTCATTTTTGTTTTTAACGTAGAGCCCTGAATGGGGACTATTCAATTCACCGATTTGTTATATGGTTTCATAAACTTGGAACCTATTGTCCTTTTTCCACTTTTCTGACCTGTAAATATAGATGGAATGTTTTATTTTTGTGTTAAACGATGGCAAAGGTGCAGATAATGAGGTTTTCACATGTGGAAGTGAGCCCTGAAAGAATTTTGGCATGGCTCAAAATGCTCGGTTTCCGAGGGCGTTGCAAAACCATTCTTTTCTGATGTCACAGAGAGGCAATCTTCCTTATGGACATCGCTGTTGACCAGACACTCTCTACCCCCCCCCCCCCCCCACACACACACACACTCTGTTTACAAGGCAAGCTCAGGCTTACGAGGCTTACGTGGAACCAGCAGTGCCTCTGACAAAGTGTGTGCGACAATGTGTGCTCCTCCTCGAGCAGGCGAAGTGGATGCAGTGACATCCCATCCCGGTTCTCCTGAGCTCCACGACACCAGTGGTGGTTCAGACAAAATGTGTGTGACAATGAGTTCCCCTCCTCGGGCAGGCAAGGTTGGAAGAGCACCAGCGGTGCCAGAAGGCTCTAGACAGTAGCTCCTAAACACTTTTCAATTAGCTCTCCAAAGACTTTATTTATTTATTATCAACTCTTATACCCACTAAAATTAAAGATTGTTTGGAGTTACCAGTGACCACCAGTGGAGTGCTTATGGCTGGAGGTGGGTGTGTGTGGAATAAATTAAATCAGACCATTTTGGCGGGAAACACAAATTGTAGGAAATGCGACTGGAATAGGTGCAGATTCTGGCAGATCTAAAAAAAATTCTGTACGGGTCATTGTGTGTAGCTGCTCTATAGGAGTCCACAGGTCAATACAAAGTGTTGAAAAATGTGCATAATAGGTCCCCTTTAACAACATATCATTTTGATAACCCTTTGGAGTCCAGGATAAATTTTAGCGTTTTACGTACTTTTGTGGGGTGGCACGGCGGTCGAGTGGTTAGACCTCACAGCTAGGAGACCAGGGTTCAATTCCACCCTCGGCCATCTCTGTGTGGAGTTTGCATGTTCTCCCCATGCGTGGGTTTTCTCCGGGTACTCTGGTTTCCTCCCACATTCCAAAAACATGCTAGGTTAATTAGCGACTCCAAATTGTCCATAGGTATGAATGTGAGTGTGAATGGTTGTTTGTCTATATGTGCCCTGTGATTGGCTGGCGACCAGTCCAGGGTGTACCCCGTCTCTCGCCCAAAGACAGCTGGGATAGGCCCCAGCACTTCCGCGACCCCTCGTGAAGAAAAGCGGTAGAAAATGAATGAATGAATGAACATACTTTTGTGCTTACCCCTTTATCTCGTGACTGTGCAGTTATTTTATGTTACATTTTAACAGAGTGGACATTATCAACCCAAACCCCCAAACTATAGGGAAAAGCCAGACCTTTCAAAGTCATGATGTGTATCTGTGTGTCAGTTGACCTTTGGAACCGAACTTCGGTTCATGCTTTGATTGACTGATGACAACCTTTGTCACGTTCGCTTTGCTTGTTTACTTTTGCTTTGAAAGCTTTGTGCCGAAAGCGCTTGACAATGATGACATCATGGTGAACATTGTTGATCATAAATCTAATTTTACCTGACCAATTTTCCACATCTGAAGACTTAGCGGTAGTTTGAAGCCACAATCAAGCACATTCAAGTTAGTTTTATTTTACAGAATTTTCCATGCCTGCAACATCACCCATTGCCATTTTGATCTTGATCAGAACAGTCCTCTGAGATGTCTTCCCGCTAAAAAAAAGATTAAGCCTCAACATTATTTACCACACGACCCAGCATGCATCAGCTCCAGAGTCCACCAACATCTATGTGCAAAGAGAGTCCTATTACATAAACTTACTGTACAGAATATCAGTCAATGGCTGTGTGATGTGCAAGGATGAATTTGTAAGGCTTACCAGAATCTTATCCCTACACTAATTCCTCGCTAGGCAATGAGCCATAATATATCTCAAATGGTCAGAGCACATAGAGTCCCCGTCTTGCATGTGTCAATGTTCTGGAGTTAAGCAGGCATAACCTACTTGCATTAGTGCCTCAGCAGAAGGTGGGGCAGGCCGTGGAAGTTTAGATTCACCAGTTAGTGCTATATTTTTGCTATATTTTTGACAAAAGAATTTGAATCTTGAATTGCACTGATATGGTGCCTTCCCTAACATAAAAATCCATTATTCAATGCCACCACAACACTGCACCCCACACTCAACAATGACATGGCACTTTTTAAGAAAGCTGCATTTTTTTATTTTACCCAACATCCACAGTCCTCGTGTGGGACATGAACACACGTCTTTCTCTTTTCTGTGTGTTTTAAAGATGTAAAAAAAAAAAACAATAAACAAAGAGGCAGCTCATTACTGCATGTAATTGGATAGGCCTAATATATACAGTATGCACAGGTACATTCATGATAAGTAATACTTGTTACATACAGTACAGTATTTTATGCAGTATTTTATCATATTTTGGTACTTTTAACTCATTCAGTCCCAGCCATTATTCAGTAGAAAATAGGTAAGTTTCAGGAAAATATAAAAAATAATGAAAAAAGGGAGAAAAACAGTTTTTTTTTTTTTAAAATATACATTTCAAGTTCGACACACATTGTCTGCTTTTGTGACAGCTGTGACACATTACATGCAAATTGAGCGTTCTTGCTGCTTTTTTGAGTTGTTTTTTAGAAGGCTTCTGATTTTTATCTGTTTGTATATCTTTAGAACTCACAGAAAAGATAAATACATATGTGGTTATGTCTCACATAAGGATTGTGGATGATGGGCAAAATTTCAAAAAGAATGCAGAGACATTTGCTGCATGTGGCCACCAAACTGCTAATGGTAAACCTGAAACTTTCTTGCAGGTTAAGAAAGCCAGTTTGTTTAATCCTTTAACTCAGGGTCCATTACACAAAAAGGCAATCAGCAAGGCAAACAAACCAAAATGCCTGAGGCTAAGTCCCAATCACCACAGGATGAATCACGGCGGGCAAGAAGACTCAAGATGAATGTTAGAAGTAAAAAAAAAAAAAAAAAAACAACAAAAAAAAACCAACTTGCAACTTGCGATCTCAAGAGATAATAGGAGGCAAAACAGTGTTTCACTGACAGGAAGAGGAAAGCAGAAGTCAAATTAAAGCGGAGAGGGATAGTTCCAATTTCCCTAGAGGAAAAACCTACCTATGTCTCTCTTCTATTGTTAATTCCCTTTTTTCTTGCCGTTTTTGTAGCAACAAATTCATTTCTTCAATATAATGCTGTTCAGGGCTGCACGGCGGACAAGTGGTTAGCGCGCAGGCCACACAGCTAGGAGACCCAAGTTGGATTCCATCCTCTGACATCTCTGTGTGGAGTTTGTTGTTCTCCCCGTGCATGCGTGGGGAGTCCGGCTTCCTCCCACATTCCAAAAACATGCATGCTGGGTTCATTGGCAACTCCAAATTGTCCATAGGTATGAATGTGAGTGTGAATGGTTGTTTGTCTATATGTGCCCTGTGATTGGCTGGCGCCCAGTCCAGGGTGTACCCCGACTGCAACCCTCGTGAGGATAAGCAGTAGAAAATGAATGAATGAATTATGCTGTTCGACTGATGTTCATGAGGGTATAGTACCACAATGGGTTCTGAACACTATTTTTATGCAGACAGAGGAGGTAGTAAGTACTTCAGAAATCGGAACACCTATAGGAATTAGTATCACCAACTGCCAAGGTTTTAATCAACAGAACAGCTTAAAATTGTTGACTCATTTTTTGGTCCCTGAAACAGGCCTTTTTGTGTAATTCAGAAATACACATTATTTTTCACTCTTGGGTAACCTTACTTTTTTTTAACATCTGGCACTTTACGACTTTACCTTTGACTTGAATGTCAATAGACAACTTGAAAAATTGGGGTATTCTAAAATTTGTATTTGTATTTGTAATTTCCATGTATTTACTGTATCTATTTACTGGAAAAGACAGGAAGCAGAACTAGAGGTAGCAGAGATGCGGATGCCGAGGTTCACATTGGGAGTGACCAGGATGGATAGGATCAGGAACGAGTACATCAGAGGGACATTACATGTTAGAGGCCTTGGAGATAAAGTCAGAGAGGCCAGACTGAGATGGTTGGGACATGTCCAGAGGAGAGATTATATATATATATATATATATATATATATATATAGGTAGAAGGATGTTGCATTTAGAGCTGCCAGGTAGGAGGCGTAGTTGGTTTGAGAGAGACAGATGCAGAAGACAGGGTTGGATGGAGGAGATTGATTTGCTGTGGCGAAGCCAAAAGAGAAGGAATAAAAATATTTAAATTTCTATATACCAGGCCCCCTGTTTCCTGGCCCCAAAGATGAGGTGCAGTGCACTTGATTTTGAACACTTCACCTGAGTAAATGAACAAATATGAAAGCAGAGTGCTCATTTAATATGTTCAATTAATACAAATATTTTGTTTTGCACTATTCTGTGTTATTTTATGTATTCATTTGCTGCTTTTTTGAGCCCAAGTAATATAACTGTGTTCTATTGCAGATGCAAATTTGACCGACAAATAAACTCTGTCTCAATCTAAAACGTGGTTTACGGATGCCAAGAATTTGGTGTGTAGTGTTTGGGAACCAGAAGTGTGGTTGAAATACCGATACCAACACACGGCAGGAAGGAATCAAAGTCATGTCAAACCAATGAAATACTCAGGAAGTGGGATCAACATGGCACAACCGGAAAACAGAAATGATGACGGAAGTGAAGACAAATCAAAATAAAGTATTTACAGTACGTTAATGGTGGGACGCCATTGGATGGTGAATCTATGGTGTGTATATACTGTAGACAAACATTTCCGTCTTGTGGAGAATTAACTGCAGGAGTTACTTTCATGCACAGTCGGAGCGTGTGGGGACCGGGCGGTGTAATGATGCGATGAGGACAATCCCTCATGGCAGTCTGATGCCGAGGTGAAGGAAAGGAGAAAAGACAGGAAATGGGCATCTTCAGCTTTTGTTAACACAAATGAGATGACACAAAATGACAGGTGAAGGGAGTATATTCAAGAAAACAGAATAACATTTGTTGTACGAATAGTGCAGTGAAAATGTACATGTACTTTAAAATAATAACCTTGAATAATAACCATCATAATGTTTTCTCTAAAACAAACTGGGAATTTGTGTTGTACTTCTCATTGGTGTGAGAATCACAGAAACCCAAGGCTGTTGTTGTAGTTATAGTTATTTTTGGTTCTTACCCTTGAACAGAGGATTTTAATCTTGTCCTCAATGCCCTATTGGAGGTTGTAATTTACCTTTGCTGCCTCAAAATGATTTCCCATTTCCCTGGGGAATTGTCACTTTGACCATGGTC
The DNA here is from genome assembly GCF_030265055.1 of Doryrhamphus excisus. Lineage (NCBI taxonomy): Eukaryota > Metazoa > Chordata > Actinopteri > Syngnathiformes > Syngnathidae > Doryrhamphus > Doryrhamphus excisus. Next base: position 6,197,140 of record NC_080486.1, read on the forward strand.
TTTCACAATCCTGAAAGCATTCAAGAAAAGCACGGTATGTGGTCCTTAATCACCAGGGGAAGTGAGACGGCCATGAGAGCGCCGTCATTTTTTTTTCTTTTAAATCTGACAGTCCATCTCCATCCTTCAAACAAGAAAGTAAAAAAAAATGTAAGCTGTAATGTAATCCAACCATCTTTAATAGTGAACAGAATGGAAAATACACAATGGAAATCCACATGGTTTTGAATTTCAATGAGATTTAGTGAAATAGCTAACCTATTAACCGTTCTTCTCGCCAACATTCATTCAACGGATTCGGTGTTCTATGCATCTGTGCAGGAAATACTATACAGTAGCAGTATAAGTACCTCAAGATGTCTTTCATGCACGCCGCGAAGACACAATAGCAGCTGATTTCTTGATGCCTTCCTCCTGAGAAGCTAATCAGCAATACAGAGGCAGGGTATTATTTGCATCAAAGGGCCTCCATTCATTCATCCGTTTCTTACTAACTAACAACCTTTTTTTCTAGTAAAGACGACTGTGTCACACAGTCCTCCAAAGAATGGACATATTGGAGGCTAAATATAGTCAAATGTCTACAGTATGTGCAGGAGATACGGTATTCCGTGTATAGGTACAGATGTACAGTACTGTACATGAATATCAGGTGTCACCAACCCGTCAATCGCAATCAACCAGTCAATCTTTTCAATTGTTCGGTCAATCACTGTTGTAATTGTCCTAATTATACATATACGTTATATTTAGTGGAAGCACTGTTCAGGGCGGACTTTTTTATGCAGGGCAGCTACGGTTCCTTCTTCGGACCAATGGCACACTTAAGCCGTCCAGCTGCTGTTGGTGATAAAATATACCAGACCAGGTCTCATGTTACAGTAAGATACACAACAATACAGTAGTTACTCGCCCATCGTGCGGTTAAGGAGTGAACCAAAACACTAAAATAGGGATGTTCCTATCAGAAGCACCAATCTAAAGCTTTTTAAAGCGCCACCCTGGTGAGACATTTCTGGACATCCAGACTACATGCCACTTCAACTGGCTCCTTTTTTCATGTACTGCATGCGTTTGAAAAATTACATTCCTACTGAGCATCTTTCAAAAGCAGAATCTTTGGTGTTTGAAGTATTTTTTTCCCTTTTTTGTGTGTGTAACGATTGTATATTGACATTCTTTGTGGAACTCTAAGCATTGGTTATCGAAGATGAAATTCTAAGTATAGTTCAAATCAGATTTTTTTAAAAATCAAAGCATAAGAAGGTTTTCTTTTTCTTCTTTTCTATCCCCTCTTGCTCCGGTCTGGTCGCCCAAACAACAAAACATAAAATAAAGTCAAATAATAATCTATATACTGTAACAGGGAAGGTGTAGCTTCCAGTTTTTCCCGTCTATTTAGCATGTAAGGACATTTAGAACAATAACAACATCCGCCCCAATGGTTGTACAGGACAAAAAAAGATTCCTGAACTGGACCTTGTGATGGCAATTTTATGACACTGTGGTCTCTTGTTATTCTTCTTACAGACAGTTAAAGTCCAGGGCAACGACATCTCCCACAAGCTACAAATCTCCAGAGTCAGCAAGAGTGATGAGGGTTTGTACGAGTGCCGCGTGACACAAGCTAACTACGGGGAGATTGTGGATTACAAAGCCCAAGCTTGGTTGAGGGTTAACGCCACCGCCAGACCACGACGTCCACTGCAGCCTCCCAAGAAGAGCTCTCCATTACACCTGACGGACAAGAAGCCAAGAAAGTCCACCTCGTCTTTGGGCCAAGACAACATGAGTTCAGACCAAAGGGTGGATTCTTCGTCTACTTCTCACACATCATCGAATACAGCCAAACACAACACCAGCTCAGGTACTGTATATAAATACAACCATTCATGATTAGTTATTGTACACATTGTAGACATCTGAATATGAATGTACATGAAAAATAATTCATACATAAAGGTAAACTAAGGCTTGAAGTATTTTTATTACAGTATTTTTTTGGTCCCATTATTACTGACAATCCCATCTTTCATTAACTGAACACAAACAACCGGAACAATCAAATATTGTTCACAAATCGTTCTAAATCTGTCTTAGGGACTTCTCCTGTGCTGAGATAATCCACCATTATTGCACAGGTATGCCATACGCTGGCCACAATAAAAGGCCACTCAAATGTGCACATGGTCAAAAACCAGTTAGTATCTGGCATGACCACCACTTGTAGGATATTGGCTGGAACTGTAAGGATTTTGGTAAGTGTATCTCTCTGAGGTTCAGGACTGATAATTAAACATCAGGACTGAGTTGAGCTGTAAAATCTGCTTAAAAAATTGTCTAAACTACAATTAAAAATATGAATTGCCCTTTTGGTCACCAGGAGTAGAGTATTATCAGCATAACAGTGAAAATGTATGAAATGTTTCCTGATGCCCTTGCCCAAGTGGCAGCATATACATTACACATTAAAAAGTGCTGGACCTAAAACAGAACCTTGCGGAACACCACACCACAACGCTACATTTAGACTGTATTGTGTGACCTGCATATTAACCACATTGTTATTATTGTTGCTATTAACATTGTTATGCCAAAGAACTGTGTTACTGGCATAGTGACACCTCGACACACCACACCGACTTGTGGGGTTGGGCAGTGTAGACATTTTTTCTAGTAATGCAAAATAGGGCAAAATACTACAGGGATTACATGTTATGTGCCTGTTACTATTGGTTAGAGTATATATATATAAAATCACGAAACTTTATTGGAAGTTTTTGGAGGCGTTTAAATTGCAGGCTTTGTAGTTGGAATAGGTGTGTCCCTTTACGTGAATTTATTACCTGCCTCTTTTTAGCTATTTTCATATGTTTAGAACCCACAGAAAGGAGAACAACATGTGTTTTTGTCTCATTGTAGATGATGATCAAAATTCCAAAAAAGTGTAGCTTTCCTGTAAAGCAGTGCCCGTGAGGCCGATTATGTAGTGATGTCTGTTTGAAAGAATACTACTTCTACTTCAGATGTGACTGCAGCTGGTTTTTCATTGGCACTGGACATTTTGTATTATTACATAAATTTGCTCTGACGCTGATAACACAAAGCTAAAATGTGTATGTTTAGATAGACAGTGGATTGGGTTGAGAATCATTAATGTACAAACTATATAAAAGTGGCACCCACATCCTTAAATTTGATGTGCTTGGTGGAAAAAAAAGTGGGGCGGGGATCTGCCGGTACGACCTCAAAGCGACACTGAGATTCTTCATCAAGCTGAAGGGATAGTTTGCATACGTAGGTGCTGAAAATACGAACAAGGGCAGCTCTGTGTGATCTGATTAATGCAGGTCTCACGCTTGAGTGTGTGGGGATGGATACATTTGCAAAATGATAATGTGTAACTGCTGAGAGATTTCACACTTCAGTGTTCCAAATAAACTCAAGATTATTGCACAATATTGTTGTATATACAGTACAAGAATAAAAATGAACTGAAACACCAATAAAACAATACAGAGATTCTCCACTTTGGGCCATCTTTGTTTAGGGTAAAGACACAAGAATCAATTCCTTGTATTTTCTGAACTATACCTGGCAATAAAACTGATTCTGATCGGTGCATTGTAAACAAACTCCAGATTTAACCCAAAAGAACTAGCAGTGCAACAATACAGAAAATTCACGATCCAATTCAATATTTTTTTCAATGCCAAAATTAAATGTTCATGCCTTTTTTAAACTTGTATTTTATTAAAATTACCAACATTAATTTCAACTCAAGAATAGAGTTCTAAAATTAAATTCAATCGATCTGGTGCAGCTATACCTGCCTCATTTGCTGTTGTGCATGCATAGAAAAAACATCTAAAACAAAAACAAAAATATGAATTGAATATAAAAATAAAAACAAAAAATAATGATAATGTATATTTAAAATGATAGTAGTTAATAGTTAATACTAACTATTGAGCCGCACCCACCACAATTAAAGACGAAAACAAGTGTACATATATATAGGCAACACTTGTCTACAAGTCACAGGCATCCACATGGGTTATTTACACAGAAAGACACACTATAAACCTTGCAATCCCATACACCCTTGGTCTTCCCCAGCTCCGATGACTGAATTCAACAGCTGCCGCAGTCCAAGCAATCCAAACAGAAGCTGTTGTAATTCTAAAGTTGATCAAACTTACTTAATATTTGTATTAAGATCGAAACAAGGTCACTGCATGAGACTACAAAATGTTATATCCAAAACATGACGACCCCAATTCGCTACTTCCTGCACTCTAAGCATCATGTGCTGAGTACATCGTTATTTAAGATGAAGGGTTCAAAGCATATTAAAAGGTATCCATTTATAGTCCGGAATTTACAGATAATTAATCAAAATGTCTGTACATAGATTCTATAGTATTTCATTCAAATGATGTTCCGTTCATTATTTCCACAGATCATCTACACATCCTTTGCTTTTAACTTTTTCACTGCCAAATATGTCGAAAGACTTATTTTCAAAAAATAATGTAAACTATAACACCAAAGATGTCAAGCGACATCTTTTGCTTTTTTTCCCAAGAGAGCCACAAATCAATGTCTTATGCATATTGTGTGTGAATTTCAGACAAGGCAATGTAATTCTGTCCCAGTAGGGGGCAACAGTTATATTTTCATCTGGTCGGCAGCAAGGATATGAATAAAATAGAAAAGTTGGTGAATTGGGTGCTGACAGAGGGAAATGGTGGCTAGAGTTTATCTGGCTGTGGATCTGTCACGATAGCGAAGGATAGGCGTTACGTTCGTGATGCCGTTGTTGTTGTCTGTCTATAGTTGGCACACACACACATAAATAGTAAATAGTTCAAACACATGCAAACATCTGTAAATAGTTGTGGTGTGTGATACCGCTGGATTTGGTATCACTCCTCTTTCCTTTCTGCCATCTTCCTGCTCTCTCCGTGGTATGTCTGGGCTTCCCTGCCTGCCGACCGGGCCTGTCGCTACTGAGTCACTTGATGGTAAATCAAACACAAAAGGGGAAGTGGGGAGCAAAGGGAGCTTTCTCGACGTTGTGACAGACAGCAGAGACACACTGCCACGTTGCATCTTGCAGTCAGACAGGAAATCAACTGAAGCCCAAGTATTGAACCTTTGATTTTGGTATTGATCAATATTGATAACAACATTGGGATTGCTATTGTTGATATTTGGCTCGATCCAACCACCACTACTAAATAGACGATTACTCTGTGTTAAATTTTGTGGTATGCTCTAAATCAGTGATTAATGGAGTTATTTTGCCATCAAAATATGTTTTTTTTTTCATTTTTGTCGTTTCATAGAACTAAACTGTTCACATGTGTGATGTGTCAAAACGTTCTGCTTGTGTTTGCTTCTCTGCAGAAAAAGCTCATTTTCTATGGTTTTATGGTCAAAATCAGGTGCTGAAACCATCATATGTTCTACTGCCGATTCACAGAGACCCAAAAAGACTAGAAACTAGGGATGAGCGACTCCACTATCTGTTGCCCATCTAAATTATCTGTATTAGTATCCATACTCAGACTGGGTGGGTGTGGTTTAACCAGACATGGGCGGAGCTTAAAGCTGTACATTATTTTAAGTCTGCAATTGATTTGGATTGATCAGTAGTTGCTATGTGTATTGTTTATTATTCAGCTATATGTGTACCGTGTATGTGTGTAAGTGATCCTTGAGACTTTATTCTTTAATTATTTATATACATTATAATTATTTAATATTCTGTATCTGTATCTGCCTTTCTGTATGCTGTAGGAGATGATATTATATTGCGGCTTTTAAATGGTGTGACTCATGTAAACTGTGAAGAGGAGGTTGAAAACGGGCAAACAACTTGTGTAGACTCGGGGCAAGATAATCTGTCTCACAATTAGATAGCAACAGTCTGATATGAAAACGTTAGCGTTTCTTATTCAGGGTTCCGGCAACAGAAAGAACCAACACAAGAAACGGCAGCTTCAACCAAGTCGAAGTTTGAATAGTAACATTCAGATTCAGCAAAATAGTTTTCATCAAGTCACATAGTCAGCAGGCGGGTTTTGTGCTGGCATTTAAATTAGCAAAAAGGTTAGCAAGCCTTTCACCGAAGGCCAGTTTTTGAAAGAATGCATGTAAGCTTAGTTGCGTTTGTCATACAGAACAGTGGAGCTGATTGATGAAGATATAGCCAAGGGAAGTCCTTTCAGTTTTGTTCACTAGACAACATAAAAGAAACTGCTCCGCTCTTATTTTTTTTTTGTCAGGGGGATCAACAGCAGTTTTGAGATAACAGAGGACTTTTTGACTCCTGGAGTCTCTGAAAGGAAAAACACAGAAAGAGGACTTGTATTACCGTCTGTCTGCTGTCATTGAGAAAACAAAGCAAACTTAGAGAACTGGATGGATCAAACTGGGGAAAATATTGAACTGCTAAAAAAAAAAGTGAAAGAAAAACCTGGTTGTTCTTTTCTTTGACTGTATAGTTCCTGAGGAATACAAATGGGTGCATTGGAGCTTAATCATGGGGTTGATGTCAGTTTATTATTTCTTATTATTATTAAAAATAAAACATATTTATTTCATTTCTATGGTAGAATAAAGATGCATTAAATAATTTATTTACACAATAATCCTTGAATATTTATACTTTGCTCATGTAAAAGCCCAACCATTTTATGCAATGGTTTATACTATGATGGCCAACTAGGTTTTGGAACTCGACAAAAACACAAGAGTACAAAAAGTTCGATATTATTACACCTATAAATATGTCTAATAGTGTCATGCCTGTCACCTTCTACCCCGCCTTCACCTTGGAGCTCCCGCCCCCTGCCTAATTGCCCTCAGGTGTTCTTCATCACCCGATTTCCTGCTCCCTATTTATTCCGTCTGGTTCCTCCTGCTAGCTGCAAGTTTGTTGTACTCCCATGTCTTGTTCTAGCATTCTAGCGTTATTACCTCGCCTGGTTTTTGATCATCATCTGTTTTTCTCCTTCTGTTACCCCTTCTTCTGCCTGGCGTTCTTGGATACCTTTGCCTTATTGGACTGACTTCTCGTGTACCAACCCTCACTTTCGTGTTGAACCTTACCTTGTGTGGTGCCTGCCAATTCTGCCTTTTTGTCCTCCTTTCCACGTCCCGTCACGACAGAATGAACTTGCCCTTTTTCTTTACAAAAAAGAAACCAGCTCCAGCAGGAGACGAGGAAGGCCTGATAGTCCCTGCTGTGAGCGACTCCTGGATGTACTTATTCATTGCATGACATTCGGGGGGGGTAAGGAAAAGAGTTTTCCCTGTGGGGGTGTAGTTCCTGGCAACAGGTCAATAGCGCAGTCGTGGACCCGACAGGGAGGCAGGACTTTAGGTGCCTCGACCCCCTAACTGCCCTCCAGTTAAGTTGTTTGTTGTGGAAGCCATGACGGGTCCGGTCATTCATTGGGTTCGCACGAATAAGACCTCCTGTTGCCCTGGGGTGAAAAAGACTGGGTTTGTAACCCTGCAACACTTTTGGTGGCCCAACATGACTAAGGATGATTCTGAATATGTTGCTGCCTTTCCTGTTTGGGCTGCTAACAAATCTTCCTCACAGAGACCCGTAGGAGAACTCTTGTCTATTCCCCACCGGCCCTGGTCCCTTATCTCATTGGATTTTGTTTGTGGACTCCCCCCATTGGAGAAGACAGTCATACTCACAGTTGTGGACAGATTTTCTAAGAGGTCAAGGTTCATTCCCTCAATTTGTCTCCTTGAAATTTTGTGGCTTGCTGGAATCCATCGTCAGTCTCTCGTCTGGATTTCACCCCCACTCTAATGGACAAGCAGAGAGGATCAACCAAGTGCTAGAGACAAAGTTGTGGTGCCTCACCTATCAAAACCTATCTTCTTGGGTTAAACAGCTCTTGTCGGTGGAGTTGGCCCACAATACCTTGCCGAGTGCATCTACCGGTATGTCTCTGCGTGGTATTTGGTCACCAACCCTTCGTGTTCCCTTCGCTTGTCAAGGATTCCGCGGTTCACTCCGCCTTGGCCTTGGTGGGGCGTATTAAGAGAGTTTACGAGCGGGATCGCAAAACTCTTCAATGGCAGTCGGATATCTACAAGGTGGCAGCGGACCATAAAATAATTCTTGCTCCTGCCTATAAGATGGGCCAAAGAGTTTGGTTATCCTCCAAGAACATTCCTCTGAGAGTGGACTCTAAGAAGCTTGCCCCCAGGTTCGTGGGCCCATTTCATATTTCCAAAGTTATTGATCCTGTCTCAATTCATCTGAAATTACCTAAGTCCATGCAAGGCTATCCATCTTTTCATGTAAGTCAGATCAAGCCTGCAAAAACCAGCACCCTGGTCCCACCAGCCAGCCACCCGCCACCCGGCCAAATCCTTGATGGGGGTCCTGTTTACACGGTCAGGAAATTGTTGGCTGCTCGATGCTGGGGCCGAGGTTGGCAGTATCTAGTCGACTGGGAGGGGTATAGACCTGAAGAACGCCCTCCCTGGATCCCTCCCTCATCAACGACTTTCACTTAGATCACCCTGAGATTCCTGGGCTGTCAGGAGCCGGTCACTGGGGGGGTTCTGTCATGCCTGTCACCTTCTACCCCGGCTTCACCTTGGAGCGCCCGCCTCCTGCCTGATTGCGCTCAGGTGTTCTGCATCACCTGATTTCCTGCACCCTATTTATTCCCTCTGGTTCCTCCTGCTAGCTGCAAGAGGAGACAAAATGCCGGCACTCGACCGTCAGCTTGGCACCACTTCTGAATTCACGTGTTCCAAGTGTGGCACAAACGCTCACTTATCACAGTCCACATGAGCTGTACTCGGTCATTGGACAGCCGAACTGGGCAAGTGCTGAGTCTGATGTACACCCAACTGTGCTCACGGAGTTGGAAGTCATTGCAGTGGGCACGCGCATCACACATCATCCATAGCTACCTACACACGCATATTACCCAATATAGTACACAAAACAGAGTGTACTAGACACCATTGACAGCACTGATCAATGTAACGATAGCAAGTGACCAGTTTGGACTACTACTATAATGGCCGTTTGTCGTTAAGGAGAGACTCACTATGCACTTTACTCACTTTATTAACAAGAGAACACCTAAAGTATTCAGTGAATATCCACAACTAATACTAATACACACCAGTGTATATATTTTATATGTGTTCCCACCAATGTTTACCACAAATTGAACGTCTTTAAATGTCATTAGATTCACATCAGTTCAAGTCCAGAAACTTTCTGAAAGCTGTGAAGCACAAAAGCCAACCACTCATCGACTGTGCTGCCCTTGTTACTTTAAAGAAATTTCTTCTTTTTTTCACTGTAGTCGTTGGGGGCGTGAAAAGCCTCACCCCCAGCCTTCAAACACCAATGAAAAAGGTGCCCTTGTGTGTCTGAATGAGATGCGGTGAGCTTTTAATTCACACTTACGTAAAATCTATTTGCATCAATGTGATATGCTAAAGGAGAGAGCTCTGAATTGAGAGTTGAGAGCAAAGGCGATCTGTTGTAAGTGAGAAACTTGTGATGGTATACGAGAATTGAAAAGATGTTGAATTATTTTGTGTACGGGCCATTCTCCTGAAAGGGGTACCAAAAGTGTGACATGGCAAGGAAAGATTTCAGTTATTTTGTAGTATTACTTGTTCTGTTGCAGTTTATGATGTAAAGCTTGCAGGAAAATATCACATTTTGGAATATGTATTTTTTTATCGATTTTGTGTGCCCCTCCTGCCTGAGAGTCTGCGCTGGCCAACTGACCCCCATCTTCACCCAGATCTTTAACCATTCACTGGAACTGTGAATCCCAGAGAAAGACCAGTAGCCCTGACATCTGTGCTCATGAAATCCTTTGAGCGACCGGTGTTGAACCGCCTGAAGGACATCACAGCCCCCCCTGTTGGACCTCCTGCAGTCTGCCTACACTGCAAACAGGTCGATGGATGATGTAGCCTTCAATTGACTGCACTACATCCTGCAACACCTCGACTCCCCCCGGGAGCCATGCAAGGATCCTGTTTGTGGACTTCAGCTCGCCATTCAATACCATCATCCTTGAGATCCTCCACCAGAAGCTCCCTAGATCACTGTGCCAGTCTCCAACCTGTCACTTGACAAGAGCCAGCAGGTGAATGAGGCTCTGGGGCATCATATCCAGCACCCGGACCACCAACACTGGCGTCCCCCAAGGGTGTGTTCTCTATCCATTGCTTTTCTCCCTCTATACTAATGACTGCACCTCAGGGGACCCTCCTGAAGTTTGCAGACGACACAACAATCGTCAGTCTCAACACCCACCCCTCCCCCAATAATCTTCAACAGCACAGTGACTAATTTGGACACCATCAGGTTCAGGAAACCGCAATTTCTCTGGACCTGAAGTGATCCTCCCAAATAGTTACTGTACGTAAAAAGGCCCGGCAGAGGTTGTACTTCTTATGACAACTCGGGAAGTTCTGCTGATCCAGTTCTACACTGCAATAACTGCAAACACACCCCAAGGACCATCAGAAAAAAAATGGAGCTGACCTTCCCTGCATATGTGACCTGTATCGGTCCAGGACCAGGAAGTGGGCAGGTAACATCACTGCAGGCCCCTGACATCTCGGACAAAAACTGTTCAAACTCCTTGTGGGCACAACAGAGCACTGAATGCCAAAACTTCCATGCACAGAGGACAGTTTCTTCCCAGGCCGTCACTCTGATCAACACCTGAACATGTCAGTGTAAATTGGAAAAAAAATCATGTAAAAATGGCATTTCAGTTAGTGTGGATTATATAGTTTGTGTAATTGATTGGCAAGTTTTACACTGTCCTGCTATTATGTTTGGACAGTATATGCGGGAATGCTGGTGGAAACACAAACCTATGACCATACTGTAGCTATTAGTTGCAGTTATTTCCAAATTTTAATGATATAATTAACTTTTGACTTATCATGCTTGCCGTAGAAATGTCTTGTTCAGCTTGTACCCGTAGAGTGTACCATAATAGTCTGCATTTTACCCGCAGGTGATTAAATTGTCATTACGTCAGTATTTTTCCTTCATCTCCCTTCCAAAGTAATTTCAATCATAATTTTGCTGGCCCACCTATAAATGCCAATCATTTTCCTAGCGGTCAGACAGTTCAAACATTATGTCAGTCCTGCTCTGGGCTTGGATCACCTGTACCCGAAGCAAAACACGGATAGGTACTATTACGGAATGAGGAGAAGAAAAAATTTTCAGTCAATCCCAAAACTGCAGTGTTGGAGATAATGAGACAAATAACAATTCATGGTGACAGCTATGTTTCAACAAGAAATGAAAAAAGGTTTTGCATACATTCAATCTGAAAAATATAGCAAGAACAAAGTGTAATGGGGAAAATTATTTTGAAACATAGACTGGTTTTAACAGCATGTCTAGAGAAAGAGCACCTATCCTCTTTCAAGTAAAGATAAAATACTACTCTTTTGCAGAATTGTGCTTCTCCATCCCTCTGCATTGTAAACAAACCCCCACTCCTGTTGTTGGTGACAGTTTCGATATCAAAGGGTTTTAATAAAATAATTTGGAAAGATCGGGCATGATGGATCAAAACTTTTCATTCATTCATTTTCTACCGCTTATCCTCACGGGGGGTCCTATCCCAGCTGTCTTCGGGCGAGAGGCGGGGTACCCCTGGTCACCAGCCAATCACAGGGCACATATAGACAAACAACCATTCACACTCACATTCATATCTATGGACAATTTGGAGTCGCCAATTAACCTAGCATGTTTTTGGAATGTGGGAGGAAACTGGAGTACCCGGAGAAAAAGCACGCATGCATGGGGAGAACATGCAAACTCCACACAGAGATGGTTGAGGGTGGAATTGAACTCGGGTCTCCTAGCTGTGTAGCCTGAACGCTAACCACTCGTCCGCCGTGCAGCCCAAAACTTGTCAATATATGGCAATAGCTTGCCCATGCCTGATCTAGTGCAGCCATTTTCAGCCTTAGTTATGCTTGCAGACTTGGCAACTTAAAAACAATATATGAGCATTCCACACTTACAGCAACAACACTTCCTCCTTATACACCAATGACATTCATAGCGAGGTGCATTGTGATAAAATGTGGTGTTATTACATAATGGAGTGAAAATGTATTACAATGTTAGCTACTGGCTAAAAATGCCCCTGGTTTACAATGTTTCTTTTTAAGAAAGTGTAACAATGCGGACAACTGAAACAGTAAAGCCTGAATTATGCTTCAGTGTCGTCACTACGTTGTTCCTTCTGATAGCATCTTGACTTCTAGCTTTTCGGTGGGTACCGTGACTTGCAATTCTCCACCTATTTAGATATTTATTTGCACGCTTCCTTTTTTTCAAGCAATGTGTTCCGTGTGGGAAATCAGTAGACATCTATATCGAAAAGATCTGTGCTAAAAATCTGATTCAGAATACGTAATCAGTGAAATGTCTGATTGTGACATTGCTTATTTTATTTCAGTGGGAAATGCATAATGAAAAGCCTAACATTGTCAAATCATAACCATCTACAAGTGCCCGTGCCTATCTCCTGTCCAAAGTAATAAACCACTTCTGTCTAATTATATTACAACAACAAAATGGAACGATTTCATTGAGGCAACTGGCCTAATTATCTTACAAAACATGCACTTGCCTCAGTCTCAGTAGACACACTAATTTCCTCAGACATGAAATGGGTTTGTGCAGTTTACCTTCAACTTTTTCTAAGCAGCAAAAAATGAAGAAATGACCCAGCCAACGAGACAGACGTCAAACAAACCAGACAACATGTTTTTTCAGGGCGGTGCCCAGGAGGCTTATTTCATTGACAACAATCTTGGGGTCTTGTTCTGGGCTGGGGAGTGAGAGAAGCCTGGGGCGTGAGATCAACAGGCGAATCAGTGCAGTGTCTGCAGTAATGCGGTTGTATATTTCCAGCAGCTGGCCTGGGAGCGTCTCTAGAGGTGGTGGCCGGAGACTAGGAAGTCTGGGCTTCCCTACTGAGAGTGATGCCTCTGCAACCTGGATAAGTGGAAGAAAATGTATAAAAGGATGGATGGCTTGGTTGCAGTTTCCCTGCCAGGAGCACTGTACTTTAAAACACCAGATGCATGCTAATGGACAGCAAAAGTGCTTCACCAATTAATTCTATCATTATAAAAATTAGACGGTTATGTCGGTTGATAAGCAGGTCAGAGTGAAGAGGAGAAAATGTTAGCCCCTGGATGCAGGAGAGCTGAACTTCATTGGCCTCTAAAATAAATCAAATTAAATAATGTGAAAAGGTTAGGAACAAGTGGTTTAGATAATCAGGCTTGGCATGATTCCACCATTTGCCCACATCTAAACCCAAATCCTTTCCTGCAAAGGTTCGATTTTAGTTCATAAAACTTTTACCGTTGCTTCTCTTAAGAGGACGTAAGAGACTTGCTTGAGACAGACATATCTAAAATAAATACAAATGTCATCTGCAACAAGGAGAGGAAGGAAGATTAGCCGCAGCAAGACAGAGTATATGTGTGTGAAACAGAGGGACCTAAGTGGAAGAGTGAGGTTACAGGGAAAAGAGAAACAGAAGGTGGAGGATTTTAAGTACCTGGGGTCAACAGTCCAGACCAATGGAGATTATGAAAAGGAGGTGAAGAAGTGTGTGCAGGCAGGATGGAACAGGTGGAGAAAGTGTCAGGCGTGATGTGTGATAGAAGATTTTCAGCTAAAATGAAAGGAAAGGCATACAAGACTGTGGTGAGACCAGCCATGTTGTTTGGTCTAGAGACAGTACAACTGAGGAAAAGACAGGAAGCAGAACTGGAGGTAGCAGAGATGAGGATGCTGAGGTTCTCATTGGGAGTGACCAGGATGGATAGGATCAGGAACAAGTACATCAGACGGACATTACTTTAGTCACAGACTAATATACCAGACTGATTTAGTTCAGACATGTCCAGAGGAGAGATAGTGAGTACGTTGGTAGAAGGATGTCGTGTTTAGAGCTGCCAGGTAGGAGGAGTAATGGGAGGAGTAATGGAAGGCCAAAGATGTAGTGAAGGAGGACATGAGGGGAGTTGGTGTGAGAGAGACAGATGCAGAAGACAGGATTGGAAGGAGGCGGTTGATTTGTTGTGGCGATTGCCCTCTTATATCCAGTGGTTGTCCATCAAGATTGGTCTGGAAATTTGCAGACTCGCTTACACTTAGGGCAGTGTAGAGGGACCCCCTTGCCCGAATTATATTTTCAAGTCCTTGTCTGGACCACGTCACCTCCAAATTGCTCTGTGTCGGCACAAGTGTGCACAGAGCAGGAGACAATGTGGTCCATGTTCAGCAATGCTGCCAAGTCCAGGGCCTCGTTGCTCTTTTGGTCAAACTTTGACAAGGATAACAACAGTGTGGTGTTGTCACTAATGTCTGCAGCTTTAATGGCCTTGCTGAGAAGGCGTAGCACAAACTGTTGGTCCTGTTGCAGTACGTTGAATTTTGCAGGATTTGCCAGGCTGTTCTTCTGGATAGAAGCCCTCGCCATACCTTTGTCGTCCAATCCCCTGAGAATGCTGATGAATGCTTTCCGGATCATGTTGACCTGGTCAAGATTTGTTTTTTGTAAAATCACATATCTTTGCTATTGGAAAAGACTAAAGTAAGTGGTAGCGGGATGATACCACTTCCATTGGAAGGGCTTTGTTAGCTTTCAAATGGTGCTATGTTGTCACATTACAATTATATTTTGTGAAATTATACAGGACATTGGGAGTTTTGGCCATTTAAGTGTTGGTTTTATGGGTTTTAATTTCTAAAATTGGTTTGGCTGAGCTTTGACTGGACGTTCTTACGAACACATATATAGCATATGTATATTGATACAAGTGTCACATACTAGTTACCAGTAACACAAATGCAGTAACCAGTGGTTGTCGAGATGTAGAACACACCCAGAGAACATGTCCACACTGGAACGGATCACTGGGTGAAAACTATGTAATACAAACACAGAAGAAAGAATACACAGGCACAATATCTTGCAGAAGTAGAAGTACTTGTCCTTGTCTGAATGTGCAATTACTTTGGAGGATATCAGGAGAATGTCGACTGGAAGTCAAGAAAGTGGAAATATTCAGATATTATGTTGGCTTTTTGGCAGCAGTATACAACCGGTCACTTCTGGTCAAGTGACGGTGATGGTGAGGTGACATCATAATTTGGAGAAAGTAGTGGTTTTCTTGTCTATATGTCAACCACAAAGTGGCTTTATTAGAAGAAGCACAAAATACTGTGTCAGGGCACAGAGAAGACCATGTGGTGAGGCAAAACATCTTCTGAAACAACCTGTTAAGTACAGTAGGTGGCTGTCAACTTGACTTGATGGCTCACCATTACTGAAATTAGTGTAAAGGGTAATAATCTTGACCATTTATGTAGGTATGGCTTCAAGAGGTAGCCAGGTAACAGCAAGGACGTTGTGGGCTCAAACTGGCCTTGGAACGTTCTGTATGGAGTTTACATGTTATCTCCACACTTTTTTTTTTTCTCTCAGTGTCCAAAACATTCATGTTAGGTTAATGTTCCACTCTAAATTGGTCAGGGGTGTGAATGCTAGTGAGTTAATGGCCGCCTACAGCATATGTGTCCTGTGATTGACTGCCGACTTTGTACAGTTGTCTGCTGGGCTGGGCTCCAGCTCACCCGTGACCCTGAACAGGATAAGCGATAGAAAATGAAGATAAAGAAATGCTTGTTCAACTCTTTTTTGGCCTTTCATCCGTGGTTCTGATGGCCTTTTTCAATCACTTACTGAAAGACCTCCATATTAACAAAGGTAAAAAACATAATTTGTCCAAATTCCTATTGACAAGATAGAAAAGCTTCTGGGAGACAAGCTTTTTGGCAAGTAACATCAGCTTACTGTTTACAGTAGCAAAAATGAAACATACAGAGAAACGAACACCGCTGCAAAAACATGGAGGAGACTTGATTATCTTCCAAGGGTGCTTGTGAATATTCTCACTCTTTGTATTCTCAGGGCATTGAAACGATCACAACTGGACTCTTCAGGTTGTCTGAGAGGGCTTAATTCGTTTATGCTAAAAACTAGATAGGAGAAGTCTGGTCTGAGGGGATGGTGCAGCATCCAAAGTATGGTAGAGGAACACCCAAACAAAGAACAGTTTCAGTCATTAAAATACGTCTGGAGTGGCTGTCTACCAGTTGAAAATGTCACACTTGAAAACGTTTGAAGGCTGCAACCGAGACAAGGTAGTCTTTAATCTGTGCAGAGTGCAATCAAGTCTCAAGTAGTTGTGGGCAGATTGAGCCAAATATCGATATCATTGATTCCAACGTTCATATCAATGTTGATCGATACCTATGCACAGAATACAGCACAGAGAGGGCACCCGCCAATTAACCTAACATGCTTGGGGAGAACATGCAAACTCAAAACAGAGATGCTCAACAGAGATTCGAACCCAGGTCTTCCCGATCTCCTAACTCGGAGAGTACTTGGTATCGCACACCACTAGTCTCAAGACTATCAAGGCAGTCTGGAGCAAAATGAGTCCGAAAGCTTGGTTTCAGGCCCAAGCCATGGGTCCTCCAACAGGACACTGACCCCAAACCCACAGCCAAAAACACTCAAGAATGACTAGGGGCGTACATTGAACTATTTCTGAAGTGGTCATCAATAAGCCCTGATTTAAATCCATACTGCTGATCCTATAGACTTATTTTCCATAAAGAAAATGGATGGATGAACTGTGCTTTAATTCTTGTAAAAAGAATTGAATTAGAGTACAGTTTTGCAGCAAATGTTTGACGTCTCATTACATCTGTGTTAGACTCTGCCTCCTTGCTGAAGGCAAATTAATTATTCTCTGTGGGAAGGATGTTTTTTTGTGTCTGAGTGTTTGTAGCTCCTCTGTGGCACTCCTGGTTCACAGATCACCTGAAGCAAATCGAAAAGTAGTGTGTGTGTGTGTGTGTGTGTGTGTGTGTGTGTGTACATGTGTGTACGTTTACATACACTAAAACAGCTGCAGTCCTGAAAGTAATTAGTCTATCTATTGTCACATTTCTATGTGCGTTGGTAAACCTCACTACCTGACATTTTATGAGTCACGCTGGATGTTGGGTTTACAGTCCTGGCTTTTAGCTCCACATTCTTGCCGAACCAGGCAGGTCACACATGCGCCTTCTAATTTGGCCATCATGGTGATAGCTTGTTTAGGCCGACAATTTCAAAACAAAATTTACATTATTTAGTGTACTGGTCTAATGTAGGCCATGTTTAATTTGATCTGTACTGTAGAATATGTCAATGGCCATTTTTTAAGTAGCTCCACAGACACATTTTAGACATTGTAGTGGAGATTATCAGTGTGTCAACTGATAAAATCAGAAATTGTTAATGTTACGTGACTACGCAATGTCTGATTTCAGTCATGCCTTGAAATTCTTATGTTTAAATGTCAGGTAACCCAGGTAACACCTAAGTTTTGACTGATATTCTGTGAGTAAAAAAGTACTAACCTACTAATAACATAAATATAGGTCGTAGCCCAATTTACATCCACTTCTAATACTGATTGGTAATATGCTGGTTGATGGGTGGCCTTATCATATAAGCAAGGAACTCCTGCCTAATGGAGCAACTGTATTCCAAGACATGTCCACAAAACTAGTTAGTGAAGACCCTGACCTTGTGTGACCAAGGTTTCCAAATGGCATGCCTGTTAACTTTATAAAAACCTGTGTAATCATTTTTAATCTTTTTTTCAGTTTATGCCTCCATCTTAAAATGGAACCTTGGTCCAACTGGCATGCTTGATGTTAACTTTATAAAAACATGTGTATATCAATTTTTTTTAATCTTTTTTTTTCAGTTTATGCCTCCAGGCTAAAGTGGAACCTTGGTTAGCGTTCTTAATCCCTTCCAGAAGATTTGAATCTAACCAAAAACATTTTTTCAATACGAAATAATGAAAATCCATCTGTTCAGATTCAAATTCAGGCAAATGTGTTTTTATACTTTTACAATTATGGTTTTGCAGGGAAAAAAAATCTAAATTTGTTTAAATACATAAGATTTGAATGAAAAGGATGAATTAATATTTAGGGTTACTTTCACCTTCACTGAAGACGTGTTGTTGGCAGTGAGATCAACATGGACACAACCTTGATGTTTTGCTTCATGTGTTATTTACTGAATTCAATAGTGTTTCTCACCTCCATAACCCAAAATGGAGCCAAAAATAGTTTCAAGTGCCGACATTTTTACAAATAAATAAGTAACATAATGTATTCAAGGGCTGCATGGCGCAGAGTGGTTAGCGCCCAGGCCACACAGCTAGGAGACCCGAGTTTGATTCTACTCTCGGCCATCTCTGTGTGGAGTTTGCATGTTCTCCCCGTGCATGCGTGGGTTTTCTCCGGGTACTCCGGTTTCCTCTCACATTCCAAAAACATGCTAGGTTAATTGGTGACTCCAAATTGTCATACGTATAAATGTGAGTGTGAATGGTTGTTTGTCTATATGTGCCCTGTGATTGGCTGGCGACCAGTCCAGGGTGTACCCTGATTCTCGTTCGAGGACAGCTGGGATAGGCTCCAGCACCAACGCGATCCCAGTAAGGATAAGTGGTAGAAAATGAATGAATGTTTGTGGGGGGAAAAATTGGCTAATATAAAAAATAATAACACAAACTTATTGTGTATTCAAACTCCTATTGTCGGTGTCAGTATCACTTAAACTGGTTCTAGTTGTTGGGGACAAAATACGGCTTGTCAGCTTTCAAAAGGGCATAAATCGATGCCTCAGGAGAAAATGGTTAAATGACATTTACTATGTGCATGACTTTTTTTAGGCATTGCAGCCCCTCAAAAATCCTGGAATTACAAGGGTTTAATGGACTGGGGCTTCTCCAAATACTACTTGAGCTACTCTGTCTTAACCTGAAAACATTCAGAATGTGTGTGAAAGTGTGGGCAATGTAACTTACTTTCCCCTTTCTTCTTTTCAGGTACAAGAATATCAACCTACTATCGATTCGCTATCGTCCTGCTGGCTTGTGGTCTGGTGAGGGAGGCCTTGTTATAATAAGCAGAGGGGATACGGCTGAAGAACTGACTTGGTTTGTCTCTGTTTGCTCTTAAAGTGAACACGAGATTTGCTTGTTTTATGTCCCCCCTCCCCAACCACGACCATGCAGACTGCACAGTATAAGCTTCATTCCCCTGCCAATACTACCGCTCTTGCACCCAGCACATTAGCAAAGTCACCTTAAAATCAGATGGAAACAGCTTTTGTAAAAAAAAAATAAAAAAAAAAGTCCAAGGTGCAATGCTCCGATGTGAAAATGGACTCTGTTGTTAGATAACTCACATGGAGGAATCACTTTCTTATAGTTTTGCTGTTCAAGGTCACGTGTTCATTTGTCAAAATGGACAAGAAAAAAGAATCTATATTTGTGTTATAAATATATAAATATATATTAAATTATCTGTTTTATTTTAAACACCTAGATTTAATGTATGTGCTGTATACATAGCTAACACCATTTTATTGTGAATAGATCAAGACTAAAAAGAGATCATTTCATTTTTGACTGTTAACATGAGACTTCTTTTTGTTTTCATTTGTCTTGAAGCTGTTCAAATGATCCAGTGTGCATACTTTTACATCTCGTTTGTGATACAAATGTGCATGCTTAATGATCAAGGCTTAAAGGAGCGGAGTGTACTACGATATTTGAACAACACGAGTCACCACTTGGAGTTCAGTGTTTTCAGTATTTCAGATTTAGCTTTATTTTCAATGTGCTAGTTTTGATGTGGAGAAAAAAAAAAATGTCCGTGTCATTTTAATTTGTATTGCACCCTCTTAATGAATAAAATGGATGTCACAATTCATGAATAATTCCAATATGTGACAACTGGAGAATCCATTTAATCATTCTGTTTGTATGCCTTTGCTGTTTTGTCTTCTCTCATTAAGAATCATTTGGTTATTTAACCAGAAGGAATAAAAGAGTTGCTATATTTATATTATGCTGACACACATATTGCATAATGTCGACATTTTCATTTTGGGAAGCAACTTTTTAATTGGCCATCTCATACTATTAGACTGAACTTTATTTTCCGACGAGACATTGTTCTACAAATAGAGCATTCACAAACTGGAAAAGACTTTGACAATCTGTAAGAAATAATTAAGACAAAAAATTCATGATGTAGTAAGATCCTTGACAAAGGATGCTCTGATCAGGGATTCTATGCTTTCGATACCAATCATCCATCAGTGAGATCAGCTGATACCGATCACCCTGATTAACCCTTGAGGTGCCGGAGTTTTTTTCAAGGTACACTAGTGTACCTTGAGAAACCGTCAGGTGTGCCGTGAGGAATTATCCAATATCACTTCTTCCAATTAACATTGATTAATCATCATTTGCAAATATTATGTCAATAGCCATTATGTCAATAGTATACATGGACCCAAATATTCCAATTGCATTTGGTTTATTTGCTCAAACGGAAAGAATTGAACAGGGATGGAATATTCCTTTAACCAATCCGATTGAGGTATCTTGTACACGCTCAAACGGAAAGTTGTCAGGGTGCCGCCTTCTTCTGTGGTTTATTGGCGGTTGGCAAGCAGCTTTTGTATGCATTACCGCCATCTGTGAAACAGAATGCTTCCGGGTGCGTTCTTTCAGCGCATGCTCAGATATGACGTAACACGCAGATCCAGACGTTCTTCACTTTTAAAAATGGAGGCCAGCAATCGGCACTGGACTAAGCAAAGTTTGTTTTTGATCCAAACTAAATTTCAAGACTGGACAGACGAAAAACTGACAATACGGAGTTATTCCAACAAGTGAAAGAAAAACTTGGGAAAGCCGGTATCATGTGATGTTGATGTTTACGTTTTACTGGGCATGCCCTATTGACTATTCTGGTTGATTTTCACGGCGCATGTATACAAGAGATTGGAATATTCCTTTCTATGGATATCATTGTTTCCCAAAAGGTCATTCGGAAGAGAAAAACTGGTCATGTAAAAACGTGGCTACTGTGGAGTGTCTGTGGTGTAAAGACTGGCAGAGCAATGGTCCGTGTGGCAACACCTACCTTGTTCCTCCGATAGACTTATTGATGCACGTGTAAGGTTGTGGTGACATTTTGTAACATTTTTGGTTAGTGGTGTGCCACAAGATTTTTCCAATCTAAAAAACGTGCCGTGGCTCAAAAAAGGTTGAAAAACACTGTTTTGTGTTACACTTTCAAAAGGTTGTAGCTCGAAAATGGTTAGAAATAATCTAATAATCATCGTCTAACGTGGATATTGTGATATCACCAGGATCAAAATTTGACAGATTCCTGTCATCTCCACGGTACCAGCTCATCAAAATGTCTGATCAACTTGTGATACTCTTCCTCATCTGTCAAGCAAACCCAGCCATCATCATCATTAGTTACAGTGGAATCTTGAACACCACTGTTGCCATTATAGCCGAGGACTCTCCCATTGGTACTACTAAGAATGCTGCTATTCCCGCAGGTTTTTTGATTTTATTACATGACCTACCTCGCTCACAATCGGCGGTGTTTCATCCACCCACCACGTCCCTTCCTGCCACTCCAAACATGGTTAAGCAAAACAATAGCAAAAGTATATGCTGCTTGTGGACTGTCACAGGCGGACTCGCTGTCGCTTGTAAACAGTGGTTGAAAGTTTATAAACGCCAACACTTTGCATGATGTTGCTCAGATTAGAGTTATATACACTACTCACAAAAAGTTAGGGATATTGGGCTTTCAGGTGAGATTTATGGTAATAATCATGCTACAGTGATATCATATCATGAAAGCAAGACATTTAAGTAAAAGGATGCACTAGTGATTTCCTCATCTCAAAAAATGTACTGAAACAAAAGGTAACAACAATTGTAGTTAGACTGCAACAATAAATTCCAAGGTCTCCATATCTTGTCATGTGACCTTGAGCATCAATTACAGGTTGACAACAACGTCTCATGCTGTTCACAAGGCAATATATTGTCTGCTGAGGCATGGCATCCCACTCTTCTTGAAGGGCAGCGCTCAGGTCTTTGAGGTTCTGGGGTGCAGGGTTTCCAGCCTCCACACGGCGACTCAGCTGGTCCTACAAGTTTTCAATAGGATTCTGGTACACTAGTCTCCAACAGCCGTTCCCTGATGATGCGACCTCGATGAGCAGCAGCATTGTCGCCCCTGCAAATGAAATTAGGCCTGTGTTGTTCATGAAAGGGTACAACCACTGGATACATTTTGTTATTCAGTCAGTATGCTTGTCACAAAGTATAGGCCAGTCCTGTACCAACTGGACAACCCTGCCCACACTGTAACACCGCCACCACCAAAAAAACAGTGGCTGATGCACAGTGATCTCCCTGACATCTCTAATATTGTTGTGGCCATAATTTCTTCTCAGTATGAATCAACTTTCATCAGAGAACAGCACTGAGGCCCACTGGTTCCCCGTCCAGCGTAAATGCTCCCAGGCCCATGCAAGACGATGATGCCTGTGCCTGGTGGTGTGGTCAGGTACCCGTGCAGGTCGTCTAGCGCAGACCATGCTTGGTTTCAAATGGTCTGACGTGAAACCTGAGTGCCTCCCAGCTCCCTTACACGTGCCCGGAGTTGAGTGACTTTCATCATGCGGTTTCTCAGGGCAGTTTTCACAATGTAGCGGTCATCAGCACGGGATGTGGCCAACGGACGTCCACTTCTACGACTTTCTGCGACTATTCCAGTCTCTCGATACCTCTGTTGCAACCTGCTGATGACACTCTGTGACACTTCAAGCTCAGCGGCCACTTCCATCTGAGAACGTCCTGTTTGAAGCATCCCAATGGCAAGGGACTGTTGATCCGTTGTTAGGTGTCGTCTTGGTCTCATGATGACTGTTTAAACACCGGCTCTACTTGAACCAGGACATTTATTGGCCAATTCAAGGATCAAACACTGTGATTTTTGCTGTTAAGCTCTTTGTTAGAGAACAGTAACTTGTGCAAAAAATACTGAAGCATTTAACAGTTGGACATTCACAAGCTTAGAAAAGGTCACATTAAGTTCACCTGTAAAGGTTTGAATGCATTTTAGGCTCGTCCTGAAATTTCACCGAAAAGCTGAATACCCCTAACTTTTTGTGAGTACTGTATGTTTGCCATCTCATCGTGTTAAGTATTAACTACATATGACACCATATTTGCAGGAAAATGGCTTGCTAAATTCATCAATGTTGCTCGTCACAATGATGTGACTTAAAGGGCTATTTGTACATTTTGCAATTTATTTATGAAGACTGGTATTTGTCAGGTCACAAACCTGGATTTAATTTGATGCAGGTTTTAGAGTAATACAAATACATGTGAACTGTTCCAAAATTATTTTTTAGCTCAAGACAAAAAAATTAACACAATGAAATAATGCAAATTTGTTAAATACATTCAGTGTCCAGGTTGCAGGGGTCTCCGGGGTCTATTTGACCTATCAACGATTTGTATTTTGTTTATGACTGGCAACATTTGAATTGAACCCTACTTTATTCACCGAACATGCACTCAAACAGTGTGGCCATTGTCTTTATGCTATTTTGTGGTCATTTGACCATTGTGACTTCAACAATTATGATTTTAAAAAACTATGAAGAGTTGAAACAAATATTGACCATTTGAGCTACACAGAATCAGCTGGTGAGATAGGAGACCCCTGTCCGAGTACTGCCATCATAAGGCTGGACACTCTATGTGTTTATGTTCATTAAAGAACCACACACAAATAGTTGGGAGGACAAGACATAATTAGCATAATGACAACAAGATAGTAAAGATAAAACTAGTATACTGTACATACCCCATGAATGTGGCATCCCAAAAACCAAAAAATAAACCCAAGCCCCGAACTAACCACATTGCCTCTTTGTTTAAAAAACAAAATGGCACTGTGGTAAGTCCCATTTGGAGTCTGAAGACCAGAAGCTAGGTGAATAGGCAAAGTACAGCCAGTGACAGACGGGCAAAAATGTGTAAACAAAGATGCAAGAATAGAGTAGCTGCAATAGGTTTGTTAAGGGAGTGATCAAACATGCTGGCATCGATTCATGGAACCTGTGTCAAGCTCTGTTGGCAACCCATCAGACATTTGCGTTTTGCCCTTTTTGAGGTCAGCTTTGAAAGGCGTTTATGAATCTCATGTTCTTTACGGAAAATGTCCAACACTGATCGGTGGCCGATCAATTGCCGCATCCCTAGTGTAGACCCTTTGCACTCCACTTTTGCTCTGTCTCTTGACAAAGTCTCAGGGCTTAGATATGTTTACTTCCACTATGTGTACAGTAGATGCTGGCTTTCCACTGGGTTTTATCTGGGATCATCACCAAGGAGCTGCGAGTAATTGAGAAGCCTATAAAAATGTCAATTTTTGACACATGGCTCATCTACCTCCAAAACGTCCTGCTCGCGTGCTCGTGCTCCAATGATTTTGGATCAACATTTTCAATAAATGTGACCAGAACCCTCCACATTCTCCATTCTCGGGTGAGGTTAATGGCTAGTGAGGCAAAGACTCCAATGGAGTTTATTTTTAATAATTCAAATTACTTGTTAAAAGAATAACAAAAAACAGTTCTTAAATGGAGGTCATATTTATTGTCAACTAACTTGCTGCCCTCCAGCTGGCGCTTCTGCGGTCAAAAAAATAAACGCTGGGTTTTTCCTCTCTATGGAAGGACGGCAGTGACAAGCACCTTCCAGCCCACGCACGATCCTGCCCCATTCAGGATGAGGCAAGTACTGCAGCGTCTTCCATATGACATTTCTTATATTGTCTGAGAAGCAATAAAAAATTGTGTTCCGCTTACATTGAAGACATTGCACGGGCTGTACATACAAAGTCAAGTACAATAAATGTTTCTGAAACATCACATTATTGGCGGCAAGTTCACAAACACAAAGTGGCACAAGCCATGATCCAACTCAGATGCCAAGAGATGATCTCTGCAGCCTTAAATTGATTTAACTTGTTTAAATTGATCTATTTGTATTAAAGAAAATTTTAAAAACACTAAGTTAAGTTAAACAGAAAATACATGTATAATAGTTAGGTATACAAAACTGTGGTGAGACCAGCCATGTTGTTTGGCCTAGAACTATAAGGAGCAGAAATTAGATTGCTGAGGTTCTCATTGGAAGTGACCAGGATGGATAGGATCAAGAATGAGTCCATCAGAGAGACATTAGATGTTAGAGACCTCGGAGATAAAGTCAGAGAGGCCAGATTGAGATGGTTGGGACATGTCCGGAGGAGAAATAGTGAACATATTGGTGAAGGATGCTGCGTTCACAGTTGCCAGGTAGGAGCTGTAGAGGAAAATGAAAGAGGACATGAGGGTAGTTGGTGTGAGAGAGACAGATACAGGTTTGGATGGAGGCGGTTGATTTGCTGTGGCGACCCCTGAAGGGAAAAACCGAAAGAGAAAGAAGATGCTTTATTTGGATTTTGTTTATCTGGTTTGTTTTGAGGTTTATTGTGGTGACCTATATTTTGTTTGACCACTGGTGGCCGTATGGATTTGCCATACATGCAACCTGACACCATACACCACCACTCTGGACAATAAATCCATTCATGCATCATAGTGCACTAAGCAGAAACATACAAGTACAGTCATCTGTCTGGACACATTGTTTGTGTGAAGCGTATTATGACCTGGAAGCAAAATAACACAATAGGGATAGGTAGTCACTAGAATTTTCCTTATCCGTCCTAAATAAGCATGAAGGCGTGCAAAACTACATCAGTTTGTCAGGCAAGTGTTTGGCAAGTGTGTTGCTCATTTCTTTCTCCTAAATAAAAATGGCAGAATGAGTTGAGCCTACTTCTTGCAATGGAGCCATCTGGCATCACTGATTCGAACAAAGCTTGTCAGATTGACGAGAGCAAACAAGAGCTGGAAAACTTGCTTTCTGAGTCTGAAAGCTCGGCTATGTGCAACAACCAAAAAAAATCTGACAATAGACGGTAAATAAACCACTATTATTGTGATCCTGAGTGCTAATGCTACCAAAGCTGTCGTCATGGAGCTCCATTACCACATGTCTGCACCTTTTTGTCACATTAAACTGACTTACTACTTACTATTGTTATATTTATAGGATTGTTACTTTACTATGTCAGGGTATCAGGAATCACGGTACAGGATTATTGTACACAAACTGAGCCTGGTTAGCAAACCAGTTTGCTAGCAACTCTTTGTTAGCATTCTTCTAGCTCTCAATTGTACTGCGGCATTAAGTTTCGAGCAAATTGTATTTATTGGATATCTCAGTTAGGAGAGTTATATTTCCCCACATTTCACATTTGTTTAAGAAACAAATGAGTACAACGCTCACTATCAAGACCTGAGAAACTGGCGACATGGTGAAAATGACGAGTGACCAACACTCGAAATGTCCTAAAATGTTTCCTATAAAGCTTTGTGCTTGACTTGAACTCATTAAGTCCCTGAGTGACATAAAGGAAACATTTTGGAGCGCTTGTCATTCTACAGTCACGTGACTAGCCCAGGATATGGCTATCCCAAAATGGCTGCCTGTCAGGTAAACATTAGCTAGTTTCCAAAAGCTTTTTTTGCCTTTTTAAAGTCATTTTAAACCCATTTAACGATCCTAATGCTTTAATAGAGTGTCAAATCTTATAATTTAACTGTTTAAATTATATTCCCTGAATTAATAACACAATAATCTATGAAAATTGCTACATGACATACTGTATTTGTCACAGCAGGTTATTTTGGTTAATTTTTAAGGAATGCACAGTATGTTGTTTTGTTCAATTCAAATTGCTTTTGGCCAGAAAGAGGCAGATGTGGCCTGGTTATAGATGTCTAAAAATGTGTTATGAATTCAATTATTTTGTTATTCATTTCTGAAACCAACACCTTATTTAGATGAACACAACATTGTGAGATAAGCCCATATAGGTGCTCAACTCCTCCTTCGGTGTGTGGTTAACATCCACACTGAGCATACGAAAACTGATATTGACTGAAAACACTTCACTGAGTTTTTACTCCACTTGGACTCACAAAGCAAACGTTTGAATTGCACTCTTGGAGAAGAGGAGCGGGACATGAACTTGTTTCAGCACTGTGGTTCAAAGGCTGGCAGTGTGTCATGCTTGAAGATAACATCAGACATGACTTTTCACCGAGATCCCCGGAAAGCCTGGGAGCATAATGTGTGGGGACTGAAGGGCAAACACGTTTCATTCCTCAAATTCCAAACAGCTTCAGGGAGTATTTGTACAGTTACTGCAAAATCTCTGTCGAAATGCACAGGTGGTCCTTGGGTTATGAACATAGTTCCTGTTACTGTTAGGAATGGAATATTTTCTACAAACATTTTGTATGAGTACTACGTAACACTTTATAATAAGGTACAGAAATTTACGGTAGTTAATGAGGAACGAACCTAACCCCTATATGTGAGTTCCTCATTTGTTCTTCATGAGTTCCTCAGTAACTACTGTATTTTTGTGTACCTTTTTGTAAAACTGAGACAGATTACTTGCTTATCTACAAAAGACACATAACCAGTGATGGGAATAAAGGCGTTTAAAATAACGGCGTTACAAACGCTGTAACTTTTTTCAGTAACAGGTAATCTAACTAATTACTCTGTCAGCATAACGCCGTTACCATTTTCGACACCCCGTTACTGCACGTTACTGAAGCCGCTTCAAAATATATCACCGACTTCAAAACTAGAATGAGTGAGAGTGTTGCAGAGTGACAAGGAAGGGGGTGAGATAACCACATAAGCCATGAGGATTAGCTCAGGTTTTAGTAAAATTGCGTCTTCGGCCAATTAGAGAACTTGAGTGGGCAGGTATTTAGAGCACATAAGCAATGAGGATTGGCTAAGGTTTAGTAAAATTGCGTCTTCGGCCAATCAGAGAACTTGGGTGGGCGGGTGTTTAGAGCACGTCCAAAGTGCGATACGGCGTAGCAAGAGATGGCTAGTGAGGAGGACTCTAGTGAGAAGATAGCGTTTGCCAAATGGAAGTACAGACACGACTTTAATCTTGTTGATGTCGAAGATAAAATGTATATTATGTCCCCGAAAAAAAACAACTTTGTCGACTGCAATAAATGCAAACCTCTGTAATGGTACCCGGCTTTGCTGGGGAGGGGGGCAACAGTTACTTTTACTGGTAACTAGTTACTTTTGTAGTGGAGTAACACAGTTACTATTTTTGAGAAGTAACTAGTAACTATAAGTAATTACTTTTTTTAAAGTAACGTGCCCAACACGAGACATAACACACTCACAAGAGCTTTCACTTGGAACAAAAAAACTGATATTTCTATTTAATCTCTCTCTCAAACACACACACACACACACACAAACACACACACACAGACTTTTCAATATAAATCAGTTTCACTTTAGAGACCTTGGCTGGGGGCTGACTGTTCTCTCCAGTGTTGGCGTTATGTCTCCTCCTTTTAATATGAAATTGTAAACCTTATTTGAGACTTTTAGCATTATTGCACAGGTGGTAGAACACAAGATAACTTATATCCATATCGACTCCTAAGTCACTCACAGTACACAGAACAATTATTTATGGGCGTGCCTCCTATTGCTGAGCTTTTTATGATGTTAATTTTTATTCCATGGTGAGGAATGTCCTTTTGTTTGGAGCACTGCAGCTTGGGATGCATAAAGAAGTGTCAACTGATGCAATGTTGTCGCTGAGCAGGCACACACTGTATTCTTGCTGCATGCGGTGTGTATTCTTCCGGCAAGTACACTGTAACTACTTATTAAACTAAATCACGTCTAGGGACCAAAATTACTTTTTTCATTAATTTATAGGTTCTAATCACAGAATATTGTAAGTCCAGGACCAACTACAGTATATGACGCTGTGAAAAAATTGCAAACATTGGGAAATATTAGGGGTACATGTTGGTAAACAAATATTGGCAACAATGTGGTACCAAAGGAAATACAGGGCAAGTGTTGCTAGTACGAATACTGACTACTTTTTACATGACATTTTTCAACCTCAACTGATTTTTTCTTCAACTGATTTTGGATTTTTTTTTTTTTTTTTTACTGTATTTGTTGGTTCTATTAATAATCCGAAAAAAAAACATGGCTCGACTTTTTTTTTTTAATCAAAAATTTAATGGACAATTTGAGAATATACTGTATGAATACATCAATTTAGACAGTGTAACAGTATAAACAAAATACCATTATTCACTTTTATTTAGGGCTGTCAAAAATAGCGCATTAACCGTGGTCACCACTGAGCGCATGCGCATCATGCGTTAATTACACTAAATTAATCATAATTAAAGAATTAATAATTAATGTAATCAATTGAATTGATTGAAACCAGTGTAGAATACTCCTCTACTGCCACTGTTTATGGTTGAGGAGAGACTTTGCACTTCAATCGCTTCATCAACAAGCAGAGAACTCGTGCAGTGAACATTCACACAGGAGCTGCTGTCAGCCATTCCCTACAATGCTAACCTGCTGCTAGCACTCAGCTAACAGTCAACTCTACAAACTGACGTCACACACATCACTTCCCATGCTTCTTAAAACTGAAAATGCTTAATTTTGGCCATGAATACGTACAGTTTGCTTAAATATGAATAATAGATGAAATTCAACCACAAAACTTCATTAAAAAAATATTTATCAAAATTTTTAAGACTGTGAACAATGGCAATTGAAGAGAGTTGGCTAATTATAGACATCTTTTTTTTGCCAATGTAAATCGGAGGAGAACATCAATCGGTAGGCATGGAGCATGTGTTAAAATAGTTAATCTTATGGGCATATCCCACTCACAGAATTTAGCCGCTTCTCGAGACTTGGAATTTAATCCTTGTGAAAAGTCTACTGCGTAACTCTATCAACACAACACAAAATAAAATATTGATTTCTTCACGCTGTTCGGATACTG
Organism: Doryrhamphus excisus; assembly: GCF_030265055.1. Classification (NCBI taxonomy): domain Eukaryota; kingdom Metazoa; phylum Chordata; class Actinopteri; order Syngnathiformes; family Syngnathidae; genus Doryrhamphus; species Doryrhamphus excisus. The sequence goes on from NC_080486.1 coordinate 6,227,207, forward strand.
ATACAACCCCTGGCATTGATGCAGCCGATACCCGGTACAGCGCAATTTGAGGTTTAGGAAAACATGTTTCAGATTGGATTGGGATTTGAAGACTAACATCTGTATAGCTTGAAATGAAATTATTAGCATGTTTTTACATGTTATTTTCCGTTTGAAAAAACAGCTACCACTGGTTTTGTGTACTTGAAACGACTGTGTCATGTACATCCATGTGTTAAAAATGAAAAGTGGGTTCAAATCAGGCTAAAATGTATTGCAAATATAACATTGCATTGTTTACTGATCTATAATAACTTGCTTGACAATTTTGTGGAGGTTTTTTGTAACCTTTGGGTGTAAATAAGGAAATATGAGTGTTAGGGGGACAAAAAGACAGATATGGGTTTTGATGACCTCAAGCAGCAGCAGGGTCTTCATTACCAAAGATGGGAGGAGTAGGCAATAACAGATAAGGACTTGTAACTGTTTGAAAGGCCACACTGCTTATCAACAGTAGATGTGTTGTTTCTTCTAATGTGTTCTACCATCTGTGTGGTCTTGTGTGAAGTTAAAGTTCTAATTATTCTCTTTAATTTGGTGTTGTGTAAGACATCTGTTCTGGGATTTTGCAACATTTTGTTCATAATGAGATCTGAAATATTTCAATAAACCATTTCCACAGGTAAAATCTGTTCACCAATAACTTCCTAGCACACATTTTTACCCACTTGGTAAAATGAATATTCATTCATTCATTCTTTTTCTACCGCTTTTTCATCATGAGGGTCGCGGGGGTGCTGGAGCCTATCCCAGCTGTCTTCGGGCGAGAGGCGGGGTACACCCTGGACTGGTCGCCAGCCAATCACAGGGCACATATAGACAAACAACCATTCACACTCACATTCATACCTATGGACAATTTGGAGTTGCCAATTAACCTAGCATGTTTTTGGAATGTGGGAGGAAACCGGAGTACCCGGAGAAAACCCACGCATGCACGGGGAGAACATGCAAACTCCACACAGGGTGGAATTGAACCCTGGTCTCCTAGCTGTGAGGTCTGCGCGCTAACCACTCGACCGTCGTGCGTAAAATGAATATGTTGATGCATATTTTTGTCAAGCACTCTTTAACTTGAATTATATCATCGGATATATTTGTAAATGGTAAGCTCATGTATGACACACGGTACAGCATCACATCTGGAGGTTAAGAGGAAAAGTGGAAATCCCCCGCCAACGGGCCCTCAAAGAACCCTCCTTCTTCTGAGAAGGGCAGGACTTATTCTATATCTGCCCTGGGAGGCAGGAGAGGGGCAGAGGTTACATATGTGGACAGTTCTATCACCGTGGTTGAGGTATTTGGAGTGGTCAAAATGCCCCTCAGTGGCAAAGCTCGGGGGTGGACTAGTTCGCCCTGAATTATTCAAGGCTCTGGAGGTTGAGGGACTGTATTTGCTGACACGTCTCTTCAACATTGCATGGAAGTCAGGAACAGTACCTTTGGAGTAGAAGATCGGTGTCCCCATTTTAAGAAGGGAGACCGGAGGGTGTGTTCCAAGTATAGGGGGGTTACACCTCTCAGCCTCCCTGGGAAAGTATATTCCAAGGTGCTGGAGAGAAGGCTACAACCGATGGTCGAACTTTGGCTACAAAGGATCAGTGCTGTTTTTGTCCCGGTCACGGAACACTGGACCAGCACTACATCCTTGCGAGGATGCATGGGAATTTGCTGAACCAGTTTACATGTGCTTTGTGAAGTTGGAAAAGGCATTCGACCGGGTCCCTCGTGGCACCCTTTAGGGGGTGCTCTGGGAGTACAGGATGGGTTTTTCTAGGCACAGTCAAGGCATGGAGGGAGTCCAGTTTGGGGGCCTCAGGATCTCATCTCTGCTATTTGGGGACCATGTTGTCCTGATGCCCTCTTCGGGCTGTGACAGTTTGCATCTGATTTTGAAGCTGCTAGGATGAGACTCAGCACCTCCAAATCAGGGGCCTTGGTTCTCAGTCTCAGTGGGTTGGGAATGAGGTCCTCAGGTGGAGGAGCCTGCAGTAATGTGGTTGTGGTCATGGTGACCTTTCTGATCTTTCTTTGGGTAAGTTCCATGTCTATGTAGCCTGAGAACACAGTATTCTGTGTGCTTTGCAAAATCAGTCAAAATCGTCCAAAATGGCCAGAACTGTGAGGGATGTTGAAAAATGGCTGGGATTGAATGAGTTAATACAATATGAAAACCTTACAAATTGTGTGATCCATGACTGCCACTCAGGTAACAGTGTCATCCCAAGCACCAGCAGGAAAAGTGAAAGAAAAGAAATAGCTTTCACACTTCAATCACACTGTAAAATAAATCTAAAACAGTCAATCTGGAATTGACAGCCGCTTGGTGACATTTTTTTCACGATAAAAATCATATGAGATCATTAAATTATTGTGCTTACATGAATTGCTTTGAGTCTGTTTTTACATTATATTGAGTATCACAGAATATTATAATAATAATTTGTTATTAGTATTTGTTGTAACCCGCCCTTGATATGAAGTACAAGTGATCTTTCTGTCTTGTTGCAGCAGAACTAATTTACTGTACATAACGTGTGTCTGGAACCCTGTTCTGTTGTTATTGTGTTGTATTTTATTGGATTTATTCGTAATACCACCGGACAGTATATCGTTTGAGAGGAGACACACAGGGGAAATAGACAGACAATATCATTAAGAATAGCATCAACAGTCACTGGAAGCCAGCTGGAGAATCTGAGGATAGACAGAGACAAAAGATGTCCAAAAAAAAGTGCAAAAAGGAACTACATGAACCAATAACAACATTAACATTGTACTTGTTTGGAACCTGCATCTACAGGAAGTCTGCATCAACAATAACCTCCATGCTGGAGCCTATCCCAGATGTCTTTGGGCGAGAAGCGGGGTACACCCTGGACTGGTCATAAAACTATAATTATTCTCTATAAAATGTTTTGTTGGTGTCTAGAATTGGATTTACATAATTTCTCAAGGGAAAAAACATTTAATATATTTTGGTCATTGGACCTTTAAGAATGAATTAATGACAAAAAACAAGGTTTGTATTGTATTACCTCCTACCTCCTACTTGTATTACTCCAACTAAACCCAAATTCCAAAGGAAGAATGTTCAAAAACCGGCATGGAAATGATTCCAAAAACACTTTGTTACTTTTGGAGTGTAATCAATCAATCTAATTCAACTCAGCAAGCATCAGAAGATTAACTCTGTGCATATGTTTTGATTTTCCTTCAGCTTTTTGGCACCAATCGTTCACAAAGCCGCCCACACGGCAGCCTTTCAAGGATTACATCACATGCAACAGAGTGCCGCTCAATTTAATGGCCCAATGAAAAAAACAATGAAAAGCAGGACATTTTCATCACTTTTCAAAAAAAAGGACGAACAGGAGAGGACACAGGACAAGTTCTGACACATCCAAAAAACTTTACAACTGAGAGGATCCAAAAGACTTCAGAGTTCCTTGGAATTTCCAATTGTTCTGCATATGGGTGGATCCAATGAGTGCTGTTGAACCAATGACTGCATATTATGCTGACAAAGAGAAATCAGCTGCAATCAATCATGATCACAAATGAGAAGTTAATGGGCCTTGGTATTATCAAGGTAAAAAACATTCTGGGACCTTCAGTAGCATTCATGACATTTAGGTGAGTTTGTGATACAGGAATACCTCGCCGTTGCACACAGATTTTGTAGCTTTTTAAAATGTATTAATTAATCAATCGTTGTTTTATGCTTGCATGCAGCCACTTTCATAAAACATGCATATTTAAGCAAACTTTATGGATTTTTGCCCAAGCTGGCGACCAGTCCAGGGTGTACCCCACCTCTCACCCTAAGTCAGTTGGGATAGACTCCAGCATACCCCCCGCGACGCTAATGAGGACGTGAAGTGGCAGAGAAAATTATTCCTCACCAGGGTAGCTGGAGCCTATCCCAGCTGTCTTGGGGCGAAAGGCGGGGTACGCCCTGGACTGGTCGCCAGCCAATCACAGGGCACATATAGACAAACAACCATTCACACTCACATTCATACCTATGGACAATTTGGAGTCGCCAATTAACCTAGCATGTTTTTGGAATGTGGGAGGAAACCGGAGTACCCGGAAAAAACCCACGCATGCACGGGGAGAACATGCAAACATGGAATTGAACCCTGCTCTCCTCGCTGTGAGGTCTGCACGCTAACCACTCGACCGCCGTGCAAGCATAGAAAATGGATGGATGGAAATTAGAGAGCCCCTCCATGTGTTCCATAGACTGGGACATTCACACCACTCCAAAACGTTTTGCGAAACATCGCATAGGGTCTTAATGAGTTAAAGAAAAAACAAAACAAAAACAGAAGGCGTTCATCTCAAAGGGGAGTTTGAAACGCAAAAGACAAGAATATTCCCATTCATGAAACATGAAAATCCAATACGCAGTCACTCAATATGAACAATATGTTCATCTTTTAGGCTTTAACCTCAAAGGAGTTTGCAACATACACCAAAGTCTAAATTGGAATGGAGTAAAGTGTGTATTTGTGTGTGTGTGTATGTGTGTGTGCCTGCACATGCTGCATTATTCATTTGCACTCATTAAAAGTAATCAATTGGAACTGGCATTGATAAAAGGGTCTTTATTGGCCTTTCCAGAATCCATCACTGTAATGTACTTGGTGACTTTCTCGCCCGGCTTGATTGTTTTGTTCCACAGAAGGCCCAAAGGAAAGGGATTGTGTTTGTGTGGACACATCAATGCTAAGTATCCCTCAGTGCTTGGGGATTTAGGAACCCCAAATGCATTGGAAGAAAACTGTATTGGCTCATCAGCCAAAAATACAGTTGACTGTCATGGGGCCGTGCATGATATGCCAATGCGTGAATACAGAGTTGTGTGTTTCCCCAGCATTAGGAACACAATGTGCAGCAGCAAGGTAGAAACGAAGTGTGTGTCTGAGAGTTAACAAAATGTCAAGCCGGATTAATTTAGATGTTCTGTGTTTTCACTTTCACTATTTATTTAGTTATCTTTTTCATTATGATATTATTTTAATCCCTGGAAGTAAATTGAACAATCACCGCATTGCTGCATTAGCAATAAAACATCATCAATAACAACAATACACAAAGCAAACCTTCACCCAAAATGGTTAAAATAATGCCTAGTAGATAGGAAGTGGCATTTGTTTCTTTTGACCAGTGCTTGTCTGAAGCCGTTTCCAGAGGGCAGTGATTCCGAGTGCAAGGGGTGAAAGCTATTCTTTTCCCTTTCTAAATGTTTTTGCTGAGTACACACAGTTTTTCTGCCAATAAAATCTGCAAAGCTGCACATAAATGTGAAAGGTAAAACAAGTCTCAATAAAATATTTATAAAATGGCTATCCATCAAACTGAAGCACGGGTAGTTAGCTCCCTGTGAGAGAAAAGTTGTTGCAGTTGCATCCTAACAAAATCTTAAATTGGTAGGTTTTTTATTTGTTGTTTTCGTTCTTCTGCTCTGGATCTGGAGGCAACTGGATCTGGTGACTGGGTAGGAGCGACAAGATAGGTGGATGCAAATGGAAACTAACATCATTCATACATCCTGCATCTACCCCAGGTTGATTGGAGCTCTAAAGGACGGCGTTCTCACCCGGAAAGGGATGGGTTACCATCACTGGGTCAGGGATGTGATCCTGCCCTCAAGTGGAGGAGTACCTCAGGGCCTTGTTTACGAGGAAGGGAAGGATGGAACGCAAGATCGACAGGCAGATGGGTGCGTTGGATTGGTCCGTTGTGTGAAGCTTCCCCCCCGGTGTTTTGGACACTGGCCTGTGTCAAATGTCAGCTTATTGTCAACTTGTCACCCTCCTGTACACAAATTCTGGTGTATACAAGGAGCAGTGTGTGATTTCAGATCAGAGTCATTTGTAGCCATGGTTCCTTAACTTTACAGTCACGTACCCCTTCAATTGTTTTTCATTTTAACCCATAAGGCAATTAATGTACCCCACTTTGGGAGCCACTGTTCTAAACTATATTGCAAAGAAAAGTTACTGTAAAAATTGTTATATTCTATCATTGATCCGGTTCAGCACCAGGGAGAGCTCCCACCTGGGCATTCTCCCCCCCAATTATGTAGAGAAAATATGCATTTTAACTTTTACTTTTAATCTTACTCTAATATTTAATTGGGGGAAAAGTAGTATAAATTACCTATTACAGAGGAGTATTAGACCAGATCTTTAAAATGTTTGTTTCATGCTGCAAACGTAAAAACAAGGCACCCCAGAAGTAAAGATTTAAGAAAAATGAAATAAAATAAAATAAAATTCATTTTCTACTGTTTTACCTCACTGGTCGCCAGCCAATCACAGGGCATAAAATAAAATAAAATAAAATAAAAGAAAAGGTCGGGCAGAACTGACATCAATTCCTGACTCACGTTTGCCTCAGTGGGGGTGTCGTGCCATGCTTGTGCTGGTTTATGGAAGTAGGGGTGGCTGAAGAGGAGGCAGATGCCTTTTGTGTTGCTGATTGCATCGATAGTGCGAGGTGATCTCTGAAGCAAAGGCTACTGCAGCGGGTAGAGGTTAAGGTTCAAAAGAGAGGGTTATGGTTGGGTGTGGTGGGGGTAGGATTAAAGTTAGAGTCAGGGTTAGGGAATAGCGATTGGGGTTGGGATTGGTTGGGATTATTGGTCACTTTGTCAAGATCCATGAGCCCTCATAGGTTATTGTTACTTACCTGTCCTCCGCAGTGCTTTATTACTCTGTCCTGGCTATCCTAGTGAATAGTTGAGTAATTGATTTTTTGTGTGTGTGTTTTGTCTTTCGTTTAAATCGAGGACAGTCTAGTGACCTACAATACAAATGGGAACACAACATCTTGAAATGAAAAACAACAAGTGACAACAACAAGCCCACCACAATAATACAAACCTTTGGATGGTTTCAGCTGGTATTCAGCTGACTGAATACTAATATTATTGACTTCCATTTGGATAGGCTTTAGTGAGGATAAGCGGCCTAGAAAAAGGATGGATGGATGGACTTCCATTGTGGCTGAAACATAACACAAAATAACACATTCAAATTTAATCAATGTGCTAAAAAATATTATTGGGAAATAGTTGTTTTTGTGTAATCTGAGTGTTACTGTGATTGCCCCCCCTTTAGGCAAGCAAAGTAAGCTAAAAGATGCACCTCCCGACCTAGTTATACACTACTATGCCATTCAATTAAAAATGTAGCATAAAAAACAATACTTCAATAATTCCACTCGCATTATAACAGCATGAAAACAACATAATACAGCTTTATATTATATATTTAGGCTGAAACAAATACAGTACACTGTGAATGTGCTTGTATAAACTCCAGAAAATTAGGCAAGAGAGTACCAATTCAAAGATGAAGACAATTTCCAGCTTTTAGTCAGCCCTGTCTGTTCTACCTGGAGAATACCCTGTGGTTTAAGCTGTTTGACTCTCCATTCCATGTTCTAAAACAAGAGCAGTCTTGGTGGATCTGAAAGCTTTTTGGCCCTTCTGTTATGTAACATAACGGAAGTGAATTACAGGACACATCCCTAGTGGTATATCTGCCACTGTCTTTTGGGATCTGGACTATGGATTATTAACAAGGTCTATATGCCTGTATGAACACTCTCTCTATATAGCCTGTATACTATACAGTACAATATCAGGCATTTTAGACAATGCCATTAAAAAGAATTGCCAGTGTAGTGAGACGTGTTTTCAAAGAAAGTCATCCCAATATATTTAATGGACTCTAAGAGAGTACCCTTTACTTCTTAGTTTAAGCAAAATACACACTCATTTTTTTTCCATGTCTCTGTGGAGCACTCTAACCACTAGAGTCAAAGCAGATGACATTTAAACACACATTAAAACATTACAGACCGCACGTTAGAGCTGTTAAAAGCTATGTTATCCATTTTACCAGATGGTGTCAGCCCGTAAAGCCACCCCGACGCCTTGAATTTTGGTCCGGCAGTACTATGCAATTTTGTGAGTCAATGAGTAAATTTGTCCTAAACAGGTATGAAGCATAGGTAGTATACTGTGCAGGGCTGCATGCCACTGTGCAAAAGACATTTTTGAAATATGTTCTGGCATTCATAATTTTCTCATTGTATTTGTGCAATGACAGCTTCTTCTCTGGAGTTCAATATTTGTAGGTACCTTGCAAATTGAGGATGACTGCTATAGTGTGGCGTCACATGAGACAAGGCGGGGCCAAATAATGGTTTGGCTGCTTTATGGATGCAGGAGGTCTCATTCTGTGTGGAAGTGGTAAGTTTTCCCCACTTTCTTAACTCTTTCGACGATGAGGTTACTATTTCAAAAGGTTGTACCTCGAAAATGGTTAGAGATAAGGGCATACTGTTAATGAGAAAAATTAAAATCATCAGTCTGTCTCAAAGTTGGTCATACGAGTAAATTCACTCCTCTAATTTGCATATGATGACATCAGGCTCAGGTTCACAATTTGTCAGATCCCTGTCTCCACAATACCCAACAAGGTCATCAAAATGTCTGATCTCTCAAGCAAACCCAGCCACCATCATCATCACTTACAGCTGTATCTTGAACGCCACAGCTGTTATATACTGCTATTATCACATAGATAAAGTACCTATCTATCTATTATGCCTGTGACTAGTCTCATTCATCCAGGTCATTGTATTCTCAGATTTAATCCATCAATTTACAGTGCATTTTTATGGTCGAGGACCCTCCTACCGATACTTGCAGGACCCATAGGTGACTATAGGGGTGTTATTTTATGTCTACAGTACCCTAATAATGGTAAAAAACATATTTAGAAACAGGTTTTTTATGCAAATAACTATGAAAGGATTCACTTTAATAACATTGAATCCTACTTTGTGGAAATTATCTTATCCCAGTCAGGTCTTGAACCAATTATATGAGGGACAACTGTGCTTGACTTCGGTGTAAATCGTGCTGGAGCGTGGCATTTTGAGGCAATGCACACCAGTTTCATTCAGAAATTGTGTGCCTTGCATGCAAACAGAACACAAACAGGGCACAAATTAGGTTTCTGGTTTTTCAGGAAGTAGTTCTAAAGCAGCAGTGATTGAGCCACTTATATTCCAAAAAACAAACAAGATGCAACAAGGTCTCAGTTGAAAAATTATCTGTGAAATTGAGAACTGTTCACATTTGTCACCTGTGGTTGTTCAGCAGGGCTGTAAAATACATCATGTCTTCTTCTTACTCATTGGGAGAGTGACATTTTTGCAGGTAGCGCTCTAGAGTGCATCAGAAGAAAGGCTAAAACAGAATCCCATGAGTCTGTTCCAGACATGGCTTTCAGACTTAATAATACCATGTGCTAATTCAAATGTAAACCCTTGCTATGGATAGGTAAAATAACTGTAGTGAGTCATGTTATCACCAGGAATGTTCTGATAAAAATGTTGGCACAAAATCACTTTTGCTTCTGTTAAACATATATCCCAGAAATAAGAAGCCTTTCCTCTCAAAGTAAATGTATTCCTTATTTGAAAATGTCTATTCTCTCCCTCCAAACCCTCCTGTAGCTTGATGCTGACATTCTTGTCTGATTTTGGATCAACATTTGCAATAAGCAATAACCCTTCAGTACTCTCTTCAATATACCACAACATGCATTTTAAAATTATGAAATGTATAGGTACTCAACATCAAGAAGTGATTAACAGACGGGTAAACTACGGCCCGGGGGCCACATCCGGCCAGCCAAACATTAGAATCAGGTCCACCAGTTGCTTCCAAAATACTTATCGTGTTTTATTTATCATTCATATTTATGTACATTCTGGGTCCCTTATCTGCTTAGCCACCTTGACTTTTGTGGCTGTGTGTTGGGGTTTGGAGCATGACATCATCTCTGAGAGGAAACCACAACTGTCCGGCTTAATTTCCATGTTGCCACAGCTCGAGGTTTTTTGGGAGGTGTACATCACACAACACTTGTTGCTTGCGGGGTGGCATAGAAGGGTCAAAATGAATGCATGTTAGCATGTATGTTGGCCCCTCTATGTGAGGGGTGAGCACTGATGTGACAATGCATTTATTTTTACTAAAAAATGTTTACTTTCCGGGATCGGCTGGGAAAGTCCCACCAATCGACAGGTTGGGTTGGTGACCCCTGCTTTAGCAGATGATTTTTATTCTGCGATGCCAAAGCTGGGCTGCAAGGTGCGCTAGTGGTTATCAAGTTGGCGTCACAGTCAGGAGATCGGGGGTTTGAATTCCCGTTGGGGCATCTATGTGTGGAGTTTACATCCTCTATGTGGCCAAACCAAAATGGAGCTTGGAATCAACTCAAACTGTAACCGATGGCAGACCTATAAAAAGTCGTTAAAGAGATCTTAAATAAAGAGTACATGCAGTATAGGTATGTCAATAGGTGGTAGCAATCGCTGTCAAGACCACCTCATCAACTCTTTGTTTAGATACGCATCCTTTCTCTCTCTCATTATTGAGTTCCTTTAAGGAGGAGTTCTGCTATGTCTGAAAATAACAGAGAACTATGCTGCTAAATCCCTCTAGATTAGACTCCTGCTATGCTGTTGGATTTACATCCTATGTTGGTAGACTGCTCAGTCACTAGCTGTTTGAGTACACCATCTCCTGTTCTCATTTAAATCAAAGGTTTGATTAGCATTCATGAGGGGCGTTTAGAACTATATACAACACTGGAAAATGCCTTACCTATTCAGTGTGTTTCCTAGCATGTTATGGCCCCTCTGCATATTCTAAAAACAGAATTATTAATTATTAATGAGTTATATGATTAGATGTTACAGTCATGGCCCTACAAAAAACCATAAAGCTGTTTACACAAAAGCTAAGCAGTTTTATATTTGTGTTGCCTTACTGACTTCACCTTATGACTGACAGAAAAAAGATGACTCACAGTATGAGGTCTTTGCCAGATTTAAAGATAAGATATGGTGAAACTTGCCAGCAGAAGATGAACTGCAGCTGGATGAAAAGTGTCTTTCACTCATGCCAAGTGAGAATAAAATCCTGCTCAGGCTGCTGCACAGTGCAGTGGCAGCCTCCCAAAGCAAGACAAGGCCTCTAACTGTGCTTGCAGCGTGGATGTGAAGAATGTCTGGAAAGGAGCTGCAACACAGGCAGAATAACCCCCCTGCTCCCTCCGGTAAAAAAGTGTAGAGATCACATTATGAAAAGCTGACATCACCCTAGGCTATGATAATAATACTAAGTGCTTCCCCTGAGCTATCGGAGATGGTGCCAATCTTGCATTGATTGCAACTAAATTCTTTTCATTGCTGATGGCGGCGTCCTCCAGGAAACACACTATGACACCAAATCAGACCATTTCCACTCTCCTCAACAGGCCTTCCTTTGACTTTCATGACCAACATTGCAGATGAAAATCTTCACTTGTACTCCTGCTGCCTGTTTAATGGGTCTGACCCATCTTAGTCATACAACCTTCATCTGTAGGGCAAAATGACAACGAGAAGAATGAAACATACGATGTTTGATATTGGCTTTTTTTTGCCGGTAACTGATATGCCAATATTGTCCAACTCTCAATTTCCAATCCCGATAAGTGTAACATGACATATCTCCTGTGGATATGTGGATAGAGCATCGGCAATTAGCTTGTCAAGGTGGCTGTAAACAACAATTTTACATTGTACAACATGTTAAAACGTCTGAGAAATACGTGCCTGTAGTGTTTTCAACAGGGAACCACAAACGAAGACGCTGGAGTTCCACTGCAAAGTTTAATTGTCTTCCTTCACAGATATGTCTGTGTGTGTGGTGAAAACTGCAACAGAAAAGGGGCATCTCAACATCTTGAGAGGCTGCTACATTATCAAATGCCCCAAGCCCAATCAATCACAAAAAACAATATCCAAATATATCAAAATAAACCACAATACAGTCAAACTCACGGCATTCCTGCGTGATAACTCAACGTGGGTGGCATCCACCACATTCCCGTGCAGTCTCCATGAGCGATCTCCTCCCCCGCGACATCCGAAAGTGAACCGGAAGTGCATCTCCGAAAACCGGAAGTGGACATTTTTTAATATGTATATGTATAGTTTATGTATAGTTTATATATGTATAAACTATGAATTACTTATCTAAACAACTTTTAATCACTTCTAGCAAAATACACACCCTTAGCATTGCTTATTTAAACCCATTAACTTATTTATTCAGAAAATTGAATTGAGGGCTCTGATATTTGTTTTAAAAGTCAACAGATCATCAAAAAGTCCAAAGAAGAAAGTCAAGTTTCTTAAATTTCTTGTAAGCTGAGCACTCGGACCCGCGGTCACACTGGATCGGCCATACAAGAAGACTGAAAGAATCCGTTCAGGTTCTAACTTTTTTTGGGGGGGGGGATTTAACAATAATAAACATGAAAAAACTTACTTGTTGTATGAAGTCAAACGTGTCAGTTTGGTCTGCCTCCTGACCAAACAAACTGGACGTTTGAGCTCACTGGGTCTCATTATTCATCACTGACAATCACCGTGCAAAAAGTGTACAACCACATACGGGAACATACTGTCCGTCACTTTTTAGACGCCCGTGTCAAACCGGAAACTCATGCCAATCGTGATCAGGCAAATACAACCATTGTTTAGAAGAACTTCCTGTGAACATCTACTCTTGCAAGCGCAGTTTTCGCAGCCAGATCTGACATTCCTCGCAGTGCCCACCAGTTTCTATCTGAGTGACACTTTGGCAGGAAGACAGACAGAAGGACCAGGACCAGGACCAGCAATGGCGGAGCCAGAAATGTTTCATTATGGTGGCAGTAATTTGATATCTGAAATGTGTAGATGGCCAGGGGGGTGGTCACGGCCACCCCATAGCTCCACCACTGCAGCAGCACATTGTATTGGTTTCTACGTCACACTACAAATTGCATGTACACAAGTAATTCCGGGCCAAAATTTACACATTTGACACAATCTGATTTGAATGGAATTTCATCTACAAATAGATATGCTCAAGATGATATGTCTTTACAAAGAATGTCGCTGGGATAAGGTCAAATAACAAATTGAAATCTTGGCCCAATATCAGATGTAGAATGGAAAATGAAAAATAGCAAGAAAGTGTAGCTGAAGAATGGTGTGTATGTGTACACAAGCAGTGCGGGCGGCCAGGCAGTATAATTCAAAGTGCGTATTGAAAATCCTGGAGTGCTGGAAAATGTTGTCTGTGTTATGAGATTGCTCTCAAATGGTACGTTCCTGAAGGAAAAGAATCTCATTTTGTATGCATAACTTCAAAAAGGTCACAAGAAGAGCAGACAGGCATGAGAGAACTTAGGAACCAACAGGACACAAGAGGTCTGAAGAGGAAGCAGTAATGCCGCTCTGATATTCTCTTACCACCTAAAGTGCCTGGAGACATTGCTCCATGGTGTGTGTCACTGTGTGCTTGTGGATGAGATGACTAGAGCGAGAAATTAATGTACTGCTGTGCCTCATAAATGGCATTACTTTATATTTTTTCTTTTCATTCCATATGACCAGTGCTCAATAGTGCCCCCAGTACCGATCTCAAGACCAGATAAGTGACTCACTGTGACGACACTTGATGGGAGATTCAGATTGAGATTATTAGCTTCCTTTGTGGTGCCAACAATGGCAACTGAAGAGAGACAGAGGGCTGAAACTGACTACATAATTACAACGGTCGCTTTTGAAATGTTGACTGAGAACATCAACGTCAAACTAACGGGAGGGTTTGGAGGGGTAGCAGTGAAGTCTGGCACCATTGATTCAGCAGCATAATCCGGGCTTTATTAATGTGTATGAAAAATAGACATGTTTATACTTGTGGTCTTAGGTGTAAGCCCATGAAGAGCAGGGATCAACTGTGATATTATTTAATGTCAAAGATGCCTGATGTTAAACATACATTATTCATGGTAAATGTATTCCTTATTTGAACTCAACTTGACACTTTTTTGTCTGCACACCATTCAAAAAGGGCTGCGGAATGTTAAGTCTGTTAACGATCGTCATCTGTACATCTGGAAAATGTATTTCTGTCATGCTGTGGGTATCTAAAAGCAGATAAACCCAAGCAAATTCAGCTTGATGAAAGTAAGCGCATATGAACTAAGATGCCATCTCTTATAAACTGGAACTGAGAAGATATGTTTTTTTTTGTATTTAATCTAAGACTGTGTGTCTTATTTATATTATATTCTTATATTATTATAATACATCCCACGCCCATCTGCCATCAGAACCAAATGAAAGTGTTACATCCCGAAAGACAAAAGATTGTCATAAAGAATGTACGGGTCTATCACAATTTATTTTGCCTCAACAATAAAAAAGAAGAAGAATGGTAGTCAGTGAAATATACGTCTGTACAAAATAAGACAATTTGTAAAATGCATTTGTATCAAATATTCCTTACTTGACCCTCGTACATCCTGTATGTAATCTGCCAAGTAAACACTTAATTTGCCTTGGTCAGAGAGCCATGATTTCATGAGTACTTATACTCTTATGGAACAGATCAGCTGCAGTAATTTCGTTCTTTGTCTTGACAATGTTAGATATTATTATTACGACTATTATTACGATAGCTCAGCACATAAAATGTCTAACAGCTTCTCATATAAAAATTAAAAATTAAAAATTAAAAATTAAAAATTAAAAATTAAAAATTAAAAATTAAAAATTAAAAATTAAAAATTAAAAATTAAAAAGGTTAGGGTTAAGGTTAGACACACGCAATCAGAGTTGCACAAGACTCACAGTGCATATGACTGATGGAAAAATACTGAAAAACACACAATAGACCACATTGGTCTCATTCGCACAAGCTTAATTCTCACAAACTACAATTTACAATAATGATTCTGTGTACTTTCATGATGAAATGTACTTATGTGATTCATACTTTTATCCAACAAAAATGCATTATCAGTAAGGGATACTAGTTCATAACGAACATCCGGCTCATTCCTAATCACACATAGGTCGCTGCTCCTGCACAACCCGAAGCTCAATTCTTTTATTGAACAAAAAAGCACCACAGATAATTATGATGGACTTTCCCACTATGCTGTGTGGAAAACCATCTCAGATGGGTTCTCCTTGTCATGCCAGTAAACGTGAGAAGCCATCAGGACAGTCAAGGAATAAAACTTTCTTCCACCTTTCAATTCTAAACTTCCAACTGTGGTGTTGACAGAGACAGTTTTTTCTTCTGAAAACGTTGCTCTCACAGATGTCAGCGATGATTATTGGACAGTACTTGCGACCAAGTCAGCTGTGGGAGCTTTTTCAGGTTTCTGATTGGCCAAAATGCATATGGCCGTCGGTGAATGTGTTTTTATGTAAACAGGCATTAAAAACTCCATTCATGTGGTCTGAGGTATTTTTAACCCTGCAGTTAATGTGGCTACAGGATACACCAAAATCTGGACATCATTGAGTGAAGGCCAAGAAATGACATCATGACAAATCAACAAAGGTTGTCACATCTTTTTCCTCTCCTCATACGCTCCTCATTGTTCTCCAAATATGCTCTCTCCATGCAATTGACAAAATCCTCTCAATGGAAGCTCAGGTTCAGGGAAACATGTCTGCTCTGACAGAACATTCCCTGCTGGTTGCATGGTGCACAGTTGGGGGAAGTGTTGGGTCATGTGCCTGGCGATTCTTTCCTTTGAGGACATTGAAGGAATCTACCTATTCGAAAACATGACCAGCGTTGGAACACTTCCACCCAACCCTTTCCCCTGGTGCAAGTCTTTGAGTTCTTAAGTTGTATAGTGTGCTTATTTGTGCCTCTCCTCTTGTTTTCTCTTTTCGTCTGTCCCTTTTATTGCCCACTCATTGTGTCCTGTTTACCCGTCTGTCATATTGTATAGCATGATGTATATTCACAGACAGGTGATTTAACTGTCTTGTACCTCTGTGTAAGTGACAAATTAAGGCAATTCTTCTACTTTTGGCCCACATTGTACAAAATAAAGTGTGAAATCCAAAATCTGGACAAAAAAGAGCTTTGCTATATATATTGAGTATTAAGAAGTATACGAGTCACTATTGGGCCAGAAGCAGTGTGTATGTTGGTGACAAAAAGCCACACAAGCGTTGCAACAAGCACGATGACAAGTGTGTTGACGAGGATCTGACAAGGCTCATCGGGAGTGTGAAGTAAATACTCTCCGACTAGTGAACAGATGAGACACAGCTGTGTAGAACACGGGAACAGGCTGGGAGCAGGGCGGGGCCGAGGACAGAAAGAAATATGACAAGCCAGGTGAAACTAATCCGACCAGACTGGAGGGAACGCCACAGACAGAAGGGGGGAATATTAAAAACTCCCACAGCTTTCATCTCAGCCATTATGAGAGGCTCTTTTAGGGTTGGACTCCTGCTAGCTTCAATATAATACAGTAGACTACCACATCGGATAAATCTTATGTGTCTATCTATAATATGTGCACCTCTAAGTCTGGGCGGAAAACAAGATACTGTCATATTTGCGACGAGTCAATGCCATCTAGCCAGCGGCAATGGCGCCCAGCATTACTCCATCTCCATCCAACTCATCAGACAACTTGGACTAGATGGACTCCTTAAAGATTTGTTGACCAATGGTGCCAGTGTGTATTTATTGCTAATAGTTTTGCTAATAGTTTTTAATTTGGAAAAATTGTCTGTTTCAGTTTTTGTCTGACCATTTTGTAAATTATTGAGGAAAGCTGAGGTGAAGTGTTTCTTTGGAAAGTTGTGGGATTTTACAACATTTGTGAAAAACAATATCTGCAGTGACACTCACATTATAAGGGATTTATTTGTGCTATTTCACATTGTTTGAAAAGTTCTCATTCACATAGATCGAAATGAATGAACAACAAACGATCTGATGAACAAGTTTTGGGCGACACGGTGGTGAGTGGTTAGCGCGCAGGCCTCACAGTTTGGAGACTCAAGTTCAATTCCACCCTCGGCCATCTCTGTGTGGAGTTTGCATGTTCTCTGTGTGCATGTGTGGGTTTTCTCAGGGTACCCCGGCTTCCTCCCACATTCCAAAAAACATGTCCAGGGTGTACCCCGCCTCTTGCCTGAAGACAGCTGAGATAGGCTCCAGCACCCCCTGCGAACCTTGTGAGGATAAGCGGTAGAAAATGAATGAATGAATGAACAGTTTTTGGCAATTTTTCATGATTAAGAAGCCCAACACTGTTGTTACGATGACATATTCCAGTGCGATTTTGATGGGATCAAACCAAGAATTTAAAAATATCGAAATGGGCAGAGAGCAAAACATCAATGTGTAAAATATGAAGGTGATTTTCACTGAAAACTCAGAAATGAAACTGAACACAAGTTATCAGATATGGAGGCTACAAACAAAAGAAAAACCTACAACCGCTATAGCAACAACAAAATGATGATGTATGATGGCTATATGTTGGCTTTGAGTGTGTGAGAGTGTCCGTGTAAACAGGCAACTCTTCTCTTAGCTTACTTATTCTGAGGAAAATGTGCAGTTGTATAACCTCAAAGCCCAAGCTGATGTTACCTGAATGCAAATGTGTGGGCTGTGAGGGTTGTGCCATTGGAAGTAAAACACATGAAGTCCACATTAAAAGGAGTATGATATTACCTTCATCCAGCACAATGTTGTTATGTTCCAAATGTGTTAAGTTAAATTTGAACTAAACTGTTTTGGCCAATCGGAATTGGAAAGAGGAAAGTTGAACAAACATGATAAACCAGTAACCAAAGTTTGAAAATACAGTGGAAGTTCAGGAAAAACGTTGTAGTACACCAAACAGTCTCTCTTGCCCCTTTTCGACTGTAACTGGTTTAGAGCGTTTTTGGAACCGGTTCTGTGGTGCTTTGCTTTTCCATTGTCATGGGTACACAATTTGTTTGAATTTCAGGGTCTTTTATGGTTCAACTCAGGCTACAAAAGCTTATCTAAAAAAAAAAAAAGGCAGCAAATTACCTCCATTGCAACTCTAACAATGGAAAACGCTAAGAAACCACAAGTGGAAAAGTGGAAAAGGGGTATATGAAGACTGGAGAATGGTTATTTTACAGTTGGAACACACCAGACAGACTCCAGCCAGGGAATCCTTTAATATGTGTGTAGTTTATTTGTTCACACAACACACACAAATGGACTGGACGATACTAATCTATAACTGTCTCCTTTCTTCCTCTTAATAAGCACTGTGCACCCAGTCCTGTTGAGTTATTCAAGTACACTGTCCATTTCTTAATGTCAGTGTGCAGGGGAGAAGGTTTAAGGAAGACACATTACAGAACATTCAGAAGACCCTTATGGAGACTGCAAAGAGGAGAGACCACACCTCACCCGGATGTGGGATACCGGGGACCTCACCCTGGAGCCAGGACAGGGGGAGGGGCTCGAAGGTGAGTGCCTGGTGGTCAGGCCTTCACCTGTGGGGCCGGCCCGGTCCCAGCCCGAAAAAGTCACACGCGATCAGCCCCTTGTGGACCCACCACCTGCGGGGGCAAGCATTAGGGTTCATTGTGTGTTGGGTGGCGGTCAAGGGCGGGTGCCTGGGCGAGCTGGTCTTCGAGCTGAGCTGCAAGGCAAAGCTCTTAATTAATCGGTCGATGTTCCCACCCTCACCTATGGTCATGGGCTTTGGGTTGTGACCAAAAGAAAGAGATTGCGGATACAGGCGGCTGAAATGAGTTTCCTCCGTAGGGTAGCTGGACTCACCCTAAGAGATAGGGTGAGGAGCTCAGTCATCCAGGAGGGGCTCGCAGTAGAGCTTCTCCTTCACATTGAGAGAAGCCAGTTGAGGTGGCTCAGGCATCTAGTCCGGATGCCTCCCTGGTGTGGTGTTTCGGACATTCCCAGCCGGGAAAAGGCCCCGGGGCAGACCTAGGATATGCTGGAGGGATTATGTCTCACATCTGGCCTGGGAACGCCTTGGTGTCCTCCCGGTGGAGCTGCAGGAGGTGGCCAGTCTGGACTTCCCTACTGAGACTGCTGCCCCCGTGACCCGGATATGCCGAGGAAAATGGATGGATGGACAGATGGACATTATGAAAAATGAACCGGGCCAGTGTTTGTGTTTGTTTTTGTCGTAATGATGGCTGTACCAGCTGCTGAAGTTTACAATAAAGTTCAAGTGAGCAAGTATAGAGTCATCCACTCTCCAAAGTTTGTTAGACATCACAGTGAAACAGCATCTGTGTGGGTCTTCCATCCCACTCCCCCTTCCTCCACTAATATCTGCGATCATTAACAAGAGTAGTCAATAAAAAATAATGATTCATTTATCCATTTAATTAGTCATTTATATTTTGCTTAGTTTTCTGAATGCAATATTATAATTCTTTTCTATAAAGAAATGTGTTTTCATAATATGTGTGGGCGTCTGGAACAGATTAATTGGATTATCATTATTTGCTATGGAAACAATTTATTTGGTGTTCATATGTTTCGGTTTTCATCTGACCTTTTGGAATGGATTAATACCAATAAAGCTTCAATTTTCTCCTCATTTCTCTCATAAGCACACAAAGTAACAGGTTTACACTGCCATGCAGTGCAGGGATTGGACCATACCTACATACTTTTGACTACTCTTGACTTACAGGTTTGGCTGCACGGTGGTTAGCGACCAGACCTCGCAGCTAGGAAATCTGGGTTCGATTCCCTGCTCGGGAATCTGTGTGGAGTTTGCATGTTTTTCCTGTACGTGGATTTTCTCCGGGTACTTTCCTCCCACATTCCAAAAACATGCTAGGTTAATTGGCGACTCCAAATTTTCCATAGGTATGAATGTGAGTGTGAATGGTTGTTTGTCTATATGTGCCCTGTGATTGGCTGGCGACCAGTACAGGATGTACCCTGCCAGCTGGGATAGGCTCCAGCATACCCGTGACCCTAGTGAGGATAAGCGGTAAAGAAAATGGATGGATGTTATGAACCCATGAAGACAATCTGCTTTATCCTTCTGCAACATTCCTTATTTGTGTTATGTTTTGTCTAAGACTGGACCACAAAGGCATGTGGTTTAATGTGGCTCCAACAGAGAAGCAAACACACAAAGTACAAAATAAAGAGAAAATGAAAACTAAGGAGTAATGATGCAAGTTAAGAAAACTAAAAGCAACTCCAATAAGAAAGAACTAAACTTAGCAACAAAGCATAGAGCTATTGGGAAAACTGGCTGGTAAAAATGATAACAAATAAGCCCAAAACATGAACACTACCGTGATGGGACATCAAGTGAATGAAGAAAACTTGGCCATAGGAATAACTGGAAAGGGGGAAAAGAGGAGAAAGCCAACCAACCTGAGGATTGAAGTGGTACACAGAAGAAACGAACCACCATCTCACAGCTGAGTTAATCAGCTTAATTATCTGCAGGTGTTCATTCGTCCTGCCTCTAACCTGAAGTCAGCCATCTGGGAAGGAAACACAAGGAAGACATAGGAAGCGGACATGTGCAACATGACAGAAACCACTTCACTTAACCAATGATGCCTCACAGCCTAGCTGGCTTCTCCGGGTAATGCTTATAGACATCAGAAAGGATAGTGGTGTCAATGTAGTAGTATTTTAGGAAAAAAAATATATTTCCTTCACTTTCAATCGCCTCCATCCAATCTGTCTTCTGCATTTGTCTCTCTCACACTAACTACACCCATGTCCTCCTTCACTACATCCATAAACCTCCTCTTTGGCCTTCCTCTACGTCTCCTACCTGGCAGCTCTAAACGCAGCATCCTTCTACCAATATATTCACTATCTCTTCTCCGAACCATCTCAGTCTGGCCTCTCTGACTTTATCTCCAAGGCCTCTAACATGTAATGTCCCTCTGATGTACTCGTTCCTGATCCTATCCATCATGGTCACTCCATCAGCATCCTCATTTTTGGTGCCTCCAGTTCTGCTTCCTGTCTTTCCTCAGTGGCACTGTCTGTAGACCAAACACCATCGCTGGTCTCACCAGACATTAAAACATGTTCTGGTATATCCCTCATCTTTTTACCTGAAACACAAACGGGTCTCCTTTGTTTATGCTTTATACAATGATTCAGCTATTAGAACGTGTCAGTCCTCATCAGTGCCAAGCAAATCCAACAGATGAATGGTACAATTAAATACCTCAAGACTGTCAATGAATACTGGTTGTATAGTAGAGAACAATCCAAATTCGTCACAAGAGACAGAACAGACATTTGTGAAGTAGCTCGATTTGAATGGTGAGACGAACTCAGATGGATGAGGGCAGTTACAATTAATGGGATCCAAAGGGCCAGAGATCTTTTGAAGTCTTGTCTCTTCTGAGCTATCTGACTATGGCTCACCTTCCAACGTCTGCTCTCTCTCAGTAAGGATAAGCAAAATAATTAGCTCCAAATTACAGTGATTTAACAAGTTAGATGGTCAAAAAAGAGTATGGTACTCAGTGCTCGAACGGACAGAAACAATCAAATCAAAACATTAGAGGATAAATCGTTAAAAATGCGATACATGTGGCTTCATGCAATTAAAATCAAACATGGTGACACAATTTAATGATTGGGCACACCCTGTTGCAATGTAAAACGGGAAATCTGTGAATACAGACCGATACTTATTGTTCTTACAAGGAGCATAACACTGGCCATGCTAACCCGACTATAGCTAGCATTCTAAATTAAATGGTTTGAGAAAATATTACATTTATTATCCTGTTCACAATTTGTGCTACACAATCCAGCGATGGTGTTCATGTTTCAATGAGACACAGTTCACTTTAGTAAGACACATTTTTATTCTTTTCTATTAGGCTATATAGGCTAAACAGTTCTGGTGCCAGTATTGAGCCCTGAGGTACACCGCAAACAAGAGCTTCACATATTGCTTCTGTTTGTCAAGTAGCTTTTCACCCTGTTTAACACCACACCTCTGATGTCATACCGTTCTAATTTATAATTCATTCATTCATTTTCTACCGCTTATCCTCACGAGGGTCACCAGAATGCTGGAGCCTATCCCAGCTGTCTTCGGGCGAGAGGCCGGGTACACCATTCACACTCTCATTCATACCTATGGACAATTTGGAGTCGCCAATTAACCTAGCATGTTTTTGGAATGTGGGAGGAAACCGGAGTACCCGGAGAAAACCCACGCATGCACGGGGAGAACATGCAAACTCCACACAGAGATAGCCGAGGGTGGGAATGAACTTGGGTCTCCTCTCGACCGCCTTGCAGCCTAATTTATTAAGTTATTGTGATTTAATTGAACAAAATATTTTTTTATACAATTTTAAAGTATTCTCTGAGTAAAGGGAAGCCAGTGCAGACTTGAGCGCTGGACTAAAATGGTTGAATTTATTGGTTTAGTTGGAACTTGAGCAGCAGCATTCTGGATGCACTGCAGATGTGTTACAGCTCATTTCTAAAGATCAGTTAGCAGGCTGTTAGCGTTAATTGAACCACAGTATTGTGAAGGACTGTATGACTTATGTAAAGGATGCCAGCCAGTGAGTTCACCTCAATCCCTTAGCGTTAAAAGCTGTGCTGAACGCTTGGTCAGCGCTCTCGTCTCCCAGTATGAAGCTCCTGTGTTTGAGATGTCGGACAGGCAGAGTGAAGCAGGCGGGTTACACATGCACTGGTTATATTTCTGGGTATGCCTGCCTATGCCAGTACCACCTAACCACCAATCACTGCTAAAATACTAACATCCAGGAAAACTGGGTTAGGGTGGGTGTGAAAAGTACACATATTCAACAGGTGCCAGTCAATTTGGCTTTGCGGAATGTAAGGTGGTCGCACTGGACGTACCTGACCTTGGGCGGAATGCATGTCTGGCTGAACCAGGCGACTAACTTGCATTTCACACAGACCCCAGGAAATGATATTACCATAAGTGTATGCAAGTATAAATGCAGACACCTGCCGTACTGCCCACAAAAAACAGGCCTTTCAGATATAGAAAGGTTAAGTTGTCTATCAGAATCAACACCAAATTAGATGCAATAGTAGCTATTAGCCTGAAGCATTTCCACTGCATTGACACATAACTGTACAAAAGAGACTCGACAGACCCAATTTCATTAGCGGCATTTCCCATCAGAGCAGTTTCTATGCGTTATAATTACTAGGCGATTTAGTGAGGGCGCTGAAAATGAAATTGATGTTCAAACAAGAGAGCAGCTGTCAGGAAAAGCAACCTGGGGTGTAATCCATATAGTCAGCTTGGGACAGCAGGTTCTCTATTGATGAAGGCCTCACTGCAGCAGGCATGACTTGGAACTTTAGTGCTTTAGTTGGAGTTTATAAAGATGCCAACTGTCTACTTCAGGACACTCCAACAAGCAAGATGAAGTGCAGGCTTGTTGTTAGGTTGGAGGTTGAGTAGAGCATCGCCCTGATTTATACGGAATGGAACTGAAAAAACAACAACATTCTCTCCTTCTACAAGGGCCTACAATTTGGGAGTTAAAATAAAGGGGAAACGTTCATATTTACTGGAGATGTGTAAATGTCAATATCTTTGCTACTTGCTAAAAGTAATGATGCTTAATCAGTGAGTTTTAGCGCTAGAAAAAACTAGGCCAAGTTTGTCACATTAGTGTTTTGACATGTGACCTGTTGGTCTCCGACTGTGTGCTTGTTTTAACATTTATGCTTATGGTTTGAATCATTTTTTGTCTTCCTAAAATCGGTTGTATTTAACTTTTGGCTGACGTTCTTGTAGTTATGTGGACATATGTTAAGTTAACAAAATTGGTCATATTTTGTTTGGTATGAATAACTTCCATCAATTCATGCTACATTTGGTACAGCATTATGAATATAATATATTATGTATGAGTCACTTTGACCGAGATCATATCATAAACTCACATTTCGCACTTTCGCACAAAATTATCAATGTTTCAATTAAGTCTTGTGCAAAAATCTAATTCATTTCAATGGGCAATTCAAAATTACCTAGTCATTTGGACACATATCAAAAAGTAACATAAAGCACACACACAAAAAAGAAAACTAACGAACAAAGGGTTATTTTAAACACAATTTAGTTCAGCAACCTGTTCAGCTGTAAAATAAACTTTCATGATAGGTCAGTTTGTAAAATACGGCCATGAAATGAGTCACACCAACCGCGGTTGCCGCTGTGGCCGATTTGCCATTAACTTAATACAACCCTTGAACGGCATGATTCACAGTGCAGCCACTTGTAGACCGGTGTAATCAAAATAGTTCATATTATAATTATATTTAATATTGTATGAAATATAATTACACACAATTCCACTATAGTAGTGTACATAACCTGAGTATGTCAGTCCAAACAGCTTGTGGCGTTCACTAGGACACCCAGTTCAGTCAGCATTTGCTATTAAACATTATTGGTATCCATTCATTCATTTTCTACCGCTTTTCCTCACGAGGGTCACGGGGGGTGCTGGAGCCTATCCCAGCTGTCTTCGGGCGAGAGGCGGGGTACACCCTGGACTGGTCGACCAATCTGGTCAGCCAATCACAAGGCACATATAGACAAACAACCATTCACACTCACATTCATACCTATGGACAATTTGGAGTCGCCAATTAACCTAGCATGTTTTTGGAATGTGGGAGGAAACCCACGCATGCACGGGGAGAACATGCAAACTCCACACAGAGATGCCCGAGGGTGGGATTGAACCCTGGTCTCCTAGCTGTGAGGTCTGTGTGCTAACCCCTAGACCCCCTAGACCCATTATTGGTATCCAACAAATTAAAATGATCATGCAAAAAATAATGCTGTCAAAGTCAAGGCAACATATTCAGAAGGTTTCGGCAATGGGCCCATGTTCCAATTCATCATGAACTAATAGTTGAATAAACGGAAGTATATAAAACATGCAATCGTGTTTATGACACAAAAGCAAAGCCATCAAATAACAGACTTTTTTTCAGAACTAGCCGCTACAGGTGAATGGATACAACTCGGAGGCAAGTAGAGGTGATGATGCAACTGCACAATAGTAGAGATCATATTTGGTGCGGTCTTAAAACAAAAATGCATTTCATAAGAGCTTGGCATGCATCTTTCCCATATAATTACATGCTCCTCAGTAACCAAGAAGTGAAAAGGCATGGAGCTGCATAGCGTCAACTAAGGGAAATTTTAACAACTACACATGCGTGCATGTGTGTGCAAACATGTGTACATGCAAATGCTTGCACACAAAATGTGAAAACTGCAAATAGTTCATATTTGTAAATACATTTTATTTATACTACCATTTTTGTGTTGTTTATGTTGTGGCATTGTTATTTAGATGTATTGGCTAAGTATTGTCTTTTATTACACACAGTATAATTGTAAAAAGACAGTCCAAAAATATGCATTTCTTTTAAATAATATGTTGATATACACATTTAAAATCCAAACTACACAACAACAACAACAAAAACCCACAGAGCTTTGTAACTGAAAACTATCAATCAATTCATGGTGGTATGGATACTATTGATATTTGGATCAATATGCTCACCCTAATTTAACAGGAAGGATGTGGTAAGATGTCAGAGAAATAAGTTATTCATTCATTTTCTACCGCTTGTCCTCACAAGGGTCGTGGGGGAGCTGGAGCCTATCCCAGCTGTCGTCGGGTGAGAGGCAGGGTACACCCTGGACTGGTCGCCAGCCAATCACAGGGCACATATAGACAAACAACCATTCACAGTCACATTCATACCTATGGACAATTTGGAGTCGCCAATTAACCTAGCATGTTTTTGGAATGTGGGAGTAAACCGGAGTAGTCGGAGAAAACCCACGCATGCACGGGGAGAACATGCAAACTCCACACAGAGATGGCCAAGGGTGAAATTGAACGATGGTCTCCAAGCTGTGAGGTCTGCGCGCTAACCACTTGACCACCGTGCAGCCCCGAAATAAGTTATATGAGTCAAAAATAATAAAGTGCTTTCTTTCAGCAGTAAAGGCTTAACTGCCTTATCTGTCTCTCTGGTATCAACGACCCTCATCTTTTTGACGATCTTTCTTCTTCCTGTATCGCTATCTTCCACCCAGTCTGTAGGGATTGATTTATGACTCCAGCTTAACTCTTGGCCACAGTAAATGCCCTGCTGATAGTTATTGTGTAATATTGCTGTAGAGTCTGTCTGGCCAGTCACAGCAGGTACTTTTGGAAGACAAGTGCATATGAAGAACACCCAGAGGTGTGCATATGTCAAACAGGTGAAAGATGACAGGCAGTTTTTATTCCGGGCACAGATCGTCTTGCTTGGCTTGAGCTGAACAGCAGGTACAGACACAGTGGCACTTCACCTAAATTAATCGCTGACCCTCTCACCACGAGGCAGACTGAAGAGTTATGGAAGACGTGCCATGCTAGGACAGACAGCAAACGTGGGTAACAGTAGGACGGTGGAATGTTTGATGAGGGGAATCAAAGCAGAGGCCAGGAGGTTAAAATGGATGGATTAGCTGTGTTATCGCTGGGGCCACTGAGGTGTAGCACAAGCCATCCTTTCCGCCTTAATGTCACATCTAACTGGCTGCTTCGCTACTGTTCTTCAGTACGTTCCTGTGAGAACTGCAATGTTGCATTAGAGGGGCGACGTTCAATAAAAATGACCCAGTTTTACACTAGGTCAAACTCTTTGTCCCGGGACATTAATTGACACACATTTTGTTTGTAGCAAAATACAATTCTACAGGGTGTATCAAAATAGTAGACTCTCCAAAAAGTAGTCACTGATGTTAATTTTTTTTGTTTGTTTGGTTCTTCTACGCTCTGATACCCTGATTAATCCCTCGCGCAACGCCATTTGCACTAGGGTAATGGATGTAAGTTTGTGTCAACTTCGTTCTCAACATGACCTCCATTTCTTTAGATACACAGTTGTATCCTGCACTGTTCGCCTGATCATTCCCCTGTCCCTCCGAAGGATGTTAACCTTTCGTGTTCAATGTCGTTGAGGTCATTAACCACGTTTACATGGACCCAAATATTCCAATTCCATTCGGGTTATTTGCTCAAATGGAAAGAATGTAACCTTTGTATACACCTCATTCCGAAAGAAAAGTGCCAATCAGAATGAATATATAATCAGATTCCCAGGGGTGGAATATTCCTTTCCCCAATCCGATTGAGGTATCTTGTACCCGCTCAAACGGAAAGTTGTCAGGGTGCGTTCTTCTTCGTGGTGTTTTTCTTCTTTGGCGGTTTATTGCCAGTTTATGGCAAGCAGCTTTCGTGTGAATTAGCGCCATCTGTGGAACAGAATCTAAACCCTTCTATACGCCATTCAGTGTAAGTCCAGTTTTATTAAAAAAGAAAATACATATCTATATAAAACATGTGCCGAGCTCAATTATAAAATATTAGCAAGATTGAACTTTATCTTTTCCTGTTCCCGGGTGCGTTCTTTCAGCGAATGCTGAGATATGACGTAACACGCAGCTCCAGACGTTCTTCGATTTAAAAAAATGGAGACGAGCAATCGGCACTGGATTGCTAAGGAAAGTTTGTTTTTGATCCAAACTAAATTTCAAGACTGGATGAACGAAAAACTGGCAATACGGAGTTATTCCAACAAGTGAAAGAAAAACTGGAGGAAGTCGGTATCACGTGATGTTGGTGTTTACGCCCCATTGACATTCATTGCAATAACATGGTCACCAAAAAGATCTGTAAACCGATCAGTTACCGTTCTCCTGCGGTGTGTTGAGCACCATCTTGGCCCCACCAAGCAGATGCCAACCGACCGTTTTGTTGAAGGCAAAAACGCGGCATTCCTCTGATATTACAAACAACACACCATTCGTAGATAATCTGCACCGTTGATGTTGCCGAAAAAGCACAGTCCAACAATTAAACAATTTCTCACAAGATTGGTCTTGGTCTGGCTATCGTAGCATAGAAGAACAACAACATGTCTATTTTTATCGCACGTCTTGCATAAACGTCAACCCTCCTGCTACCTTGGATTTACCTCTAGATCCGCCCCTGTCTCTCATCAATTGCCATAGCCAATGGAAACTAACAAGCTAAATGCATAGAGAATAGCATCCCTCCCAAAATCTGGCAACACTGACCCTGATCCTTCCTTCAGGACTTTCTTGAATATCGACATCTGTAAACTCGTAGCTGACTCATTCATTGAGGATCCACTCTGCACCTGCCATACAGCCGCCGCTTGCTTTAATTGTTATCCTTTGCAGTTTGAAGTATTGCTTTTAATGAGGGCCACAGGCATCCAAGGTTAGCAGATAGGAGGAAGAAAGAATAACGTGATGAAGCATTTAAGTTTCAGAGTGCAAATGGGCCCTAATTAAGCATCTAACGTTATCCCTTTTCCCTCAAATATTGAAGCTGGCAGCAAAGATGTGTTGATATCACCAGTGCAATGTGCCATCTCACTCTGCTTTTTTTCTCACAGTCACGGTTCCGTATGATGCTTACGGCCATATCTCATTTAGACTGGATGCAGAGGGGGTCCAATCACTGCTGGGTGAGAGGGATGCTATGTGAGCTGGTCCTGGAGCCCAATTCATTTTCCTTCACCACAGGGCCCCAGCTTATGCAGTAGTCCTGAAAAACAGTATCTGCAGTATTTACAGCTGCAACAGCAAACACTAAATATGGTTAATCTAAGGAGCATATGAATTACAGTTTCAGCCAAACCTGCTATTTTTAAAAATTGTATCCGAAAAATGTATCCGAATAAAGCAATACATGGCTAAAGCCACACAAATACATTTTAAACACTTTAAAAATGGCTAAGAAGCTGAAACACTTATCCAGTGGTACCAAGGGATACCAGTGTCCCGGCTAAGGAGTGTGTTCTTTCTTTTTTTATTCTGAGAAGTGAGCCGTCTCTTGGCTGATTTTTTTTTGCTTGAAAATGCGAGCTAATTAGCTAGTTAACGTCAGGCATAGCCTCAGACATCTATGATGGGTCTTCTGTCATTTCAATGCTAACAGCACTCTTTGGCTGTGATTGAAACCGCATACTAACTACTACATACTTCCATGCCCATACTATCCACACTCCGTACTGCATACCCAGTCCATCAGACAGTATGCAAAGCGTTTACACTACAGAGTACTACACGATAACCCACAATGCATTGCGTTCCTACCTGAGCTGAAATCGACAGGCTGAAGCTGATTTCACTTTCGCTCTAAACTCTTTAAATACATCACTTTATTGAGTTTTTTTTTTTTTTATCAGGCGAGAAAGTGGCCGGTTAGATCCCGAGTGTGCCATATTTGTTCAAATACCAACCGTTTACAATTTAGTTCGGACAAATTCGGCAGAATTTAAGCTAGCCGAAGTGAGCAACGCGCTTCAGGTTATTTTCACAAAATAAAACACCTCCTTACTTTTCTCATTCAAAAAACCATAGTGATAAATCACTGCTTTTACTTTGAAAACAAGAAACAAACCAACTTGCAATATATCATGCTTGGCACCGCCATTTGGTCCATCCAGCAGCTCAGTGTTCAGCCAACGTTTTTTTTTTTTTGTTTTTTTTTTTTACGTCACGTTGCGTTGCATCCTGGGTAATTTAAGTGTGAGTAGTTAGCTGAGGATACATACTCAACATTTTTGGAGAATGCAGTATGCATCCGGGAACTTAGCACAAAGAGATTTATACACCCCTACTTATTATAGATACAAACGTTTTCATCTGTGATTATGTAAATGTGATTGGGTTAACTGTGTACAAAATGTGATTAATCATAATAGAATAATTTAATCGATTGACAGCCCTAGTCCAAACACATGAAAACATCTGTAAATTGATGATTACTTTGTGTTATGTTCTAAATCTGAGAATAAATGTAATTATTTTGTCATGAAAATATTTTTTTCCTGTGTTGTTTCATAGAAGTAATAACTGGTTTAGATGTTTGAGGTGTCACTAAAACCAAAAATATGGACTTGAGTCACCATTCTGCTTGAATTTGCGTCTCTTTTCTTTCTGCAAAAAGAAAAGATTCTAAAGTTTGTTTACATAGTTTCAATGTTGACGTAGTCCTATAATGAGTGGGTCTTGAAAGTTCAGCCAAAATGCCCCAAAACTAGAGCATGGAGCTCCCTTCTCTGGAAATGGCTGGCAATCAATGAGTTAATATACTGTGTGGAGCCAACTGTTTCTTAATGTATTTTTTTAAATCACAAAACATCCATGATGATGCATATTTATGAATTACCACCACCACCGAGCGGACTATTGTCATGCACTACACTGGTATGTAAACAGTATTTGACAAGGTGTAAATAAGTTGTCATTTCGTCTCGACACAGCATGGCCGCGTGTTGTTTAGATACCTCTGAAATGACGATGGTACATTCTTTTAGCCGTAAAATTCAGAGGTCTTCAAAATGACTATCCGTTACGGACAATGCATTTTTGCCGGATAGGTTATTAAGTTTTCTTCAGCTTGCCACTATTTTGGTTTGTATCTCAATACATATAACCTGCATTGTCTGGTCACAACATTAAGTACGCTTGCAGTGTGTAAATATATGTTTTCATGTGGATGTGTTTTTTTTTTTAACTCCACTTGTGTGACAAAGCCACACCAATTATTTACAAATCCATCAATGTTGTTAATTATAAACTATATATTTTATTAATATGGAGCAGGCTGCACAGTGCATGTTCTCCCCGTGCATGCGTGGTTTTTCTCCGGGTACTCCGGTTTCCTCCCACATTCCAAAAACATGCTAGGTTAATTGGCGACTCCAAATTGTCCATAGGTATGAATGTGAGTGTGAATGGTTGTTTGTCTATATGTGCCCTGTGATTGGCCGGCGACCAGTCCAGGCTGCCTCCAGCATGCCCGTGACCCTTGTGAGGATAAGCAATAGAAAATGAATGAATGAATGAATATGGAGCATGCATGCGTTAAGAACTGTAAGACCTAATTGTCAGAACAAGTTACAGAGATTGTATACCTCAACTATGACATTGATCCATGATGTGAGAAATGAAGCTAACATGATTTTATCAGAAGTGCCTACAGAGAAAAAAAGAGAACTTGTCCACAGCACATACACCCACTGCCTTAGCCTTTCAAACACTATACTGTAAGTTATACAACTGAATACAGTACTTAAACCCTTGAGCACCAAAACTTTTAGCCACCTCGATAACAACCCACCATTTTGTCAGTTTGAAAAGAGCATTTTGAACAGAAAGACTTTTAAAAGAAGAGTCTAAAGAGAACTCCATGGAAAGCATCATTTGCTGTCCAGCAGTAACACTATGTTCAAATAATTTAACATGAAAATATTTAAATGACCATTTGTGCAGAGATTGGCTGTGAGTAGAAGTTTGGGTACAAAAAGTACTGCATAGATTAAAAAGTAATAAAGGTACATATCCATCCATTCATCTTCTATGGTGCTTGTCATCACTAAAAGGTACACTAAATAAAAGTTTTTTTTTTTTAAATAATATCAGATGAGTAAGTAGTCAATATATAGATTTCATAAGCCACACCAAAGCCTGATCACTGCCATACCTGTTCTCAATCAAGAAATCACTTAAATTGGGCCTGTCTGACAGACTGAAGTCATGAAGTTGACCAAAAGATCCTCAAGGAGTTGCTGGCCAACCAAAATTACCCCAAAAGCACAGCGACATTTCATCCAAGAGGTCACAAAAGACCCCCAAAAAACACCCAAAAAACTGCAAGAATCACTTGCCTCAGGACGAAAACCACTGCTAAATAAAAAAGAACATGAGGGCTCGTCTCAATTTAGTCAGAGCAGATTTTGATGATCCACAAGATCTTTGGGAAAATACTCTGTGGTTTGACAAGACAAAAGTTTAACTTTTTGGAAGGTGTGTGTCCCATTACATCTTATGTAAAAATCATGCCTCATTTCAGAAAAACAACACCCTAGCAATAGTAAAATATGGTGGTGGAGGTGTGATGGTCTGAGGGTGTTTTACTGCTTCAGGACCTGGAAGACTTGCTTTGATAATGTAGTTGTAGTTGTAGTTGTAGATATGTAGTTTCTTGCCTCTGAATGGCTGAAGAAAAACAAAATGAAGACTTGAAGTGGCCTAGTCAAAATCCTGATCTGAATCCTATTGAGATGCTGTGGTGTGACCTTAAAAATGTGCTTCATGCTGGGAAACCCTCTAATGTGGCTAAATTACATCAATTCTGTGGAGAAAAAGTGGACCAAAATTCAGACTCATTGTAAGTTACAAATGTTTGATTGCAGTTGTTGCTGCTAAGGGTGGCCCGACCAGTTATAAGGTTTAGGGGGCAATCACTTTTTTCACACAGGCCATGTAGGTTTGGATTAAAAAATATATATTCTCTATTGACTAATATTTACATTTGTTTGCGGATATGAAACATATAAATGTGACAAATATGCCAAACATAAATCAGAAAGAGGCAAACCGTTTTTCACACCGCTGTATAAAAATGTAGTTCTCAGTTTGATTGGATCTTATATATATCTTTTGACATGACAATGTTGCTCCATCTATCCTGTCTATGATAGAACTTAAATATTGTACAGTAATATACAGCATTTGCCAGTTTACAGGATAAAATAAAATGTTGTTGATTGGTGCAGCTGCTTTTGAAGCAGGCAGTATTGTTTGAGTACCAGGATCATACAGGTCACCTTTTCTTGTGAAAGGATGGATGTGGATGGACCATCAGGCTTATTCTTTTCACAGTACTAATGGACAGGGAAGGTGTGAAAAGCATCAGATGCTCATGCCCCTTCCACCACTTTCACTTACGTCAAATTAACCATCATGTGTTACTTTTGGTCCGCCTTTCTAGCCCTCCTAATAAAAAGGCATACCAAAAGTGAAAGTTGCCTTTGAACCACTTGCAGTAGACACGTGGCTTTTTGGTTCTTTTGAAACCTAACAAGCTGAACTTTTCTACTTAAAAGTTCAAATCTGTCCAAGTGCCGGATGACACTGACATTTTCTGATATTTTCATTTGGAGGTACAGACTTGATCAAAATCTTAAAACCAGTAGAAAAATAGCTAGAATTTACTTTGTGCAAATTTACACTGCAACTGGAACTGATGACCATTTTTTTATACTTTATTTTTATTTATTATTATTATTTTTTTTTTTTAACAAAACGTCAACAGCAATACAAACACACTCAAAACCAAAAAGGGGGCACTGGACATACATAGCACACAATTTGGCTATCCCACATTCCCTCTCACGGTGCAATTTGAGTCATTTCCTTGATTTTTGTCCGTGAACAGTATCCATTTCACCCATTTTTCTCCACACACGTCTTTTTCAGTCCTCAATCTATGTGTCAATAGTTCCATGTCATGTATTGTGTTCATCACACAAAGCCAGTCCTCCAGTACCGGGGGTCTTGGATTAAGCCATTTTTTGGTAATGGCTTTTTTTACCTGCTACTAACATGATTTTATACAAATACCTATCTTCTCTTAACACAAAGTCTCCCTCCAGGTGGCCCAGATACAATGTCTCACATGAAAAAGTCACACTGTAACCCAAAATCCTCTCTATGGTTTTACATGCCGTCTTCCAAAAATGAATGATATTTGGGCAGAACCAAAACACATGTGAAGGGTTGACATTGACTGTACCACACTGACGCCAGCATGTCTGGGTAACGTTAAGATATTTTTGTTTAATTTCTGGTGTAATGAAAAATGTAATTATATTCTTCCAGCAATGCTCCCTCCAGACCCGAGATGATGTTTGTGGTGTTTTGGGTCATAATCATACCCAACCATTCAGTTTCTGTAATGTTTGTTTTGAGCTCTTTTCTACCATTTTTCTTTAATATAATGAGTATTCGCCTTTCCCTCCATAAAATGTTTTATATAGTGTGGATACTATTGTGGTAGTTTTTGATTTGTAGGCAGACATTGCCACTGATGACCATTTTTATAGTAATCCATAATCTCTATTGGATTTAAATCAGGGGAAATTGCAGGGTAGTCCAAAAGAGATCATTCTCCCTGAAGGCATCTTTGGGCAGCAGGTCTTAGGAGGTAGAGCGGTCGTCCTGTAACCAGTAGGTTTGCGGTTCGATCCAGAGACCATGTCAAAGTCTCCTTGAGCAAGACACTGAATGTCACGCCCTGTGTGGGTTCCCACCTGACAGTTTGTTTGAGTTACCTTCTGGGCTTTGGTTTCCATTTTTGACACTTATTTTGTATTGGACTTCCTGTTTTGCCTCATCTGCCTTTGTTGTCATAGTCACCCACACCTGTGTGTGCTTCTCCCTGAGTGGGATCATTATCATTTGTACGTCTGCTACCTGAGTTGCTTTTTTCCTGCTGCTGCAATTTTCGCAACAAATAAATATTATTTACCTGCATTTGGTCCTGCTCTGTGCATCCTGGGGTCGAACCTTAAAGTTCTCGAGACCGACCGTGACACTGAACCCCTAATTGCTCCTGATGAGCTAGTTGTTGCCTTGCATGGCAGCCTCCACCATCAGTGTGTGAATGAGATGCATATATTGTAAAGCACTTTGGATAAAAAAGCGCTATACAAATGCAGTCCGTTTACCATTCGGTCAAGCCAGCATTGTGAACAGCAGTGGTGGCCGGTTGAAAAACCCAGCTGTGACCACACAGACGTGGGCTCTCAGTCATGAGGGATGGCGCTGCAATATCTGCACCTAACCATCCACCGTTTGACGACTCCGCACCACCTGAAGCTTCAGTGTTCCACTCAATGAAAAAGCACCCCAGATCATGATGGACCCCTCCTCCACTGTACCAGGTACAGTGTACAACTCAGGTGGGATCTCCTTGTCATGCCAGTAACGTTGGAAGCCATCTGGACCATCAAGGTGACATTTTCAACTGGTCTTAAGATTTTGATCAGGTCTTTGTGTACTGGAAAAGAGAACGGGACCATAACTTGAGTCCTTGTCTAATCTCAATGTCACATTGGGCAGAGATGCCATTGGATTCTCCATCCATCATGTCTTGATGGTGCTTTGTAAATACAGTGATAGTTTACACTTACAGCAGTGAGACAAACGCTGTTATTAGTGAGAAGAGCACATTCTTTAAGCAAGCTGAAGTGCCTTTGGCGCTTTCCTGTGCAAGTTTTGGATAGTCAAAAAGAGCATTTGGATGTTGCTGTGTGTTTTCCCGTGTTAACCACCGTAGCCATGGCTTCCTGACACTACAACATATCGTAATTATCTTGTCAACTTGCTGTTTTACTGTGACCATTGTTGGTTATCATCTTGTTTTTAAAAGTGGGGATACAATGCCTCCCTAGACCTTTGGCAATTAGAATTATTATATTATTGACATTATAAGGCTGTTGCTTGATTAATAGCTAATGCTATCACCGCAACAGAGACACCATCATATGGTTGCTGGTCATATAACAGCAGAAGGCCACATAATGATATCCAAAAAGCTTCCATTTATTTTGTGTGGAAACTAGGACATCTACAAACTGGGCAAATACTCTGCCATCAAAACATTTTACAAAGAATTTGCCTCCAAGTTACAAATCAATTCAGCGGATAGCATACAGTAATGGGACTGTTTTAACCTGTGGCATTTAGCAGGACAGATTCCAGCAAGGGTCTGGGGCTACAAATCATGCATCCAGGCCATTTGGCCTTGGAATACGTGTGTATGTGCACCCTAGGGAATAGGTTACAGTGAGACTTCATCAAAAAATGGTACAAAATGTAAATAGCTGCAGGAAAAGCAGACTTTAAACTGACCAGGATTTTGAGGGAAAATCTTATTGCAATCCTCCTACCCCCACTGTTGCAATTAGGATTTGTTGTGTAATTTTACATTTTTATTTATTTTTTTCAACATTTTTTTGTATTTTATTTACCGTATTAAATGACATATTGCGGCACACACATGTCCGTGAGGACCAGGCAACTCATTATTTGACAGGAACCAATTATGAGCTATGAAAAAAAACTCACAACGAGTGTGTCAACCTATTGGAAATTGAAAAACGTAATTGCTCCACATAAGTCTTACTTGCGGTTTCATCTTACAAACATAAAACTGATCACACAGCGACTTAACACTTAAAAGGTACCAAGGAAATATACATTACATGTACCAATACAAGGTAGCATCTGCTCATGATACATTACTGCTTCAATGAATGTGTAGCTCAAACACAATGGGAAAATTGTTTTTATTTTGAACTTTATATTGGTACATTTTTGTATATTTCTTAGGCCTATGTTTGGGGTGTTAAGTTGTTGTATGATGAATTTTGTGTTTTCAACAAAATGGCACGGTGACTCAGACTGGTACGGTTATAGAATAGAAAAACGTCCTGCGATTTCCAATTGGTTGACAAGCTTGTGGTAAGTGTACTAATAGCTTGTGATGAGCGCCTGCCAAAGAAAGAGCTAATGTTTATTCACTAACTCACAAAGCAGAAGGAAATTAATGAATGGATACGGTGCACCATATGTGCATCCATGATCGTATTGAATGTGCATTTCAAGTGTTTTTTTTACAACCTGAGAAAACGTTTCAATAAAGTCATAAAGTATCTCCTTGAGAAGATGCACAAACATTGTTTTATTCAAAACTGTTCCCATCGTTCCACATGGAGCCAAAGTTCCACTGACAGGGTGTTCATAATGAAGGCTCATACATGAATTGGAGTCTGTCATATCAGCCTTCCCATGAGCCTTTCACTTTAAACCTAACTTGTTAAAGTTAGGTAGCTTCACAGTTGGATCGGCACACCCCTACATAAAATGCCAAATATGTACTACTATAGTACTTTCACAACTCAAACTGGGCCTGGAGGTGGTGAGTGGAAAACATGCATAATGCATGCGCATGCTGGTTGTGTTGTATGCTTTTTAAAAGTTGACAGCTATGTGTGTAGGGCAAATGTCAAATGCACCCAATGGCTTTTGCATGCACTAAAACAACAGCTGGAAGCAGAATAATTTAAGTTCACAGTGCAGCAAAGACATCAGGCACCCCATGATGAACGCCCTCAGTCTGTGTGTTTTGCTAATGGATCCCAAGTCATTCTGAAGCCAAATTCAACATTCAAGAGACTGTGTGTTGTCGTTTCAAGCACAGAGTGGACCCAGTACACAGGGAATGGACGTACTGTTGCCATGGGAGCATTATGCTAATCAAAGTATTGCAAGAGTCAGCATGAAGCGAGAGGCAGAACTGGCAAAAAAAGTTTTACTAGTTTACTCATAATGAGCACAATAGTCCTTAATACACAAAACAAAACTAATCAATCTTCTCAGGAGACAATGAGGTAAAGATGATGGAAATGAACTTTCCACCTTTAAGGTATTCAAAACGCTTTGGCACCGTTAGCATACTGATGAGGCAGCATCAGGAGCAACTGGAGGTTCAGGAGGATACTTCGATGGGATCACGGGAGGCCAGAGGATTCAAACTAACAACCTTCAGGTTGGGAAACGACTACTCTATTACCTGAGCTATGCTGCCCCGTGTTGCAAAGCTAGGTTAGATCAAGGCTAAAGGCCCAACCAAAAGGAACGAGGCTGGCAGGAAGAAAATGGGAACTACAAAAACAGGAATACAAAACTATGATAGAGCTGCTGCCTTGTTACTCTGTCCTAAAGAAGGAAGGGAAGGACTGTTGTTGAAAAAAATGGTATCATCCTAAGTAGGATAGAGAATACCTGAAATAAATACAGAACTTTTTATTACCTTTGTAAAACAAAGGGGTTAGACAACACCCAGTATGCATGGCGGTCTCTTATACTCCATAGCATGCAAATGAATTACATGACAATAGAAAGGGGAAATTCTGTCAGGTTCAAACTCCTGTGACACTTGTAAAAACATTTGCAGAAATACAGAAGAGACAGACTGTCACGGTTCGGCTTGAGAGCTTTAAAGTTCGACCCCAGGATGCAGAGAGCAGGACCAATAGCAGGTAAATAATGTTTATTTGCATGCAATAATTGCAGCAGCAGAAAAAGCAACTCAGGTAGCAAACAGACAAACGATAATGATCCAACAAAAGGAGAAGCACACACCTGAACTAAATAGAGGTGACAAATTAGGGACAGGTGTGGGTAACCATGGCAATTAAGGCAGACGGGGCAAAAGAGGAAGTCCAATACAAAACCAGAGTGTTCAAAAGGGAAACCAAAGGCCAGACAGGGAACATAAACAAACTGTCACGCACGAACCCACACAGGGCGTGACAGTACACCCCCCTCAAGGACGGATCCTAGACGTCCAAAACAGTTAGAAGTCAAAGAGGGGTGGTGGGGGGACCGGAGGTGGGTCGCCGACGGGACACCTCTGGGGGTCGGCCGGGGCGGCAGGCCCGGCGGAGCCAGCAAGACCCCTCCACGTGATGGAGGGAATGGTTGGGTCGGTATACACCCTCCGGGGGGCGCCCTCGACCAAGCGCGAGGTAGGCATCCTCAGGCGGGCGCCCTGGGTGTAGAACCAGGTCTCCGGCAGAAAGTCTAGAGGCCGTCGAAGATGCAGGCGTCCGGCCCTGACGCGGCGACGGCGAAGATGCAGGCGTCCGGCCCTGACGCGGCGACGGCGAAGATGCAGGCGTCCGGCCCTGACGCGGCGACGGCGAAGATGCAGGCGTCCGGCCCTGACGCGGCGACGGCGAAGATGCAGGCGTCCGGCCCTGACGCGGCGACGGCGAAGATGCAGGCGTCCGGCCCTGACGCGGCGACGGCGAAGATGCAGGCGTCCGGCCCTGACGCGGCGACGGCGAAGCAGCAGGCGTCCGGCCCTGACGCGGCGACGGCGAAGCAGCAGGCGTCCGGCCCTGATGCGGCGACGGCGAAGCAGCAGGCGTCCGGCCCTGACGCGGCGACGGCGAAGCAGCAGGCGTCCAAGCCAGAGCCTCTTCATCTGCTCCAGCAAGCCCTGCTCCTCGTCTTGCAGGTGGAGTGGGCTGTGCCTCGTCACTCCCCCTGCAGGTGGCGCCATCCCCCCTCTCCATAGGCAGGCCCCCCCTCTCGAAGGCGGATCCCAGACGCCGTCTGCCGCTGGACGTGGAACCAGGGACGGGAGGAGGGGGACCTGGAGGAGAGTCTTGATTTCCGCCTGCTCTGCTGCCCGGACCAGGTCTAAAAGGGACCGCAGGCGGGGTTTGGGCTCTGGAGGGGTCTGGAGCATCAAGCCGCTGCACACGGGAGCCAAGGAATGCTGGGGCTTGGGGCTGCGCGGCTTGGGCACAGGGGGAATCCGGGGGGTCACGCAGCTTGACACGGGAGCCGGGTTTTGGGGAACCTTGAGGCTGCGCGGCTTTGGGACGGGAGGGATCTCTGAGGCCACGCAGCTTGGCACGGGAGCCGGGTCTTGGGAACCCCAGGGGCTGCGTGGCTTGGGAACTGGAGGAATCTGTGAGGCCACGCAGCTTGGCACGGGAGCCGGGTCTTGGAAACCCCTGGGGCTGCGTGGCTTGGGAACTGGAGGAATCTGTGAGGCCACGCAGCTAGGCACGGGAGCCGGGTCTTGGAAACCCCTGGGGCTGCGTGGCTTGGGAACTGGAGGAATCTGTGAGGCCACGCAGCTTGGCACGGGAGCCGGGTCTTGGAAACCCCTGGGGCTGCGTGGCTTGGGAACTGGAGGAATCCGGGGAGCCTCGCCAATTGCCACGGGAGCCGTCGGGGAACGCACGACGGGCTGCGACTCGGCAACAGCGAGAGGGTAGTGCTGTGCAGTGGCGTGACATGGCGAGGCGGAAGAGGGCGGCCACACCTCTTGGCGACGTGCTGTGCGCTGGCGACGCCGCCGCGTCGGAGGGTGTGCAGCGTGTGAAGCCCTCGGCACTAGCGTGTAGTCCGGCCCCCATACCATGGTCTCCAGCTCCTTCGGCGTGTACCTCGCACACGCCTGCTCCAACTCCTCGAAAAAATGCCGGGTCCACTCGTCGAACTCGGGATCTCCATCGGGTTCGTCGAAACCAGCAGAGTAGGAGGGCGGGGGTACCTTGGCTCGCCGTGGAGAGGAGGACGAGCAGGGTTTCTCCTTCCGGCGCAGCGGCTTGCGTCGGCGTCGTGGGCGGTCTGGAGTGTTGTCGGTGGGTCCGGGATAAAACCACGCCATTGAGACGAGCGTGTCATCCGGCCCGCACACCATGTCCTCCAGTTCCCATGGCGGTCTCGCCATTTCCTCGTCCTCCATGGATTTGAGACGCTGCCAGGTCCAAAAATCATTCTCCGCGAGGTCATCGTCATATGGTTGGATCATTCTGTCACGGTTCGGCTTGAGAGCTTTAAAGTTCGACCCCAGGATGCAGAGAGCAGGACCAATAGCAGGTAAATAATGTTTATTTGCATGCAATAATTGCAGCAGCAGAAAAAGCAACTCAGGTAGCAAACAGACAAACGATAATGATCCAACAAAAGGAGAAGCACACACCTGAACTAAATAGAGGTGACAAATTAGGGACAGGTGTGGGTAACCATGGCAACTAAGGCAGACGGGGCAAAAGAGGAAGTCCAATACAAAACCAGAGTGTTCAAAAGGGAAACCAAAGCCCAGACAGGGAACATAAACAAACTGTCACGCACGAACCCACACAGGGCGTGACACAGACAACAATATTCAAAGTTACTCGCAGCGAGGAGAGTGAAACCACATACCCAGTGACATGCCACTCCACTCTGAATATGCAGTTGACACTCCTCTCTTTTTATTCTCTTTCGGGGGTCTCGACTACATGGTTGTGCAACTCTAGGGGGGAGGGGGGCAGTTGCACGAGCTGTATTTGTTTGTCTATGTGTGTGTATATATGTAAGAGTCATTACTTTTATTGTTTTATGAGTTCTTGGCACATTCTTGGTGGTGCATCCAGGCACCTCCAGGACCTGGGGGTCACTGGGGGTCTCTGATCAGGGCCATGGGAACCTTCCTTCTTCAGCACATTCAAACACTTTCTATAGTCTAAGTAAATGGATATAAGGATGATAACTAACATGATATTCATTCTATCTACATTTTATTCTAACTAATTCTTGTCACTCCCCTGATGCCGCCCTCATGTATGGTGGTTAGCCTACAAGAGGTCAACCATGTGGTGGGACCTCCTGATATCCCCTGTCCCATGAAGGGGAGCTTTGGTCAGGAAGTGACTTCCTCAGACACACCTTCGTTAACCCGAGGCTACATATAGCCTCCTGCTTGTCACGATCTGAGAAGCTGTCGATGGCTAGACCCCCAGGATGCAGAGACACCAGCGACAGGGTGCATGTAAAAGTAATTTTATTAAATACGGACATAAATAATGTTTCATAATCAAAAAGTCATTCTTGGCTAGTTAATTCTGTCTTTTCTGTCTGTCTGTTCTGCACACCAAAATAAGAGCGCAGGACAGGAAGTGACGACTCCTGGCTTGTGGAACATGGCTCTGCTGGGCCCACTATCCTTGAAGGCACTGCAGGATATGCTCGGATACAAAAGTTGAAGCTCTACAAAAGGCCATAAACTAATTCATATAATATGTAACCTATGTTATACCTGAAATATAAATGTTTCCATCACAGGACTCAGGAAAAGAAATACAAAAAGAAACCAGCAGGGGGGACAAATACAAAATAAGACAGGACATGGAAACGGAATGTGACAAAAGTAGTTTCAGACAGTTGAAATACTCTCATCTACTCTGATCTAGTACTGTATGTACAGTACATATATGTGTATGCCCTGTGGAGAAACTGCAGCATTTAAACATGGAGCATTTTATCTGCCTCACATTAATTTACATTTTGCTTCTTGTATTACATTATGAAAAAAGAGTTGCTGGATTATGTGATTATAGGTCAGGTTTCAGTATGTTTGTTTTTGTGCATAAATATAACTTATTTCTCCCCAAATTCTCTCTTTACTACTATGTATTATTATTAAATAGGGGTGTCACAATTACTCATGCTCATCTCTGTTTGTTTGCGAGGAGAGGCATTCAAAAGAGACACAGGTACGTAGTATGTATCAGGCAATGGAACAATCAACAAAATAGTGCAATTATTCCCTTATTACATTTTATTACATGCAATTGTTTCAATTGTTTTCTGTGTCCAAGGCCTTATTCCCTGTTTGTAAAGAGTATAACAATACATAAACGCATACATAATGCATAATAATTGGTAAGTATTTCCATAATACCTCATATTAACTCACTAGCAAGATCTCAGTGTATAGACTGGTCATATATCTCATCTTGTTTCATATTATCTACATACTGTATTGTATATAACTCTGGGAAAAAACTGTTGATTTTGGGTTGTTTATATTGTTTATTTTTCTATATTGTGTATTTTGTACTGCTTAACTGATTTTGTACTTTTGCCGCTGTGCAATGCAAATTTCCCCACTGAGGGACAAATAAAGGCATATCTTATCTTATCTTATCTTAACATGAACAACTCAACATTGAAAGTGGAAAAATGTTGATCTCATCAAGCTAGTATCAAAACAATACTGACACGACCCCCAATATTAATGTTGCTGATAGTAGGATTGATCTACCTTCTGCCAAGTCAGTCAGTCAGTCTAGCTCAAGTTTTTAAGTTTAAGTTTCAAGGCCTCAAGTTTCCTATCAGTTGTACAACTCTGCCAAGAAGTCAAGTGGAATTGAAGGCAGTGTTGCTCTTTGACACCAATTAGCAAACCCTTTACATTTTCAGATTGAAATCAATACTTAATACTGATTGCTAAAGCTCAACAAGGCTTCAAACTGATTTGTTGCCATCAAGTATGACTTAATTTCAACCTGCAAGGGGAAAGGTTGTGGAAGTGTCGTAACAAGCATTATGGCAATGACTGACTGATGTTGTTGTTTCCCATCCTTTTATGTTCATCAGCCGTCTACATATACAACATGAATTATGCAGGAGTACCTCATCAAGCCGTCTTGTACTAATGAGTAGAGAATTTAATACATGTATGAAAACCATAGAAAGTCTTCTTGATTTTTAGGCAGGTTTTGGTCTCTCTTACACACACACACACACACACACACACACACACACACACCCACACACACAGGTTTGTTTCTTGGCCTGGATTCATAAGTGATGATTGGTCATTAGACAAATGAGCACAATCATGTGTAGATAAGTGCAGTTTCACGCGGGCCAAAGACTTCTATTTGGGTCAGGAGCTCCTGCTGGTGTCAGAGTGCTGGGCGGGGGTGTGGGGGGGGGGCATAATACGGAGGAAGATAAAGAAAAGGTAGAAAATGTGACGGGCTGTTTTACAGACGTTAGTTTTCCTGAGCACTGTCTAGGTGCCCTTGAGCCAAAGGGGCCCTCAAACAGATCAGGGGCTCAACACTGCCATCGTTTCTATTGCATGTGTGTCTATTGGACAGTGAAAACTAAAACAACTAAACGACTAGCGAAACTTTCTACTGAATATACATAAAAACAATATTTAAAAAAAACATTTTACGTTGCTGAATATTGGATCTGGACAGTAGTGGTATGTGATACCACTCGATTTGCTATCGACCTGATACCAAGTAAATATTTGTCCTGCATGGTCAATATCGGTACTGATACTTTATTTAAAAGTTAAGGTGGCATCATCAATCTGAATCACTCTAAATCTGAATTAAATTGTATGACCTTTTTGATTTGGCCTTTTAGATGATTAATCAGTTAAAATTCGAGAAATAATTAGTGCAGTTTTTACAGGTATTATTTATTATCAATGTTACATAAGTTATATACAATAAATGTATTAAATACATAATTTAATACATCACAACTCCTATTGTAACACATTCTGATACTGCCTTTTCATTTTATTGAGGTATTTCAATTTGTTTCTATTTCTAAACTGGTAAATGAATACAGGAAGTGCACAAAAAAGGATTAGTAATTAATTTCTTCCTACTCCTTTTTACATCTGATATATCCCTGCAACAGTGGAAGCCTGACGACGAGTGGGCTACCTCCATGTCATGGCTGTGAAAACATTATTTTGTATCCTATAGTTGTCAGATGTTGTTGTTGTATACAGTGCATTCTATGACTGGAGGAGGACAAGCTGTCCGCCTGCCCAACAGCCATAAAAATCCAAGAATTCCGTTTGAGCCACGGTGAAAATGGCAAAAAAAAAAAGAAAAATGTCAGAGTGATGGAAGAGGCAATTACTAGCCAAAGCTGACCATCAAAAATTTTGAATAGGTCCA
Organism: Doryrhamphus excisus; assembly: GCF_030265055.1. Lineage (NCBI taxonomy): Eukaryota > Metazoa > Chordata > Actinopteri > Syngnathiformes > Syngnathidae > Doryrhamphus > Doryrhamphus excisus. The sequence continues at coordinate 6,271,422 of NC_080486.1, forward strand.
AAGTTTGAAATGACTACTGTCAACATCCAGACACGTCTGTACACCTATGCTTTCACGTTACAGATGGAACTGTGAAACAGAGCAGTGGGACAGGGCCTTGTGCTAAAAACAAAAAAAGTAGCTGAAGACAACATCCCTAGTAGGTAAGAGATGATAGATGATCTTGGTATCAAAGTAAAGGGAAGACCTTTGAGGGGCTGACATATTTATATACAGTATACTTATATTTATATACAGTATACTTGCCACTTGAGAAGTGTAAACAACACTGCTTATTATGTGAATGTACATACACTTCTGACCAAAATTTTAAGTTAAGTTCAAGTGGTTATCATTTTGGCCACACAGTCAGGAGATCGGGTAGACCTGGGTTCGGTTCTCCGCTTGGGGATCCCTGTGTGGAGTTTGCATATTCTCCCTGTAGGTGGGTTTCTCCAGGTACTCCGGTTTCCTTCCACATTCCAAAAACATGCATGTTAGGTTAGTTGGCAACTCCAAATTGCCCATAGATGACTTCTTTTCTCAAAGGCGACTAGCAACCAATATAATGACTTTTCCTGACGTTGTTGGGAGATTTTTCTGGTATTTGGGGATGTGAAAATGAAAGCACATATTGTTGTCCCTCCTGGAGTCTCCACAGGCTCCACACGCATAACTACAGCTCTCCTCTCATTATAAAACATCGCTATGCTCCTGTTAATTACATAGTGACTTGACTTGCTTCAGACTCAAATCAAAACTCTGTCACCTTTTTTTCCTCTGCCGTGCAGTGAGATTCACATGTCTGCATACTCTAGTCTAATGCACCTTCCCATTGCTCATCTAATTAACAGTCAGGAGAAGTCAAGATGCATTCACGGACTTGCGGTGAGTCACAAAGTTCTTATTAATTTAAAATTTCTGAAAAAAAAAATCACCACACTTGGCGAACGGAGCCGCAACAAGGACGTTGAAGACCCGCATGCAGCTCCGGAGACCCCTGACCTGGTACAACATTCCCAATAGCCTTGTGGAAACACTGGCATCTAGCGTGGCCAAGACAATTTTGTTGTAATTAACAAGAATAACTCAAAATTGAAAATTCATTCATTCATTCATTTTCTACCGCTTATCCTCACGAGGCTCGCGGGGGTGCTGGAGCCTATCCCAGTTGTCTCGGGCGAGAGGTGGGGGTACACCCTGGACTGGTCGCCAGCCAATCACAGGGCACATATAGACAAACAACCATTCACACTCACATTCATACCTATGGACAATTTGGAGTCGCCAATTAACCTAGCATGTTTTTGGAATGTGGGAGGAAACCGGAGTACCCGGAGAAAACCCACGCATGCACGGGGAGAACATGCAAACTCCACACAGAGATGGCCGATGATGGAATTGAACCCTGGTCTCCTAGCTGTGAGGTCTGCGTGCTAACCACTCGACCGCCGTGCAGCCCTAAATCGAAAATTATATTTCTATTTTAGGAAGGTTTCAGGTTTTATGAGCTGCTTTCTTAAACAGGTCAGCTGATCAGCTGATTCACTTTAACGGTTGTTTGCAATAATTAGCTTTTTCAAAATTTCCCATGTCCTATTTTAGCGCTACTTAGAACCTCCTTTAGCTCCAAAAGTGCAAAAAGTCAATTCTTGCCACTTTTCAACCACTCATCAAATTTTGATCAGGATTGTATGTCATGTGTTTATTGATATAAACGTTACGAGCTGCCCCCTGCACTGGGGCAACTTGTCACTGCCCAAGACCTGGCACTGTAATCTGTTATGAAGATCACCAAATCCGATGAAAATGTTTATTATTTGAGTAGCGTGTTTTGTTTTGTTTTTTTTATTCATGTGATGTAGAATTTATCTGTTCAATTGTGATGGCAACACTTACACTGTCCACTTGACTGGTGAGATGCTCCACTGCATCCTTGCAGTAGGTTCATGCGATGTAGGTTCCACTGTCCTTCAATCGCACATCCACTGGCAAAGAGTCCATTAAGTAATTCAATCCCAATCAATATGCTGTTCTTGGACAAGGTATACATCAGTATAGACGTATACTCTCATCTTCATCCATTTATTCATTTTCTACCGCTTATCCTCACGAGGGCCACAGGGGTGCTGGAGCCTATCCCAGCTGCCTTCGGGCAAGAGGTGGGGTACACCCAAGGCACAATCACAGGGCACATCTAGACAAATAACCATTCACACTCACATTCATGAATTGAGAGTTGCCAATTAACCTAGCATGTTCTTGGAATGTGGGAGGAAACCGGAGTACCCGGAGAAAACCCACGCATGCACAGGGAGAACATGCAAACTCCACACAGACATGTCTCCTAGCTGTGAGGCCTGCGCACTAACCACTCGGCAGTCGAGTAGCCTATACTCTCATCTTTTATTAGAAAAAAAAGAATTTCGTAATCGGCAGTAGAATGCAGGTAATTATCAACCAAATATAATTTCTCAACATAAAAAAAGGGAAAAGGCTTTTCAAATTTTCGCATTTGGAACTGAATTGTGTGTGCACATGTTTGCATGCGTTAAAATTTCCATTCAATGCGGAACCTCCATCGCACAACACATTGAGATGCCTTTTCATGTCCTGATTGTTGCGTAGCATGTATTTCAATGGGAGAGATGCAGGCCATGGTCTTATAACATGTATTTCTGCCACCTTAAAACTTCACCAAACTTTGTGTGCATTGTGGTGCCTCTTACACATACACAAATAAAAAAAAAAAACGTTGAAATGTATGAATATGTCTTTGGGAGCAAATGAGTTAATGGTCTTTGTCTTATTATTTGTCGGGTTTACAAAAACAACTACCTCCATTAGCTGGCTGTTGAAGATTATACTGTCAAATCTAAACCTTTCATTCTTCACTGTTTTCACACTGTTTTAACTTGTGAATTTAACAGCTTAACTGTTACATGCAAAAAAAAAAAAAAATAGATAAATTAAGGTGTTCTGTTATATTCATGGTTACATTTATGACACAACAAAAAGTTGGCTTGGGAGTGGTATGGATTTTGAGTAAACCTATAAAGACATTCTCAGATCCAGAAATAAGATCGAATGCATGACTGAAGTTGTTTCACCAGCCAAATTGGAAAATTAGAAGCAAGCAGACAAACAGTACCCCCCCCCCCCCCCCCAAAAAAAAAGGCAGTGGCCGACGCAACACAAGATGTTTACAGCTCTACGTTTATGTACATACATAACAAAACAAGCCTACCAAGTGCTGAGCTGAGGAAAACCTTATTGGAGTCCTTTAAACATGAAATAACACCCCTATAGTCACCTTCAACTCTTATTACCCAATATATAAGGATTCATTATATTTTATATTTCTAAAAAAAACATTGATAGAGTGAAGTTTGACAGTTCTAACAAACTCTACAACAATTTCACCTCAAGCCTTCCGCCCTGAAGATACTATGAGGCACATGAACCTTTGTGAAGAACTTTCCCAGATGAGCCACACAATATGCTTTTGTACTGATGAAGGAGCTCGATGCTTATGCACTCCTCTGACTGAGGGCTTGCTTGTGCTGTCAACGTGGTTTTCTGGTCATTTCTTTTGGAGTGAGGTGAAATTGCTGAGCAACTGCTGCTGCATATATTCATAAGCTTAAAAATGTCCAAACAAAAAATGTATTTGAAATACGACATTAGACATTTTTTTCATGATAATACTGACCATGATGTTTTTGCAACAAGTTATAGGATTAATAATTCTACTTGTAAGTTACCATTAGTCTTGAACTATGGAAATAATCTGTTTCTGAAACTAGAGGTTCTGTGCTTCCCAGTGATATGCAGTAAATATTTTTATGATAACCCAAGGGACAGTCACAGCAGCCAAGTAGACCATACTTTTTTTTTTTTACAAATACATGGGCCTGTGTGACGAAGAAGAACAAAGTAGCAAGCTTTATATCAGTGAGTCTCAACCGCTCCCCAAAAGTAGGTCATGAAGTAGATGTAATGACCTGATGCCTGTGAATCGAGTTCTTGTCTGTACTTGCTTGTACTTGCTATGTCGCCACAAGGTGACATGTTTATTGGGTGACTTTGTCAAGCTGGAGCGCAAGTTCTTGAGTGCGCGTGAAAGAAAATTGAATGAGGACTGAACTTGCCTTTCGTTTTCAAGATTATCCAAATATTTGGTCAAAATAGAAAATTGATGCAAAAGAAGGCAAAATTCAGATCGTACAGTATGTCTACAAGCAACCAGTTCTATCTGAAAGCCTGTCCGTTTCAATACATTCATTTTAACTTGTCTAGTTTTGACATAAAATGTTTTGCTTTTATTTGCAGAAATCTCTACTGAAAGTGGACGGCATGCATGGTTGTCGATAAAGTTCACCAACGCATAAATTGACTAAGGCAAACAATTATAAGCAGCTGGTGGAAAACCTCCTGAAGTCCTACAAAGCCCTTGCTGCTATTTGTCACTGAAGATAGACTTTTTTGCATTCTCATCTATTGAACTGTGGAGAATTAAGTGATGAGCACGGGGAGCGACTCGAAAGGACATTGCAGCTTTGGAGAAAAAATATCATGTGGAATCCATCCATGCTTGCTGACTACTGTTGGAAAGTGGTCATGGATGACACTGCTGCTTAGTACAAGACACAAGCCAAAAATGGTTGTTCAGGAGGGTTATGATAGCATCATCTCGGTTAACCTCACTACCTGGCGCCATTCACATCCAGAGCAAATTATGAGTTTTGCCGCAGTTTTGATTGATTTTTTGGGGTTATCAAAGTCGTTCAGATGAGAAAAAAACTGAGCTGGCCGAATACAGATATTGGATATTAATAGTATTGAAGATAAACGTGCATATTAACGTACATAACGTCCAATTAATGTAAACTTACCTGATATGTTTACTCTGGTGCCAACAAGGTATTAGTGGTGCGCTTAAAAAACAAAACAATATTCAACAGTTAATCTACTTTGGACAAAATCTATGAACTTAACTAAGTCAGACTGACTACTATGTTCAGTCGAAGATAGCCATAATTAAATCCGATATTTGAGGAAATGTTTACATTAATGTTCAATGTTAATTAAATTGTAAATTAGGGAAAAAATATGTCCTTATTCAGTGAAATTGAGTAGAACCGAGTGAGTAAAATTGAATTCCATTTTTTGTGTTGGTCTGTCATAAAGCCCTGCAATAGCATTTGAAGCATGTAGTCATGAAAAACAACTGTAGTGATGAAAGAAGGGATCGAACCGCATACCGTACACACAGCAGATCGTATGACACTTCTGCAGCTGAAAAATAACATCATTCCAAGCAGACTGTCAGAATTCTCAGTGTTAAAGGGTGTTTCTTATTAGTAGTATGAGTAATGCCTTATTATGTAGGGATCGTAGCGGCGTGTCACCATTTCAGCTGCAATTATATTTGTTTGTGTGATGGGGCCATCTGCTTTCCATTCTCTCTGTACAATTCCATTAATTAGTACCGCAGTTGATATTAACAACACAATACTGAGAGATTACGAAGAAAGAAGAGGAGATGATGTGGGCGGGTGAGAGCAGAGACAGGAGGCAGGGGAAGTGAGGGAAAAAAGTAAAAAAAATGAGCAGGGCTATGATTGAAATTTACAGATGGTTATGAAGCTGAAGCAGATGGCACGTCAGATTGATTATCGTTGCCAGTGTTGCGTGATAGTTACAATGTGAACACGGAGCTCTCCCCTCATTTAAGATGACACATGGTGATAGAGACATGTCAGCTTGCAGGGTTTATCTCATTGTCCTTTTAGGGCCGGTCGTGTGTGCACCCATCCATCGCTGACAAGCAGATTACAGTTGTGCATAAGTATTCACAGTCGCAGAGTGCAGTCCTGATGGTATTGCAATATTTCACCAACTGTCTTGTTAAGGAACTTGTCTAATGCCGGTGTATCATTGCTACACAGGGTCTCGACAAAGTCTGGACATATTTTGCAAGTCTCAATTACTGTAAGTCTTGAGTCAGTCTTGATTCAAGACTTGCAAAGTCAAGTGAAGGCACATGTGATAGCAATGACAAAATGAATATTTTACTAATCTTCTCCCAAGTTCAGTCTAAACAATCCAATGGCCCTCATACTGTGTATTCCTTCCAGTGTCTCTGTGTCTCTATAGACAATTGCCGAAACAGAAGTTATAGGTTTGAAATTTTCAAGTGCTCACAAGTCATAAAAAAAAAATATTCACACACTTACCAAATAAAATAGTTGGAAACCTCATATTACAAATATACAACATAAGGTGGCCAGAAATATTTCAGTATTGAACAAAGCAAAATTTTTTCTCAATCAGAAATCACTCCACACTCTTTATTGCTCTCTGGTTCTACCATATCTTACTTATTGTGTGGAAATATGGGCTAATAACTATAAAAGCAATCTTCACTCGCTAAATGTACTGCAAAAAAGGTCAGTAAGGATAATTCATAATGCCGCCTACAGAGAACATACTAACTCCTTATTTCTAAAATCACAAATACTTCAACTTGCTGATATAGTTCATCTTCAAACAGCTAAAATAATGCATAAGGCTAAAAATAACCAATTACCTAAAAATGTCATCCAATACTTCTCTACAAGAGAAGAGAAATATGATCTCAGGGAAGAAGTACATTTGAAACACTTATATGCTAGGACTACGTTAAAAAGCCATAGCATTTCAGTATGTGGAATCAAACTATGGAATGGATTGAGTAAGGAACTCAAACAATGCACAACGATAAGACAATTCAAGAAACAATACAAGCAGTTGATGTTTGCTAAATACAAGGATGAAGAGTCTTGGACCAGTCATGATGTGCTATATACATCACTATATTGACACTTACTATGGTACCCATTATGTCATTGTATGGTCATATCACCTTGTACTTCGGTACTTTTTCAAAATAAAAATAAAAAAAACTTAAACTGTATCATGGAAAGCAGGAAGTGAACAAATTTAACGGTTACTGATTGTAAAAGTACCAGATGGAGGGGTAGGATTGAATAAGCTTTGCTTCTTCCTACTCCTTTTGGACATGTGGAACTGTGAACTGATTATGTGATGCATTCAATTGTAATCTGATGCATGTTCAAATGAAATTAAACCATTACCATTACCAAAATACCATGACCTCAAATGCTAATGAAATTAACTCTGGTAGCATGTTGACACATCCCGGTATTAATCTCTGCCCCTTACAGAAATATAAGGCACCTGATTGGACATGGAATACTTTGAATGGGGGACACATTTTATTTGACATTCTCACTGAAAGTACTGTATTTTCTAGTCATCACATTAATGTCTGAGCCAAGTCCCGAGTCACTGATGTCAAAGTCAAATTGCATGATATTGTCAATTTGAGTCCAAAGTCATCAACATTATGAGTCCGCACCTCTGATACAGACATTATCAAAATATTTCATTTAATTATAGGTATTTTAAATCACAAATCCAAAGGAGACAACATCTGATGTATAACAAAAAAGATTCGAACACGAAAAGAGCCCTCACAAAGGAGTTAAAATACATACAACAAAAAACAGAATAATAATCAGAGTCCAAACAAAAACAACAGGGAAAAGGGCTGGCAGGGAAAAAAATACTGAGCAGGGAACCAACTAAGGTCGCTGCTGGAGAAGCCAAGCAAGAAAGCAGATACTCACAGTACAGTCGAGTTAAAAGTCAGAAAGCAGTATCACAGAGCAAGAACCATGAAGTCGAGCTGAGCAGTGAGCGGGTGAAACTTGAGGTCCTGCCGCCATTTTTAAAAAAGCCAGGTGAGTAATTACTCGTACAATGATGTACAATGAAGGCTCCGCAAACAGAACATCACATGACGCAAGCCTTAATTACATACAAAATGTTGGTGAGCGTTTAAAGTTTCCTGGAAACCACTTTAATTTAGACTTCCTGCCAAGCATCTCAATAATAATATTTATAATGTGAAGGAGACGGGCTGCACGGCGGTCGAATGGTTAGCGCACAGACCTCACAGCTAGGAGACCAGGGTTCAATTCCACCCCCGGCCATCTCTGTGTGGAGTTTGCATGTTCTCCCTGTGCATGCGTGGGTTTTTTCCGGGTACTCCAGTTTCCTCCCACATTCCAAAAACATGCTAGGTTAATTGGCGACTCCAAATTGTCCATAGGTATGAATGTGAGTGTGAATGGTTGTTTGTCTATATGTGCCCTGTGATTGGCTGGTGACCAGTCCAGGGTGTACCCCGCCTCTCGCCCGAAGACAGCTGGGATAGGCTCCAGCAGGCCTGTGACCCTCGTGAGGGTAAGCGGTAGAAAATGAATGAATGAATGAATGTGAAGGAGACCTCTGTCCATCCATGTACTGCGCCACTTTTCCTCACGAGAGTCGCGAGTATGCTGGAGCCTATCCCATCAGGCTTTGGGCGAGAGGCGGGATACACCCTGGACTGATCAGCCAATTACAGGGCACATATAGACAAACACTCACTTACATTGATACCTGTGGACAATTACAGTCACCAATTAACCTAACATCCATGTTTTTGGAATGTGGGAGGAAACCGGAGTACCCGGAGAACATGCAAATTCCACACAGATGCCCAAGCAGAGAATTGTACCCAGGTCTTCCTGATCTCCTGACTGTGTGGCCTACATACTAACCACTCGTACACCGTCCACAATAAATTGATGTCAACAAGTCCATTATCGCTGATGCAATTCTGGATGAACTAAGATTAAAACTGAATCATTGCAGGTGTCTCGTTCCGTTCAGTACTGGAATGGACGCCTGATCTCAGGAGGAAATAGAAATGGGATTAAAAACACAAAAAGTTAAGACCAGATAAACGTGTCCTTTTCCTGTAAAATGTCACCTATGGACGTATTTGCATTTGGCCAGTGATATTCTCATTACCCCAGTGCAAAAAAATGTGTTCTAATGTGAAATATGATATGACATAAGATGAAGACACAGAGAGAGAAGATGCGGTAAACATCAAAGTGAGCCGTGTCTCTATGGCTGCTTCATAACCTCGTCAATTAGCAAGAATGGGGGCGACTCCGCTCCGGCGGTACAGTGGTCGTCTCCCAACATGAAGGTTGCTGGTTCAATCCTCCACCCCAGCATGTTGAGCAATATACCGAGCCGCCAGTTGGACTGACAGTGCTCCCATTTGATCTACAATATTGTTTTCAGCTCGCTTTTACAGCATTTTGCAGACTTTCTGCATCGCCTTTAGGCTTGCTTCCCATGTCTTGAAACTGCTGAATGAAGGTTGCCAGTTGCTCCCTCCCTGGTCACCTCCAATCCCTGAGTGGTTCAGTCGCTCCACTAAAGGCTCTAATCAGAGTAGCAGCTGTCTACAAACCTACGGGCCATCACTATTTGTGTCATCAACAACAAACAAGACTTGTTTTCATTACTCTGGAGAGACTTTTGTTGCGTCTCATGCAAAGACATGCATGTCTCAGCGGTAGTCACCCACAAAGTTCAGCAAAAAAAGATGACGTTCATCTTCCAAAGTATGAAAAATATACAAGAAAGGTAATGGCCTTGAAACTTGTTTTTGCAGAAAGAATCGTAAAAGAGAAACAAGTTTGACTTCCTTTCTGAAGATTAAAGTCTTCTTACAATCTTGGATAGTGTTTTTTTTTTTTTTGGTATGGGAATGTCAGTTTGAACCAGAAGTATTGCCACTACTATCTACTGTCACGACCATCAAATGGAACTAGCATCAGCACTCTATACTAACGAACTGTAATTGTATGCTTTTTGTCAGGTGCTGTACTTCCAGTATTGACAGTAGTCCCTGCTCAACATTCTTTCAACATTTTTTGGGAATTTTGCCCATCATTCACAATCATTATGTAAAACATGAACACATATTTCATTCCCTTTTCTGTGATTTATAGCAAGAGAAAACAAGTTAAAATGAGCTAGCTAACAATGCTTGTCATTGGGACACACCCATTTCAACTATGAAGACCAAAAAAACCCCTATAACAACATAGCATGGTTTAATATACATGCTGTGATCATGCATTAACACGTACGCTGATGATAACATGTAATAGTTGTAGTATCTTGCCGTATTTTCATGCTATAAAACACTACAGAAACTTCTTTCGATTCTTATCGATGTCCAACAATGTTTGCTCTCATTGGGATGGCTGTGTCTTCCAGCACAAGACGTGTGCTCCAGTCCTCAGGTAAAAAAAATGCTGATGGCAAACAAGCATCTTGTTGAGTCTTTGTAGCGAAATTGAGAGCTCGGTACCCATTCTTCCGTCTGTGAATGATGCTGAAACTAGCGCTGAGTGAGATAAAAAATGTTTTTCATGTTAGTTGCTATAATAATAATATCGCAACTAACAACAAATACTGTTGTTTGTTTTAAGTTTTTTTTGTGAGGGCTATAGCGTCAAAATAGATATTTCCCATGACATCCGTTGTGAGCGATCTCATATTAACTCGTTTTTGCATGCTAGAATGCACAGAAATGGGAAAAAAATATGTGTTCATGTTTCACATAAGGATTTTGAATGATGGGCAAAATTCTCCAAAAAGTGCAGTTCCCCTTTAAGATGGGTTGATATGAGTACAGCATGACATACAATGAGAAAGAATCTTGCGTACTTTCTCATGCAATGTTAACGTTGAGTTGTGTCATTTACTCACTCATGTTGATGTTGAAATAAACACATGGTAACACTTTACAATAAGGTATGCAAAATTCCAGTAGTTAATGAGGAACAAACCTACGTAACCCTAACCACTACTCATGAGTTCTTCAGTAACTACTCAAAATTTAAGTTCCTCTGTAACTCTTCTATTCATGAGTTCCTCATCAGTTCTAGATCCTCAGTAATTATAAAAACTGAGCATTAGCAGGCAAAAATGAAGTACAAAATGAACTACAATACGAATAGAAGGTATTCAGAAGATGCATTGAAAGACGTGATGCTATGTAGTATTCTACACTCTTCATTAGTGTCAGTAATGTTCAGTAAGGCAAATAAACATGAGACTTCATCACCAGAAAAACAGGCTTTTATTGCAGGTTTGAATTATTGAACAGTAATAATCATGCTAATAATGAGGTTAAAAATATAAATATTGGGGTGTTGTGTCATATCTACAGGGCTATCATAAAAGGTTAAACTGTTTTATTTGCTCTGACTATGCAAATATTTGATTTATGAATAAAGAATACCACTTCACGGAAATTGACTCGTCATGGTCGGGTCTGGAATGAATTAACCATGATAAACCGAGGGATTGTTATAATTATGTTTTTACATTAAAAATGAATTTTACATGTATTTTGGTTAGCGATCAAACAACAAATCAAACAACAAAAAAATCTAAAGATCTGTTTGGGAGAAGGGAGCTGAGCCAAGACAACAAGCTCCTTGACAAGAGCCAAAATTCCCATCACTAATCCTTCATCATTGAGTAAATGATGGTGTTTAGACCCACATTTGGAATGAAAGATGCACTTTTTATTGACAGTTAGGGGCTGATGAAAAGCATTGTCTTCATACGCCAGCCATTGCCGATTGCACTTCTGGTGAGAGGTTGATCTTAGTGACAGCACTCCAAAGTCATCTGGTACTACTAATAATAGCGAGAAAGACATAGGTGATTGTGGATCATTGATATACATCGTCACAAGCTTTTAGGAGAATGAGGTAATAAATCTGCTTTGCATCCATCACATCAGAGGAACCACATCATGGACATCAAAGAGTGTCTATGTTGGCATGTTGCTTATCTCGCAAATTCTCGAAATATAAAAGCACACAAACAAACCTCGGTTTTCCAAAGCCCCAGTTTTCATGATTCAGTTTTCAATGAAAATGTTCACCCAAATATTGCATGATTTCATCCAAGATTGTTCTAAAATGAGTAGCAAGAGACAAGGCAAACAAAAGATCAGAATAATAACGTGGACGGTGATGTTAACATATGCAGAATTTTCTAATAAAGCATGCACAAGACATGCAAAATCATAAATAAGTATGGCAATTTCATGGATGATGATCTAGAACACAAAAATATGCTATAAAGAAAGATTTTTTTTTTTTCCAAACAGTGCAAGAAACATCGCGAGTCAAACAGTAGCCTACCAAAAAAACTTACCGCCATCCACATCCTCCTCCTCGATCATTGTCCCGTCCGATGTCTCGAGGCAAATTAGCCCTTTAGCTTTGAGGTTTCATCTCCATTACTCAGTCGCCCAGCCTTTCGAAACTCATTGGTGATAATGGACTGTCCAAGCAGTCCAAGTAGAACCTGTAGAAATTCTAGTCTTGATCAAACTTACTTAAGATGTGTCAGAATTCAAAAGACTTCAAAACCTGATATTAGCATCCACATTAGCATCATGGGAACTGTTTTGTTTATCTATACAATCACATTAGTATGCTAGTACATTCGTACACAAAATCTGGATTTGGACACTATGGTGCATGTATGATGTATGTATTATTTGTATTTAACTTGTATTTTTTATGTTTAATTTCATATAAAATCATTAAAGCTGAACTATGATAACAGAACTTGATAAATGTTACTATTCATCTTTTAATTGCTGTTTAAAACTATGAATTTGGCTGTATTTTGCAAAAAAATGCACGTTTAATTTCATGTTTGATATCAATTGCACTTGAGAAACATGGTAGGACCTCAGTCTCTCTGGAAGCAATTCGCAGCTCCTACATGCGTCACTCTTGACACATTATAGGGTGCGAAAGTACAGCATGTTGCCTTGCTTACCAACTACAAGAGACAGGCTGCCTATACGGTGCCTTCAAACAACAAAATGACAGGTGACGAGCGTCCTGTGTGAATGCATATGTGTCAAGGTCCATGCTGCAAGAGATGTCACGCAGATGAATGTCTTACGCTGCACAAAGGGAGAAGGAATGTGGTTTGAAACATGAGAGGAGAGTCTGAGGAAATACAAATTGGCCCTCGTTGCGGCCAAAACCAATTATTATTTTTTACCTGAATAAAAACCCTTAATATTTACTTGACACAGTAGCATTGTCAACGCAAAAGAGGACCTCCTCCAATTGCTCCCCCTTCTCAACTGTTGATTTTATGGCATTTTTTACATATAATATTGAGCTCACTAGGAACACCCTGCAGCCAAAACTACTGTTGGCATTAATTCTATTCTTTGTCCGACTAGATTTTTCCTATTTTGAGGAAGTATGCAGTTTGGATGGCTTTTTGTACAAGGTACAGATTGCATCTGACTAGTTTGGCGACTCAAGCATGCCACAATAGCACTACAAGTCATGTTGCCATGGTGTAAAAAGAAGGAATTTGGAAATTCACGCTGTGGCCCACGGGCTGCGGTTTGCCCACCCCTGCTCTAAATCTTCTGAATGGTGTGGAAGGCAAAGCATATTAAAATGGGTTTAAATGAGTCTGTGTGTGTGTGTGTGTAATTACATGGTCATTTGTAATTGACATTTGAAATGACTACACACATTGGTGCATTGCTATTTCTGCCAGCTGCCCTTGTCGTGTCCTGCTTTTGACTGAGTAATAGGTAATATTTTTTCCCCTTTTCTTTAATTCAAGCGGGGTGAAAGAAGGCATCATGATTTATCGTCACACATCCACATGCACTTTGTATGTGCAACACTGTCATGTCCATGCATTTATTGGGACATTTACAACTGATCAGCATGCTAGGAGTCAAGCTTAACAAATAACACAGCAGTTAACAGAGAAAATGCAGTTCTGAGATGTATGGAGTCCTGCCATTAGAACTTCATATGAATGCAAAGCATGTTCAGGGTGTTGATGACAAATGATCGGAATGCCCGTTTTATGCAAATCGTGATGATATTGCAGATAACGCAAATGAATTATACAGTCATGTTTTCATCGTCTGTTCAGACATGTTGGCAAAGCAAGTGAATGAGAGGCGACGGTGGTTAGCAGGCAAACACGCAAGAGGACTCAGGAAGCCCTGGATCAAAAATACAAAGAAAAAGAGGCAGAGTTTATAAAAAAGGACCAAAAACCTAAGGCTATGCTACAAAAAACATGGAAGCAATGGAACAGAGTCATATTAGACGTGTTACATATAACTATGGGTGGTCCTCATTTTGATGTTTTGACCACTCCACTGTTAGAAATCTTGTATTATGGTTTAAGTGTGAGTTTCCACAAAAATTTGACTTACCGTGCTAAAATAAAAATATGGGAAAGTAACTTTATGGCTGCCCTGTGATTGGCTGGCGACCAGTCCAGGGTGTACCCCGCCTCGTGCCCCAAGACAGCTGGAATAGGCTTCAGCACCCCCCGCGACCCTTGTGAGGAAAAAGCGGTAGAAAATGAATGAATGAATGAACTTTATGGCTGCTTTATTGTGCTCCCATGGTGAAGTATTGTGGAAAAGAATAAAAGTGTGCAAATGTAACAAGGTATTCGAAATATGTGTACAAGCCTGTGGTTGGTGACCAGTCCTCGGTGTACCCTCCCCTAGTCAGCTGGAATACGTTCCAGCATACCCCTGCCACCCTAGTGAGGACAAGTGGCATAAAAAATGGATGGATAGATGTGTGCAAACAATAGATGCTTTTTTAAAATGCTTTTTCCACTTTTCTGACCTATACATTTAGTTAGAATGTAAACGATGCAGAAATTTCGTCTACAATGAGTATCTTGCTCATCCCTAGTCGAGAATCAATAAAAAACAATGAGAAGGAAATTCCACTTACCTTCAAAGCTTTGGCATCAGCTCATCAGTTCTTCCTTCAGCATTTCTGTCATCAAATGCAACCACTTCAATTTTGCACTGAATGGAGAAAAACAAAGTCAACATGCTGTCGTAGATAAAAAAGAAAACCTTTATTATCACTTTTTCTCTTTTTGCCTCTAATGAAAGTCACTCTTAAATGTCCACGCAATGGCTAGTTTCGGTTATGTCGACATAACCAACAAAACTGAATCACACACTATTAATGAATCTTGTATTAATATGTTTCTTTCTTTCGCATTGCTGCCACAATAGCGGGCAGTTCCGAAAACTTGCTGGGGGGTGCTTGATCATCACAACCTTATCACACAGGTTTTTATAGTTGCTTACTGGCAGATGACAGCTGTAAGACAAAAACATTTAGTAGTAAGTGAATGTTTCCACTTTATCAAGCTGGGATCCTGACAAGCACAACAACGTGAAACGTGACAAACCTGCTGTTTTAAATAATACTAAATTATCTGATTGTTGACTATAAACTTCCTGAGCCTTTGCCTCTTTTTCTCCATAGGATCATGAAGAGAAGCGTCTACCTTTTGTAACTAATTTGAGCATTCTAGCAGTCGATAAAATAGCCATGCTCTGGCAATTTCATGGTTGGCTGCTTCTAAATTGGGTCAATTCCACTCCATTTTCTAATTTCTGATATTTTGCTGTCAATTATGACAGTTCGAATGGGAACAATTACCATCATGTCGTGTATTTTTATCAACCCACACGCATTTTACACACACTCATTAGAATTTTTTCTTTTCCGGTTATTTTGCACAGATGGCAAGCACGGGTGAAAAAACAGCAGTGGAAAGGTGCATAAATTTGAATAAAGGCTTCCTGTCAGCCTGTTAATGAGATTAGTGAGTAATGAGCTGCAACATGGTTGTTTGTCACTCTTTGACATCTAGCGTGTGGACAACTTTATCTAATCCAACAATATCTATTAGATTATGCTGTTTCCATCTGACGGTGATTCATGGAAAACAATACTTGTTAATGACTTATTGAAGGCTCTACTTTCACATGAGCGCTATAGATTTCAATCTTTTTTCACGCAAATGAACAGGTCATGTTATTTGTTTACATAAGGTTGTGGCCTTTAATGCATTAATTGTGATTAATTAATCACAGAAAAATCTAAGGTGTTACAAAAATAGTGCATTTAAGAACACTTTTCTATTTCAACCCTCTGGCACAGAACTTTCCTTAGTGCTCTTGTTCTTGGCACAGCGATAACACTGATACACAAGATACACAGAAGCGAGTTGTTTGAAAAAGGTGATGTACGATGCCACTCAGCGATGCTCAGTGAAAATTTAAAAAAAATGCTGGTAGGGAATCAAAAATTCTCAATCACTTGTGCCTGATGGTGGCGTCTTTAGGAATTGTAAACAAACGTTGCATATACATATTATTGAGAGAGTTTACATATAAGGAAGTCTGCTCCTCTGTGATGTCACAAAGGGCCGGTTTTACCACACTCATTGAAACGGAGCATTTTGAGGGATCCCAAACGTATTTTATGGCTCACTTCCAAATGTGCAAACCTCATTATCAAAAACTTTGGCATAATATAACACGAGAATACTACATTGTAAATACATTTATTGGTCAGAAAAGTGGAAAAAGCATAATAGGTCCCCTTTAATATAAAAGTCCATTATGTGAATAGCACACTGCCTATAGTTTTTGAGTTTTTTTAGGTAGCTAATATAAACTTGTTTTTCTCATGCACAGAAAAGGGAAATACATAAGTGTTTATGTTTGACATAAAAATTGAGAATGATGGGCAAAATTCCCCAAAAAGTGCAGTTTCAAGAGTAGTGTATTTCATATTAGAGCATGAAAATAAAGGACATTCAATTCATTCAATCCCAGCCATTTTGCAAAAGGCAACCCCTTCGGTATCGTTCAAGGCACACAGAATATTGTGTAACATGGAACCTACCAAAAGAAAGATCTCCAAAAGTTAGTTTCTACCCTTTTTCTTTCGTTAGTAATCAACAGAAGAACATACGTAAGTTTCAGGAAAATATCAGTTCCAGACTGCTTTTTGTGAAAAGACACATTTCAAGCTTTCACTTTGACACAAATATTTTTTTTGGACACAGCCCAATATCTAAACAAGTATGCCAGCATGAACAACACAAAAAGGGGGTTGTTTTATATCAAAGTAACTATTTATTACAAATATAACACCTTGAAGTATTTACAGTTTTCACATTAAAATTTCCCTACAACACGTAACCTTCTGCACGCTACACTCCTCCATACTCTCTCAATTCACTGTCATATGTGATTTTTCCATCGCCATGATTCCTGTTGAGCTCTTCTGCCATCTTGTGGTCGTTTATGTGTCTTAAACTGGCTGTGAAGTGAAATGCATTAGTGAAACGTTGAGACCTAAAGTTTGGTCTCAACTGAATGCATCACATTCTCCTCAGCTTTGTCTGAGTCATTCAGGTTGTTAAATGGCAAACTTCAGAGGGGCCTGAAGAAAATGCTGCAGTGGAGGCGCATGAGACATTGACCCAACACTCTGATCCAACATCTCATCACATAATCAGAGCTGCAATAATGTTTAACATCTACAGCATGTCGTCCAATTATGCTGAAACAGTCAATGAAACGTCTGTCAACCACAGTACAGGAACAGAAACCCAAGTCACAGTTAGCATGGTGATACAGGGCGACTGAGTTAGACATTTTAAAATCCCACTGGGGATGCTTTGCCAATTGTAAAAGCGGCACAGATGGTACTATATTTTTCTCATGAGCTATAGTGGCAGTCATCGTTAGTGCAGAACTAGAAGCGAGTTAACAATGATTTACTACATTAGGCAGCTAACAGTAGCAATGGCAGACAGTACTGAGCCTCGGGGAGAACACTATTAAGCAAGACACATTTACAGAAACCATCAGAGAAGGTCCAGCAGTTGAATATTCCCAGCCATCTGAAAACTAAAGAGCTGACAATCTGTGGTTTTGAGTGTTGAGGTTGATAAAGAAATGGCCGACAGGTGTATTCAATTGGCTATCTCAGGTATGATGGGGAACATTTAAAACAGTCATTGCTTGTTTAAAACAACGCAAGTCATTTCACATTTATGATGACCACTGTGTCAATAGCATGATTTTTTTGTTTTTTCTTTTCAGCTGGATGCCCGTCTTGACACACTTGGACAATTCCGATTGCTGTGTGTCGGGGCCCTTTTGTCAGCCTCCCGTTCGGTTGCCAGGTATTTCTTGAATGGCCCAGCTTCTTTTTACCCTTGTGAAGTTTTCAGAGAGTGTGTCCTTGCCAATTCCAGAATCTCTGAAGTATTTTCTGTTCTATGAGCTGCTGACTTAACTACTGGTTGCTAATCACATCTCGGTCTTAGTATTCTTCACAGGGAAAGTTCAGAGATGGCTTCTCAACCTAAATGTAGATGACTTCCCTCACTTCTCTTTTAAACCATCTGTCTTCTCTGTGTACTCAAAAGACTGCTCTTTCTCTTGAAAAATGTGATGGTTCCAGCCCTGTACAGTCGTACAGGTTTTGTTTGATCTGAAGGATGAATGATGGAGCTATTCTTTAGCTGGTTTGAAGGCTGCCCTTGCTTTGATAGCTCTTACTCAGTGCCTCATGATGTTTCTACACTGCTCCCCTGGTAGGGAAGCATCGTGGTTATGGTTGAATTTATTTCAAACATGCATACAGTTTGCATTGAATGCTTCATGTTCCGAGTCACAATTCCACATATCCGAAAAGGAGTAGGAAGAAACAGTGTTTACATCTATAGACATAGATGTCGTCCGCATACTTCAGGATTTGGTTGCTGCTGTATCTAGGGCAACAGTCATGGTTCATCGGGGTAAACAACAGCTGAGAACACATCCATGGGGTGAGCCGGTGTTCAGGGAGATGACACTGGATGTGTTGTTGCCCACTCTGACATACTGGGTTCTATTCGTGAGGAAGTCAAGCAGCCAGTTGGACAAGGAGGTCTTAAGGCCCAGCAGCTCCAACTTGCATACCAGGTCCTGGGGGATGATCGTGTTGAATGCTGAGCTGAAGTCCAGGAACAGCATCCGAGTGTTTCTCATCTCCAGATGCTCCAGGCTCAGGTGGAGAGCAGTGGAGATGCGTCCTCAGTGGAGCGATTTGGCTGGTATGCGAATTGGAATGGGTCGAGTGATGGGGGGAGTTTGGAGGTGATATGGTCCTGAACCACCGTCTCGAAGCATTTCATGATGGTGGATGTAAGTGTATACTTCCCATTGTGACTTGTTTTGTCTTGATTGAGTGTACGTTAAGTCCAGTTCATAGCTGACTGCATCTGTGTGTGTGTGGGAGAGCAGAGCGAGGTCATCAGCAAAATCCAAGTCATCCATTTTTCCCAACGGAGACCTCTGGATAACATTTCTCCAACCCTCAGTTGATGTTCTCATTAAGATTGAGGTCTGCACTCCTTTTGAGGGTCATTTATTTCGTGTCTGTAATTCCTTGCAATGCAAAAAAGGTGTTCCGTTTTATCAGCCACTCTGCAATTAAAGTGCGCTCTATGATTGATTGATTAATGGGAAGTAATCAGGAAGGTTTGCTATGCCATGTAAAATGACAAATGTCAAGCTTTGATGGGGCACAGCGGCCATCATAGAGTAATCATAATGGATAATCCATTACCCAGGATTCAGCAGCAGGGGTTCATTAACCGAGGTAGATGTGTGCGCCGCAACTTTTATGTCATTGCTCAAATCTCTTAAGTGAGACGTATCACTCCTCTGATGAGAAGCAGACTGCAGTAACCGTGTGTACTTATGCGTCTGTACTTACTTATAGACACAATGATGCATTCGGTGTTCGTATGTGTAATACTCAAATGGCAAGTTTCAGAAGAACTAGCAGATGCCTGCGTTCTTGGGGGGAGACCGTCAAGGTTAATGATAATGAAGAATTAACTGGATTGATATGTAATTAGACTGATTGATGGAGTCACAGGAAGCATACACGCAACACACACACACGCAAGCTGGTGCTATTACGGAGAACAATCTCCCCTGGGTCTATTTTACTCAGTTCATCTTGAGTCATGCAATGTGAGTTTGAAGTGATTGAGGACAACATTTAAATGCCACACCTTCATCATTATGTGAAATATATGTAACACGGATGTGCCTGTGTTTATTTATCCTGAATTAATCACATTTTAAACGTTGATGTAAATACCTACCGACCACTTATCCTCTTCTGGGTTACGGGTGAGCTGGAGCCTTTCTTCTTTCTCTCTCTTCTTTTTTGTTGAGGACGTCCTTGATGTCTCTGGTGCTCCAGGGCTCATTATCACGAAAGCAGCGTGCAGTTTTAATGGTGAGGACAGGATACCGACAGAAGTTCACATAATCCATCGTGTGTGTGTCATGCTTTTATTGTTGCATTTCCTATTTGCTTTGCATTATTCCTTCACAGATGCAACAGTGGCAGTAGTGGGAAGGCACCAGTTCATTCCCCTTTTTTTCAGTATTTCCAGTATTTCCATTAAGTTGCATTCTGCAGATTTCCAAACATTCCTTTGCACACATCTGTAAACCCTCGGGATAATTATATCTCCTCAGTTGTTCCTTTCTGATGGTACAGTCTGGGTTTGTATTTTCCTTTTTGCGCATTCCTAAGTGCCTCATTGTCTGCTTCAGCTGCCTTTAGTAGTGTAGTCGTTCCCTTTTGTCTCCTTACTTTGTTTTTCCATCAACGGTGCCTTTTTCGAAATGGCATTTTAAAAACTCTATGTTTAACCAGGACAATCCCCATTGTGATTAAGAACCTCTATATTAACGTTTATGACTCCTCGAAGGGACCTGCATCTTTAAGAGCCATTTCTTTCAAATAGCTTTTCAAATTTGTTGTTATATTAATTTATTTGTTCAGAAGTGAACTGGGAGTAACTCAAATTTAATCTTGAAAACAGTTGAGCAATTGTAACTTGGACAACACTCCAGTTGTCTGTCATTTATTGCAGTTAAGTGGTTCTAGACCAGACTCATTCACTGCAAAATATGTCGAAAGACTATTTTCAAAAAGTAACACTGACTACCACAGAGATCTGTTAATGTCTTTTGCTTTTTTTCACAAGAGCTACAGCCTCTGGAGGTAGCAGAGATGACAATGCTGAGGTTCTCATTGGGAGTGACCAGGATGGATAGGATCAGGTACGAATACATCAGAGGAACATTTACATGTTAGAGGCTTTGGAGATAAAGTCAGAGAGGCCAGGCTGAGATGATTCGGACATGTCCAGAGGAATGATAGTGAATATGTTGGTAGAAGGATGCTGCGTTTGGAGCTGACAGGTTGGAGGCGTAGAGGAAGACCAAAGAGGAGGTTTATGGAGGTAGTGAAGGAGGACATAAGGGTAGTTGGTGTGAGAGAGACAGATGCGGAAGACGGGATTGGATGGAGGAGATTGATTTGCTGTGGCGACCCCTGAAGGGAAAAGCCCAAAAAAGCAATATATTTCTGTCCCAGTAGGGGGCCAACAGTCCTGTTTTCCTCTGATCGGCAGCAACAGCTTGGACTTGAAGAAGAGTTGCCGAAGTTGCTGAAATGTGCACTGACAGAGGGAAATGGCGACGAATCCAGCAGAGACCAAAATACAGGAAGCTTACACTGACACAGAGTTTGTCTGGCTGTGGATTTGTCATGATCCCAAAGGATAGGGGGGACGCCGTTGTTGTTGTTGTTCGTCTACAAATAGTTTGCACACACACACACACACGTCTATAGTTTGAGCACAGATTTGTAAATAGTTCAATAGTTCTGTAAATAAATGATTATTTTGTATTATGTTCTAAGTCTGTGAATAAATGTAATTATTTTTGTCATCAAAATCTTTTTTTTTTCCTGTGTTGTTTTTGTTTCATAAAAGTAAAACAGCTGTTCAGATGTTTGAGGTGTCACTCAACCAAAGATCACAGTTCCGCTTCAATTTAGTTCTCTGCAGGAAAAAGAAATGTTTTCTGTTTTTTGGTCAAAAGCACTGGAACCACCCTGTGTTCTATTGTCTATTTATCGAGACACCAAAAGGCTAGAAACCAACTCTTTTCTCATGAAAGAAGAGTCTAAAGCTTATTTACATATACTTTTAAATTTTTATGCAGTCTTAAAACTCAATACTCTGTTGATCTTGACAATTCAGCAAAAATGTCCCAAAATTATCTTCTCTGAAAACGGCTGGCAGTCAATGAGTTAATTTCGACAACATAGGATTTCTTATTTATAAATTCAATATTTTCTTAGAGCATAAAAACCTGTTTAATTTGTTCTAAATGTGTTTTTTACCATTATTAGATCTCTCTAAAATAACACTCTTATAGTCACTCTTATACTTATTACCCAATATACCGGTATATTATATATGTAAAAGACGGAGACATATAGAGACAGATGTCATATGGAGACATTAGCATTTACAGCATTTACAGGATACTTGGTGGTTATCCTCTCGTCAACGTGACCTTCCTGACACCGAGTGGCCAGTATAGTAGAATGCAACTGCACTGGGATAGAGAACACATGCGGTGAACATTCACATAGGAGGCACAACTCACAGGGTAACACGTTACAATAAGGTACAAAAAAAATCACAGTAGTGATGTTGGTAACGCGTTCCGAAGTAATGTGTTACTGACGCATTACTAAGTATTTTAGACACGCTACCAAGTAGTTTATATACGCTTGCATAGCCTTTTTTTCCAGTAACGAGTAATCTAACGCGTTACTATTTCAAAACCAGTAATCTGATTGAAGTTACTTATTCACAGTCACTCTGTGTTACTATTTTTCAGCAAATAGAAAGCCACAATTGCTGTTGTGATGGCGGCAAGTGATGAGTGTCATCAACGACAATAGCGGCAGGAGGGAGCTCGGCTTTTGCTAGGTGGAAATACAGTCACTACTTTGCGTTCGTGTCTGAAAAAGATAGGATTATTACGGTTCGTCGTACGCTCTGTCTTGAAGACAAACTGTTACCTGCCTTCATTACCACAACATCAAGCTTGAAGAAATATGTGGATTCGCAGCACGGCACAGTCAAGCTCACGGCGAAAGTTCCTACTACGAACAACAGAAACCGGACTTCAGTGGAAAATCAGTAAGTGGAGGGGAGTTGAAGAGGTTGGTTGCACGCTACATTGTAGTGGAAATGTTGCCACTGAACACAGTTGACAGACCGTCGTTTTGTGCCATTGTACAGAAGATCCCCGCTATCGTCTATGCCGAGCATAGAGCATAATTTTCATCCTACCTGGAGAAGGAGTATGCTAAAATGGAACATAATATCAAGATTGAGATGAATGATGTCGACTTTGTGTCAACTACCGTTGATATTTAGACTGTGAATAACAGGAGCTATATGGGAATGCCGCTTCACTGGATCCATAGATCCTCATGAGAGCGCAATAAGGCTGCATTGGCGTGCAGGAGAATTTGTGGTAGACATAATTATGATGTCATTGGCACAGAAATTGAAAACATTCACTGCTCACCAAAGTAGTTGCAACAGTGACTGATAATGGATCCAGTTTGTCAAGGCGTTCAAAGTTTATCAGCCTGTCCAATAGTCAGGTGGTAGACCAAAAAAAAAAATGCCCCAGAGTTGAGCCGTAGGATTCAAATGGCTGTCTGTGAAGACACGGGACGATCATTGGCCCAACTGAAGGTTGGAGAGCTGTCCAACAACTTTTTCAAGAGGAGGGTTTTAAGAACAAAAATATCTTCAATGAACTTGTTTACTTCAACAACAAGATTTGGAATTTGCGCTGCCTGGCAACTTTGTCCATCCCCTTCTGGCAGATCCCAAGGCATTCCTAGACCAGTTGAGTGACATAGTCTCTCCAGCGAGTCCTGGGTCTTTCCCAAGGTTTCTTTCCGGTTGGCCGTGCTCTGTACAATGAGGTGTCCAGGACACATCCTGACCAGACGCCAGAACCTACACTGAGTTTCTTCTGGATGATAGTACTCCTCACCTCATCTCTGAGGGAAAGCTCACCCGCCCTGCAAAGGACCACTTCTACCTGCGAAAGCGACAATCATTTGGTCATTGAAAGGTTTATGAAAGCTTCCTTCTGACAGTCCTGACGGTTTTACTGGCATTACGAGGATTCCACCTGAGATGTTTTACACATTGCACTGTGGAGGGGGCAACATCATGATCTCAGATGCTGAGGTTTCCCCTTGTATTTTTATCACTTATTATGAATGTACAGGAAACCTGCTGACTAGTAGCTGTCATAAGCGATGTAGTGTTAACACAAATAAATCTGCTTTCACTTGTATTTTTCCACTTTGGACCAGTGCATCAACAGAGAACAAAGCAAGGGAAGTGTCAGCATGTTGCAAAAAGCTTTCATAATGATGACTAATGATGGAAGGTGGATGGTGCCGATGCAGTCGGCACTCAATCTCTAGAGAGTGATAAACGACATGATCATTCATGAGCAAAGCAGTGTCTAAAGCAGGGGTGTCCAAATTTTTGTCCACAAGATCCGCATGCAGAGAAATTGAAGGGTGTACAGTGTACAGTACAATGTACTGTGCCTAAAATAATAGTAGTTGTATTTATTTTGATACCTCATAGTCTGGGTGGTACAGTTACATTTTGCGTTTAATTAATATATATATATATATATATATATATATATATATATATATATATATATATATATATATATATATATATATATATATGTATATATATATATATACATATATATATATATATTCCATTTATAAATAATGAATCCTGGTTTTTGGATATTCACTTATCATCCCGGTCAAGAACCACTTAACCGTGATAAAGGGATTACTCTATATCAGTCAATTAAGTACATGTTCATATAAGTTATTAAACATCTGAATGTACTGTGTAACCTTCTTGTTTTCTTTTCCGAACAGACCAAAATTTAGGAATAACAATTCTTCTCTCTTGCCACCGAGCCATACATTGACTTTTGTATATCCAGGAACATCTCAACAGCCCTAACTGAGTCACGTACTTGACGGTTTCACAGTGTAAGAATTTACTGTCTCATCTCCTGTTTACAAGCCCAATCCCACAAGGACCCATAAAAACTACACTGCAGCAAGTACAACTCACAGTCAGCAATTTTGTAAATAAATGTAGTTCCAAAAAAGCATGCCCGGTGACGTGTTTCCATTGTCTGTGTTTTGCAAAGTGAACATAGCAATATTGTACGAGCTTCAGTTTAATGTTAATCTTAATTCTGCTGGTTCCCATTCACTTAAACGAAACATTCTCAGAGGGTTGACTCACTCAGGGTTTGCAGTACTGCAAATTTTGGTACTGACCTACAACCAAGCAATACAAGGGCCAGTATTGGCAATACCGACACTGATATCGATACTTTTATTGGATATTAAGATCACTGAAGGATTTTGGTGTTGATGATCATCTTCATCTACAACAATTTCTGCAGAAAATTCTGAATGAATAAAAAATGTAAAACATATAACAAAAACTAGTCAAGTCAAGTTCATTTATGTTGCCCTTAATCACAAAAGAGCCTCAAAGGGCTTCAGAAGCAGGCAACATATACAATATTAAAAAGTATGAAGACTAATGAACGGGTTGCTGTGCTTTGCCTGCAGGCCCATAATAAAATGCTATTCTATAAAATGGACTATTGTTATTTGAATTTACTTTTTATATATTTATAATGTGACATGTGACTTGACATCCATTGCAGTCTGGTCATTCTGGAAGTTGGATTCCCACCCTCTGCGGTTTCTTTTCTCCCAAAATGGGGTTTGGAGTTTTTCCTTGCCTGGTTGGAGGCTCGGATCAGGGGGTGTCGTCAATTGTTGCCAGTTTGTAAAGCTCTTTGAGCCTTTTTTGTGATTAAGGCTACATACATAAACAAACTTGACTTGACTTGCAGAACAAAGATTTTAGTGAAACAAAAACATGGTGTGGGCGGCAGGAGTGGTCGAGTGGTTAGCACACAGACCTCACAGCTAGGAGACCAGGGTTAAATTCCACCCTCGGTCATCTCTGTGTGGAGTTTGCATGTTCTGCCCGTGCATTCGTGGGTTTTCTCCGTGTACTCCGGATTCCTCCCACATTCCAAAAACATGCTAGGTTAATTGGCCACTCCAAATTGTCCATAGGTATGA
Source organism: Doryrhamphus excisus (assembly GCF_030265055.1). NCBI lineage: Eukaryota > Metazoa > Chordata > Actinopteri > Syngnathiformes > Syngnathidae > Doryrhamphus > Doryrhamphus excisus. Next base: position 6,297,356 of record NC_080486.1, read on the forward strand.
ATGTGAGTGTGAATGGTTGTTTGTCTATATATGCCCTGTGATTGGCTGGCGACCAGTCCAGGGTGTACCCCGCCTCTCGCCCAAAGACAGCTGGGATAGGCTCCAGCACCCCCGCCACCCTCATGAGGAAAAAGCGGTAGAAAATGAATGAATGAATGAATGAAAACCATGGTGTTTCAACAAACTTTAATTTAACAATACAAAATATAAACACAGCAGAATAAGAATATGTAACATGTCAACAAAATAATACAAATAATCAAATGTTATCATTTGTGCAAAATGACTAAGCAAAAGTAAAATCACTATTAGCTATCAAATCATTTGGCTTTTTGCCCCCAAAGTCCTCCTGCGCCCTTCAGGTGAGTTTTAACCAAAATAATGAGCCACACCAATATCATAACAATATGAAAAATATTTGTGAAAATAAACATTAAAAGAGAACAAACATACCGATTCGATACTGATACTACCTTACTCTACCATACTATATCCGCCCAGCCTTGTACTTAAACCAAACTTTGGTGTGACGTGGACACAAGCAAGGGTGCACGCGTCCTATTCAGACATTCCTGAAGGTCAGCAATGGAATTGGGCAAATCAATATCTTCTCATTCAGTATGTTGCTCTTGAATGTCGCCCAACTGAGGAAATATCAATGAATCTCTCTGAATGAGTCTCAGTGTTTCGTTTTGGTCCCTAAATACATTTATCACAGGGAAACATTCCACTATGCAAGCCTGACGAATGGATGTGTCAAAAAGAGAGAATGTCTCGCCACTGCAAGCTTTTAATATAATTATTATCTTTGACTTGCCCCCATTTTTCATAGAACTCCAACTGGGGGACATAGCCAGCGGCAGGTTCAACTGGAGAGCTTAAATATAAACGCTTGTTGAATTGTTTGGATTTGACAGTTAACCTTTCTCTGTCAGCAATTTGAAATGCCCTTGTTATTGTTGCTATAGTCAAGCATGTTTTATATCAATGACCTGTATAGATAGATCCACTTATCCACTGTGTCTTCTGCTTCCTTGATGAGTCAAGTGGTAAATCACATGTAAAATGTGTCAATACCAGGACTTCATCCTCAATTTTGAAAAGTGTATACAGTCGTCCCTCCACACAATTTCACAGCTCTGTTACATTACAGTCGCAGTTTGATTATCCCTCCCTCGCTATATCATGTTTTTTTCAGAAATGTTAACAAGTTGGCGCACTATAGTGTGTGGGCGCCTGCGGAGTTTGCCCATGACTACTGCAACTGGAAAGGATGGCATCATTTTACAGAAAGACAATTCTGTTGGATATTCATGGGAGTGTAAATGATTCCATTTTAGCTTGTGGGGTCTGCTTAGCGATGGACAATTCTTCTTCTTTCTCTTTCGGCTTTTACCTTCAGAGGTCATCACAGCAAATTAATCTCCTCTATCCAACCCTGTCTCTCTCAATCCAACTACCCTCATGTCCTCCTTCACTACATCCATAAACCTTCTCTTTGGTCTTCCTCTACGCCTGCTACCCGGCAGCTCTAAACGCAACATCCTTCTACCAATATATTCACTATCTCTCCTCTGGACATGTCCCAACCATCTCAGTCTGGCCTCTCTGACTTTATCTCCAAGGCCTCTAACATGTAATGTCCCTTTGATGTACTTGTTCCTGATCCTATCCATCCTGGTCATTCCCAATGTGAACCTCAGCATCTTCTTCACTGCTACCTCCAGTTCTGCTTCCTCTCTTTTCCTCAGTGGCACTGTCTCTAGACCAAACAACATGGCTGGTCTCACCACCTTTTTGTATACCTTTCCTTTCATTTTAGCTGAAACTTTTCTATCACACATCACGCCTGACACTTTTCTCCACCCATTCCATCCTGCCTGCACATGCTCCTTCACATTCTCCACTGTTCTGAACTGTTGACTCCGAGTACTTATAATTATCCACCTTCTGTATCTCTTTTCCCTGTAACCTCACTCTTCCACTTGGGTCCCTTTCATTCACACACATATACTCCGGCTTGCTGCGGCTAATCTTCATCCCAGGGAAAACCTCCATTCTTCTAGCATCTCCTCCACCTGTTCCCTACTTGCACTAAAAATCACAGCGTCATCTGCAAACATCATAGTCAATAACTTGGCTAAAATAAAGTCAACATCTCAGGCTGTGATGTGGGGCATTGGGGATCCAGCATACCCCGTCTCAGGCATAGGAAGGTTGACCCCACAACACACAACCTATAATTATAGACTCCGCTGTGCAGTGGAGACAGAAGGCAAGGGAGATAGAGGTGTCCTCAAAAGAAAGGACTGCAAACTAAGGCTGTGAAAAAAATATTGATTCCATGCTTTATTCTGCACAATTTTGTGAGGAACACAGAGATAACTTCACAAATGAAAACCTTGGTTCTGATACAATTGCCGGATAACAACAATTCTGAGGTATCCCACATTAGAGCTGCATTGACATGTATTTCAGTCAGATTGTGATAGTCTGCTCTGCCTTTGTCATTTGTACTATTTGGAGTTTGTGGTTAAGGAAATATTGACAGCCATTGTACAAAATCTTTGAAATTGCCACAAACATGTTAAAGGAGAGTACATAGGGCAAAAATGCTGTTTTCTCGTGTCTTCGGGACATGAAAATGACAGGTCTCATGTTTTCAGAAATGTGAGCTACCAGAATTGGGTATCATGCCCTGCAGTGTGAACATAGCCAAAGCCAACAATGTGGCAGCGAGCGCAACACGGACACAAAGTGTTGTGCTATGAGTTATTTCTTGAATTCAATAATATTCCTCACCTCAAGCCTCTGATTTTCTTTTGATGGGAAAAATCCAAAATGGACGGAAATAAAGTTGTGAATGTTGGCATGTTGGCAATGATGGACTCCTAACATCAACAAGGAAGGTTGATGGAATTGACCAGACTGTGAAAGTTACATTTGTGTAGAAGTAAGAGTTAAGCTTTTATGAGTGAGAACAGTGACATTTATTCATCTCCTGGTATTTGTATGAAAAGTGTTGCACAACTCTGATTGGGCTATTTGAATGTGTGTGTCAAGAAGACCTTATATTGGGTCAGGCAAAATGATCTGAAACATTTGTAGGTTAAATAAAAGGCAAATAAAGTAATGGTAATGGTTTTATTTCATTTGAACATGCATCAGATTACAATTGAATGCATCACATAATCAGTTCACAGTTCCACATGTCCAAAAGGAGTAGGAAGAAGCAAAGCTTTTTAAATCCTACGCCTCCATCTGGTACTTTTACAATCAGTAACTGTTACATTTGTTCACTTCCTGCTTTCCATAATACAGTTGAAGTTTTTTTTTTTTTTTAATAATGCACCTCGTACCGAAGTACGAGGTGATATGACCATACAATGACATTATGTGTACCATAGTAAGTGTCAATATAGTGATATATATAGCACATCATGACTGGTTGAAGACTCTTCATCCTTGTATTTAGCAAACATCAACTACTTGTATTGTTTCTTGAATTGGCTCATCGTTGTGCAGTAAAGAAACAAAAAAGTGTTTTTATTTTCAAATAGTAAATATAATGCCATTTTGCTTTGTTTCTTTATAATTTTTCGTTTCTTTTTCAGTTGCTGCCATGAATTGGACTTGGGAGCATCGCGCTTTGTGGAAACGTTTATTAAAACCAACAAATCTGCAACACAACAAGCGTTTCGTTTGCACTTCAATCTTGGTAGACATGATCCTGTACCAGCGCGAAACATCATCTTGTTATGGGTTACCAACTTCAGAGCTACTGGATCTGCATTGAAATGAAAATCAACCGGCCGACCTCGTACCGTCAGAACTGATTTACTTTTTAAAACATAATGAAACAGAATGGTATTATATGTACTTTTCAAAAATTAAAACACTTTTTTGTTTCTTTACTTTATTTGCCTTTTATTTAACCTACAAATGTGTCAGATCATTTTGCCTGACCCTGTATTAGACTGGCAATGCACTAAGCTATTACACCGACTCTGAAGGTGCAATAATAATATCTAACAATATGTTCCACTTGATCTGTGGTCATTATTTTGCTTTAAGCACAAATGGGTCTTCTTTCTTAAGGGTTGAATTGTCTCCCAAATTGTCTCCCAGTTGTTTGTCTTCTTGTTGTACAACAATGTAACAAACTAGAGAAAAAAATGATGCTGCAGGGGGTGATACAGATGTACAGTATTTGGACAGATGGGGGCACCATCGGGAAACCAGAGCATACGACATCTACTGTTACATATCCTCTTTGTTATTTCCAAAAAAGAGTAATTTACAAATAGTGAACAATCTGTTACTATGCTTGCGGTGTTCGCTGTAGCATATGCAGCACTTGTCTTGAGAGACGGACAATTGGGATGGCAGACGTGCAATAAAAGGGAGACTTTCCTGCCAAGAAATTGGACGAGAAAGCTCAACCTGTCCTCTAGCAACAGTCACAGTAGAAATTGTATATCTGCCTTCTCTGTGATAGATGTTTCCCAGTGTGATGGCTGAACATCAGCTCAAAGTGACAGCTGTAGAGAGAAGGTCTGACTCTTTGATTCAAAGTCAGACACCAACCCCTGATGTTAAATTCATGCTTTGACACATTGTGTCTGCTAAGAACATATTGTATGAACGCTGCCAAAGTATGAATTAATAATGAGTAGTGGCTGAAACTGGATATGCCGCAGAGGAGATGTCCTCCTGATAAGTCATAATGAATTGCAAAGGTTTTCTTCTGCCCTTACTGTGCGTTCCTATGCACAGGTCAGCAGCGAGCTAAACAGTCTCCCAAAAAGCACAAGAGACTGGAGTTGGCTTTAGATGCTTAAGTGGAAGCTGTGTAAAACTGTCAAAAAAAAAAAGTAAAAAACAACGGAAATAACATCAACGGAATATTTAAAAAATGAAAAATAAAATGTAATAAACTTACAGTTTGTGCTTCAAACAAACAAGGATGGCGGAAGATAGAATCCATCATCTGTTTTCACCAGTTACCGCATAAACAAAATGGCCAATTCAAATGAACTTTATCGCTCAACAGCTGACCACAATTAACACAACCACTAGAGGGTACCAAATACGCAAAATAAAGGAGGTCACATTCTGGGTTCTGTAGGAGTAAACTGAGTAAATGAACTAAAATACAAAATAAGGCATTTTGAAGACACACTTTGTAATGATATGCAGTATTCTCCGCTGGTCACTAGGTGTCAGTGATGTTCCTCTAATGTTTGGTGAGACACCAAAGTGTAACCTGCCTGTTTCAGCCAGCTCCACGCTGGTTTCAGTGTAGCCGGTCTGCACTGACACTGGCTGAAATTAAACTCTGCGTTGTGTTCTAATATGGAAAGACGAGGTGGGGGGCTGCAATTCCTTCACCAACCGGAGGGGAGCATTTATTACCTCTGCACACTGTGCACAACAAACAAAATGTCCAGCAGTGTCAACACACTTGCACAGTTTCCTCGTCCTCAGCAGTCCAAAAGGCAACTGGAGAGGAGCTCGCCAGAAAGGTAAGAAGTGACATCACACAATATCAAACTTCACATAACAAAAATAAGTGCAAATAAAATAATGGACTATGTAAAAAAATATGCATATAACGACAAATACATACAAGAAATTAATTATAATTAATATATAATTAATTATTAATAAAATGGTTCATCAAATGAATCTTTAACCACAAAGTAGAGGATGGCATAAATACATTACTCTAAAGAAATAAAGTAACCATATCATCATCACCATCAATTCCGAATGGAATGTTTCCGAATGACTATTCCGAAAATAATGATATACATGGAAAGGAATATTCCAATCTCTTGTCTACATGCACCGCTATAATCAAACTGAATAGTCAATGGTGCATGCGCAGTAAAGCGTAAACATCAACATCAACATCACGTGATACCGGCTTCTCCGAGTTTGTCTTTCACTTGTTGGTTGAGTTTTTCGTTCGCCCAGTCTTGAAATTTAGTTTCGATCAAAGGCAAACTTTCCGCAGCAGTCCAGTGCTCGCCTCCGTTTTTAAAACTGAAGAACGTTTCGAGCTGCGTGTTATGTCATGTCTGAGCATGCGCTGAAAGAACGCACCTGGGATGAATTTAAACAGGAAAAGATCAAATTCAATCTTGCTAATATTTTATAATTAAAGTCGGGACAGGTTTTATATAGATATATATTTTCTTTTTTCATAAAAGTGGACTTGTGAATGGCGTATAGAAGGGTTTAGATTCTGTTCCACAGATGGCGCTAATGCACACGAAAGCTGCTTGCCAACCGCCAATAAACAACAGAAGAAGAAAAACACAACGAAGAAGAACGCACCCTGACAACTTTCCGTTTGAGCGGGTACAAGATACCTCAATCGGATTGGGGAAAGGAATATTCCACCCCTGTGAATCCGATTATATGTTCATTCGGATTGGCACTTTTCCTTCGGAATCAGGTGTTTACAAAGGTTACATTCTTTCCATTTGAGCAAATAAACTGAACGCAATTGGAATATTTGGGTCCATGTATACGTGGCTACTGTGTAAGTCCAAGTCAATCACACTATGTCAACATGCCACTCCCTCCCACCCCGAGATGTGTTTGCCTACCCTGCTCTGGAATACCGTTTTTTTTTTTTTTATCCTTTTCAGTGCACTTTTTTTCCTTTTATGTGTTACACAAATGTCATACGCATGCGATAAGAACACACAGCACCATGTATACGGTGACATATGTGACGGTATATGAAAGGTATGTAATCAGCTGAACCAGTGAAAAAAAAGTACCACTTCACGCACTCGAAACATGATGTCTTGTGGGTAAGCTTTCTGTATGCTGATTCTGTGCATTGCCTGGTTCCGGTTACATTTGATGACATTCGGTGTTTTGGTGCACTCGTCGTTCATACATGCTGCAGGATCTGCTTGCAAGTGACCCGAGACTCATCTCTGAAGTGTTCTTGGGTCCCCTGTTTAGTCCTGGGCTACATTTACAATGAGTCCAATGAACTGTACCAAAATGAATATATGAACTATTCACTTGAGCTGACTCTGATGGGGGATACGGCACAGGAACTAGTGGTACTAGACAGGTCTTAGAGGATCAGGTTGTTGGTAAGATGATGTATCATTATCTTTTTTAAACGCCCAGGTTAAAAAAAAAATGTTTTCAACATATTAAAGTGTACAACGTATACTAGCAGAGCAAATGGACCAAAAAATGACATATGTGATTACAACTCAACACACACAAGGAATGCTGGGATGCTCTGGACACATACTTCCCCAACAAGCTACAGTATTCCAAGTGCAGACCAGAGGGAACAAATAAAATTTTTGCGAAGGAAGTTTCTTCACTTTTTTTACATTGCTAAATAAAAATCAGGGCTATTTTCTGGCTGTATCGATGGTTGTCAGTACTGGAACACGGATATTCTTCTACCAGTATTTGGAAAAATGGTAAACAAGCTGGTTATATTTGTACAATTGATGAGGTAAAGCATATGGAACCCACTTTAATCAGCTGGGAGATAAAATAGCCTACAATGCTGCAACACAAAAGGTAAAACATATTTTTTTACTGTGCCCCTACAGACGCCGAACTGATTAACCACAACACTCAGCCCAACTTGCACGTTTGTATCTAACCATGGCAACATGTATTTGCAGAGGATAAATACACACCATCACTAAGGAAACAATGTAACAAAAGCAACATCATCTGGGACCACCTTTTTTCCAGAAAAATATGTGTGTGTTTTGACATTATTACCAACAATATTGGTAATATGCTGATTAACAAAAAAATGGTTATTGGCTATTGGCTATTATAAGAGTGAGATTGTGTGAGTAAATTATTAAAATGCTGACACTTACAACTTTGTGGATTCCACTCTTGATGGAATGGCATTATTGGGAAACCACAAAAACCACAAAATGTGGAGATGAACTTGGTTTAACCTTTTAAGCATCTCAAAGTTACATCACATAATTTAAGCAAAGTTCTGAGTCGCCACTTTACTTTATTAATGCCATTGTCGGTGACAGCGTGCATTCGACTGTCCGTCCCTGATTGTAAGCCCTGGTTATTATTTCACACTCAACAGTCAGCAACCTATTTCTACTAGCAATGTTATTAAATGATGCTGGCCATTACAAAATGCTCACAAATTCCTTAACACAAACACACACACTGCTTGGCAACACATCAGGGCACATTCTGGACACTGATGCTGTTGCTAGGTGACAAACAATGCATGTAATTATAGAGAAAGAAACAATATAGATGGATGAATTGTGTGTTAGTGTCACCTGAATGGATGTAGCTCAGTCAATAGTTTTGTAGATTATATAGACTAGTCCAAAGACCCACAAACAAACAACAAACAACTGTGAAAATTGCACATTGTGAACTGAATGTTCCAATTGAAATACATACGCCTCCTAATTATCACCACGGCATCATGACCACTGACATCATGGTTGGAAAAACCAAACCTTTTGTTTTACCATAGAATTGTACCAAATGACAATATTCACTGATCCTTCACACTTAGCAAAAATGTAATAATGTCATTTTGTCCAATATCCTGGTCCACCTGTGGTTCCTTCAGAGATGTGGTTGGTGCCTCTTCACTCGATCAGCTCCAAATGTTGTCCAATATTAACGACAGACGGCACTCACCTGTCGGCTTGGCAGCACTGCTGAAATCAGTGTGCGCAACCCATGTTTCGAGCGTGGCACACACGCTCACCATCACGGTCCACGCGAGCTGTGCTCATTGGACAGTCAAACTGTAAAAGTGCTGAAACTGATGTGTACCCACCACGATTGTGCTCAGGGCATGCCTTATCCGTAGCCCAATGCAGTTGTACACACAACAAAGGTTCCTCCTGCACTAAAAGTGCTACAGTGTGTCTGTATGCTCCCAAATCCGTACTGAGGCGGTATTCATCCCCAAATTTTGACCACAAGTACAACAGGTTGGGACAGGGGCTTTATCTGCTGCCCGACAGACAAATACATCGCAAGCCTTAAAGACTCACCACAGCCTGATGTCCTATACACCCTGCAGTGCTTGCCCCCCAAATGCTGCACCAATTTAAAGCTTTTTAAAGCGCCACCCCAGTGAAACATTTTTGTGGCATGTTTTACAGGGTGCAAAAGTATATCACTCTCACAAAGGCAGAAAGTCCCACATGGTTGTTCTGGATGCTGCAGTGGGGGTGGAGCTGATCTGCGTTATCGGCTGATATCAATACCATGCCTTTCACTGATACCAATTGGTGGCCAGCCGATCAGAGCACCCCTAATAACAACTTCTGTTCAACTCATGTTCATTTCAGACTTAAAATAATACACCAATTTAAGCCCCACCCATTCCTGGTTAAACCATGCCCACTTCCGGTTTCTGCCCCGCCCATTCCAAGCACAGACATGGATATGGATAATTGAGATGGGTGAACAGATGTAGATACAGATAGCGGTGGTCTCATCCTTAATGAACACTGACCTCCACAGAGGCAACTGAGACCTGCAGTTCTTTGGATGTTGTTGTGGGGTCTTTTGTGACCTCTTGGATGAGTTGCTGCACTTGTGGGTAATTTTTGGTTGGCCTGTCACTCCTGGAAATGTTCAGAGAAAAAATAAATAATAATATATATAAATAACACGAAGACGCAATTACGTTATCAACATTAGACAACAACAACACTGTAATTGTTGAACAGGATCACCTGGAATTGGAATCTTTCCACGACACTCAACAGAAACAGCTTGATTTGAAAAATGACAAAATAATTTTCCAACATTAGCAACTGCTACTACACAGATGGGAGAACACACAAAAGCAAATGTTTTTTTGTTTGTTTTTTTTTTAAACAAAAAATACTAAATAAAAGTAACATGAGCAAGTAACATAAGTCAGTGTGAGTGCAAAGGGGTTGATGTGCGTGTGTGTTGGTCAATCAAACTTGACTAAAGAGTAGTCCAGCAGAGAATGTGAGGAGGCAGCAATCGGGCCCTTTTAAGGAACCACAGGTGGACCAGGTTATGGTAATGTCCCACCCTCTTTCTGCAGAGAGGATGAAGAACACACTTGACATTAAAAGACCACTCACCCCATGGCTGCTACAAATGTGCATAATGCTAATGTGAGTGCAACACTCAAAACATCCCCTGTATGGACACACCAAGGATAGGATTTAACAAATTAGATAATATCAGTTTAATGACATTTTTATTGGCGGCAAACCAAAAAAAAAATCAACAATGACACAAAAGAATTGTCACAGAGAGTAAAACAAGATTTAAGTGATCTTAAATGGTCTGGACTAAATGTATTAACGCATTTATCATGAATACATTGGCAAGATTACTGTAGTTCATTTGGCTCTATTTCACTGGAGGCCTGCCCCATTGCTTCTCATAGTAAAAGTACACAGTACATTCTGAGGAGTTTAGGTTTTTGTGAAAGTATGTAAGTTGAGCTGTCAATCATTTTAATCACAGGTTAATGCATATTTGAATTGGATATCATATCATTTTTTAATGTTCTGGTTAACTAAACTAGACATGTTTCATAATATAATAATGCAGGAGATGGCCCTCCCTTGAATATGAGCAACATTGCTGGACTTTCTGGTTTCCAACAAGGTTTTCTCGACTAAATACTATGTCACGGCTGCAGGGCAGTCAAGTGGTTAGCGTGCAGACCTCACAGCTAGGAGACCAGGGTTCAATTCCACCCTCGACCACCTCTATGCGGAGTTTGCGTTTGTGGGTTTTCTCCGGGTACTCCGGTTTCCTCCCACATTCCAAAAAACATGCTAGGTTAATTGGTGACTCCAAATTATGATGTGTGTATCAATGTGAGTGTGAATGGTTGTTTGTCTATATGTGCCCTGTGATTGGCTGGCGACCAGTACAGGGTGTACCCTGCCTCTCGCCCAAAGACAGCTAGCATAGGCTCCAGCACCCCCCATGACCCTCGTGAGGATAAGCGGTAGAAAATGAATGAATGAATACTATGTCACATGATGCATTGAGATCAAATACTGTGGCATGGCTCAGCTGGTCAATTGGTCGCCTTCCAAACTGAAGGTTCAATCATCCATCCTTCTGTGGTCATGTCAAAGTGTCCTTGGACAAGGGACTGAACCCCAGGTTCCTCCTGATGCTGCGTCATCTGTAGGTGAATGTGCTAACACTGTCAAGGTGCCTTGGTGGTGGAAAATCGCTGTGCAAGTGAAAGACCATTTATTTCTATTCATCAAAATGACTTTGTACCTGCATTATGTCTTTGAGTGCGTCAAACTAAAACTAAATAAGCCCCCATGTTAAATGGCCTTTGACTTGTATAACGCTTTTCCACCTACAAGGCACTCAAAGTGCTTTGACACTGTTGGCGCATTTACCTACTGATGCTGATGTATCTGATGCATCTTGGCCAAGGATACTTCAACATAATCACGAGAGGAATCCAACCTTCAGGTTGGTACCACTCTACCACCTAAACCACGCCGGCACTATGTATCTAAAGAATGTTGCGAGTGACAGCAACATTCCCAAGAGAGTGAAGACCACTACTGAATTCCAGAAATACATTCTGCTGATGCATGCGTGTTGCAAATCGCGCTAGAATGTCCTTATCAACAATAAGTTCCATCCTAAAGAATAACCTCAAAATCAAATGAGCTAATGTTGTGAAATGAGTAGCGTTGTTAACAAAACAGAGACCACAAACCATCAAAGCTGTGAGACAGTGTTGCTGGTGTGGATCCAATGCAAGTGGGAGCTCGCTGGAGACAAGAGGAGGCTGGTATGAAAATGTCAACAAAATAAAGAACAGGCATAAACAGCAAATGTTACAAATGGCGAGTTAGCAAATGCAGACAAAGGGTTTTCATTGGAGGAAATGATGATGTTAAATGTTAATTTCTACATTTCATATATCATGTTTGTGACATTTTTTTAATTGCATGTTAAAAAGTATTTAAGAAACTTCTACATAGATTTTTGTGGCCCCAAGAGTGTAGTAATTGGGATTGCCCTTCACTTCATTTATTTGTAATTTTTAATTAAATTTTGCATAATTTTCTGTATGTAAAACTATAATTACTGACAAATAAATTCTGTTTTGTGTTAAAATGTTGGTGTGTAATGAATTAACTGGATTTACATTATTTGCCTTGGTTAGAGTCTATTTTGGTTTGAGTCACACCAAATATGATGCTAACCAGGGCACCGCTGTTCTACAATTTAAGTTGTAAATACATTCCAATGCTTCTGATCGTGTTTGGAAACTACTGAACCTGAAATGTGCATGTCTAATATGAAGACGGTTGTATATAACACTCAACAAAAATATAAACACAACACTTTTGTTTTTGCTCCAATTTTTCACAAAATGGACTTAAAGATCTAAAAGTAATTCCAGATTCATTCCCACTGATATCCAGCAAGGAGGTGTGGACCAACATTCCACAGGCCACAATTGACAATCTGAAGAAAATGTGAGACAAATGGTGGTCACACCAGACACTGACTGCTTCTGAGTCCCCAGGACCCTAATAAAGCAAAAAAAATGCACATTTCAGGGTGGCCATTTATTGTGGGCAGTATAAGGTACACATGTGCATGGATCAGATCAGCATCTTGATGTGGCACACCAGTGAGGTGGGATGGATTACCTCAGCAAAGCAGAAGTGCTCACTATCAAACATTTAGACAGATTTGTGAACAATATTTGAAAGAAATGGTAATGTTGTTTATCCGGAATGAATTTTAGATCTTTGAGTCCATCCTATGAAAAATGGGAGCAAAAACAAAAGTGTTGCGTTTATATTTTTGTTGAGTATATGTTGTATAAAAGGTACATCAACTGTAGAGTTTGGAAGAACTTAAGTCACTACTGAAATAATTATATAACTAGAGGATATTAGAGACACATTTGGAATGCAACAATTATTGTTGGCTCTAAGAAATACTGTTGGAAAAACTGCAATTTACTGAGCATTGAACAATGTTCAGACTCATCTGTAATTCCATACTATTCATCTCTGATTGAAGGATATTAACCTAACTCCAAAAAGTTGAAGCATGAAAGAAAAAAACAACAAGAAAAAAAAGAAAATGGACTTGTGTTGAGTTGATAAAGCATCCTATACGATCTTCTCAGCCGTTTGAGTCCAAGCAAGCTAAATCACAGAAGAGCTTGACAGACAGACAATCAATTGGTCTTAACACTAAAACAAGCCAACTGACAGTTTCACTACAAACCAGAGAGGATTTTTTGCAAGCTGGTGCTAATAAAGTTGAGAAACAATGGCCTTTAATCTGGATGTTCACACAATGTTTTATATTCCTTGGCAATAGACAACATTTGCTGCCTCGGTACTCCTGGGCGTTCGTGGCTGTGACCATCATGATGCAGAAATTCTCAACACGTTTGAGACGGCTGCAAACATTTGCAGTACGAGATCAAGGTCAGTCTGTCTCTTTGATAACAATGCTTGTGAAGTGTTTTTTGTTCCTTCTTTTTATGATCTCTCCAAGATGATAAAACCCACTACAAACATAATGAGCAGAATCCCAATTGCAAAGCTCTAAAGAAAATGCGTCATTCCTTTCTGAAGTTCCTTTTCTAACGAGACAGGGTACTAGTACTACAAGTATACACTACTCCATATACTACATGTATGGAATGGGAACCATTAAAAGAGATGCAGAGGAAACATTTCAAGTCTAAGTTTTAGGAGGTTAATGTTTGCTATGAACATTCTTCACTATGAACTTTTTCACTCTGGAATTAGCTCTGTAAAGATAGCAAAGTGCACAAGGTGCTAACATGACGTATTTTATTCAGAAAAGCACCCAAATTGTGAATTCCGAGAGGTTGGTTACTGGTGATTTGAGCCTCACTGAAGCATGAAACAAGATGTCAAACTGTAAATGATTATAGAAAAGTGTTCTCCTGGCACAAAAGCCTATTCCCCATGAGTTCAAACATATTTCTTTATAGGTTATTCCATTGTCATTTCATGCCTTCAATTGTATTTTTTAAAGGTACCCTTACAGACATTTTAGTATCTACATATGTATATTATATTATTAAAAAATCTTTAACTCTAATTAATTTGAAATAATTACTTCTTGCCAGGCGCATGCATGTTGTGTGCTGCAAATTATTATCTCATGCGTATTCTCTGATTCTGTCTTTATAGCTCATAATGTGGACTTTTCATGTTTCTGCTCTAGATTGTGAAATACAACAAATATTATGATATGATGACTTCCATTATAAAGAATTCCTCATTTTCTTCTGTGTGCGGTCCTCTCAGGAGACAAGAAAGATAAGGAAGTCATTCCACAGGTATGCAGCAGTGTCTGTAAGCCAGGAGAGGAGTCAATCAGAATAAACAACAAGAGCATTGTATCCATTTCAAGGAATCAAGATTTCATGGAAGGAAATTGTTTAACAAAAAAGAGAAAATTAACAAAATTCTAATATTGATGTAGTACGCCCATTTTATGATGACTTCATAGAATAAGACAAAAATGACTGATATAATGCACCGTGTACGTTATGAGACAAGATTACCAAGTAACTTTTGATACAAACTAACATAGAAGCCAGCTGAATAAAGTGACCTAATAAAGTGAAGGCAGTGTGACTAATGCAACACAAACCGTTTTTAACTTATAGCATTATTATAACTTATATCACTTAACACTTACAGGATGTATATATATTGCACCGTGTACGTGAATGTTCCTCCTATGGCTGCCGCCGTCTAGTGAGAGGCGGTTGCTGTGTTTGACAGGTTAATCGCAGAGCATGAAGGGTGAATACATACATATATACAGATAATAACAAAATGTGCGAGTTTCATAATCCTTATCTGGCAAAAATGCATTATCGGTTTATAACGAGTATCTAGGACTTATGTGTCCAGGACTGGAAAACATTCCATGGCACATGGTAGCAGAGGAGCCTACCAGTCAAATAGTACAATTGGAAATATTTTACTGAAAATGTCATTGAATTAATGAAATTCTGGAAAAATGTGCCTTCGATTCACTTGTGTTCTTGAAATTCAAATGTTTTTCAATCATTTTTCCAACTAAACAGCCGACAGTGCCTCTTTCCTTGTACTATATGTTGTTGAATTTGAATTTTTTATGTAGCATTTTTTTATGTCAGCACAGAAGAAGTTCTTGATCATTGCAGGAACAGTTTTATCCACAAATTCAAAAATTATTATTAAAACAAAAAGTGTCTGTAAAGGTCTTCAACACATATTAGAGTATATCTGGATTTGGGATTTGAATCAGATAATTTATAGTACATGTACCATGCATGTCCATATACATTCATTCATTTTCTACCGCTTATCGTGGGGGGTGCTGGAGCCTATCCCAGCTGTCTTCGGGCGATAGGCGGCGTACACTCACAGTGCCAATCACAGAGCACATATAGACAAACAACCATTCACACTCACAGGGTGAAACCTCTTCAATAAAATAAAGTTTGGTTGCTTTGATTGAACACTTAGTCGGTACATTTAATAATAATAGCAGGACCACATGTTGACCACCCACTGCCTTGATCAATAGACTGAACTAGCAGTGAACTAGCAGATATTTGCAGTTGTCGAACAGACAGCACGTAATGGCCACACTTGATGTCTTTCCCCTGATCTAGTTGCCCGTAAACATGGCACGCACCTCATCGTGGCATAACAATTGAATAGCACGAATGCGAGGAGTATTCACAGACATCAGTTTATTCTTTTTTTGGCAAAGACCCCACAAGCCACTGAAAACAGACACTTTTCTGTCGCAGCTCATCAGTTGAGAATCAATGGATTGTGAATTGGAATACAGTTAAACAGTACACTTTATGTAATGCTTTTTGTTTTGCAATAAGAATTCATTTTTATTCCACCAGAGCTGTGGGGAATGCAATGGGATTATCCCTGGACCAAAGCAGAGTCTCACCCTGTCATTCCACTGCTACAGGACACCGCGGTAAAGAGATCTAGAGTATAATCCACCTGATTGTCTGTGATGCATCGAAGGAACAGCGGTGTGGAGCTGCATTTCACCTCATTGTCACATCGGTGCCATGACCCGGCGAAATTGGCTTTTCACGTTGGACAGGATCCATCTCGCTGGACGGCTTCTGCATTGTGCCATCAGGTGGACAGTTTGTCAGCTTGATACACCGTTACCGCTCAACTGTTTTGTTTTTTTTTTGCCATTGGTGTACTATTTATGTTGTGAGGTCTGCGTCTGCTGCAGCTCCTGTGGTGTTTCTAGCTAGCTATGCATGTACTTCTGAATTTGCTTCTCCATCTGCAACTCATCTAGCTATCTCAGAAGCTACCACTGCCCTTTAAACTGCAGTGTTGACTTGGTCGCTTTGATCTGCTTCAGTAGCTGCTGATGCTGGGATTATGAGACACGTTGCTGTGGCCGCTAAGGAGGTTGCTAGAGAAGCTTTGGCAATTTCTTCATCTCTTGTAGGCAGTGTTTGTAGGCGCTGCCTCTACGCAGTCTCTTGCCGAATCGATCACATTTTGCAGTTGTTCTGCTGCTAATTCTAAAGCTTTAACTTCCAGATTTTTTGTATTTGTTGCCGCTGCTTGTTCTGGTTTTAAGGACTGTACTGACGAGAATGAAATTTGTAATGCTCTGAGAGTTTGTGCAGCCATCGCAGCCTCATGACTGGAAATTATTGCGGCTTCTATGACAAATGGTACACTACGTTTCTAGATTCAGCAGGATTTGCCGCTAATCTGCAATTGCATTTGCGGGGCTATATACCCTGTTGCTGACGCCATTGCACTCGCTGTTGTTGCAGCTATTTCAGCCTGAAGTGCTGCTGCTTCTGCTGCTGTTGATGCATTTGTTGTGCAAAGAGAAGTCGAAGCAGCGGCTGCTGTGTCTGCAGCTGATAAAACATTTTCTGCAGCATATGCTGCCGAAAATCTGCCTGTAGCGGCAGCTGTCGCCACCACAGCTGCTCCCGGCACAGCTGCTGTTGCTGTTGCCGCTGCGGCTGCTGCAACACTTTATGGCTCTTTGTACTGGAGAATCCACTGGGGTGCTCGGGCTGCCTGTGGTGATCTGGAGGAGTCGTCTACTCATTCTGGGGCCTTGAAGTTCTTTCTGTGCAGACTGACTGTTGAGTCCGGTGTCCATTGAGTTAAGTCATTTCGCTATATACATATATATATTGTTATTGTTAATTGTGATTACTTACCAATAAGTAGGAAAACAAGTCTTCATGATCTTCTCAATCTAAACGTGATTACTTCTTATGAAAACAAAATCAGGTATTTCTGTCACGGCCTGTGTGGGTTCCCATGTGACAGTTTGTTTGAGTTACCTTCTTGGGCTTTGGTTTCCGTTCTGGATACTCTTATTTTGTATTTGACTTCCTGTTTTGCCATGTCTGCCTTGGTTGTCCTTATCACCCACACCTGTCCCTAATTTGTCCTGTGTATTTAGTTCAGGTGTGTGCTTCTCCCTGCGTGGGATCATTATCGTTTGTACGTCTGCTCCCTGAGTTGCTTTTTCCTTCTGCTGCAATTTCTGCAACAAATAAATATTATTTACCTGCAATTGGTCCTGCTCTCTGCATCCTCGGGTCGAACATTAAAGCTCTCGAGACCGACCGTGACAATTTCAATATTAATGGTGAATCGGTAATATACAATATATGCTTTTTCTAGCCGAGTATAACAGGAAAATCAACTGGTAAAAGCCTTGCTGATCTTTTGCAGCAAGTAACCTTAATGTCAATAACCAAATGTTCTTGTACTTTGGAAATTTAGGACCCAAATGCCTCAAAATTTCCTCAATTTCAATGGAAATTAGACCCAAAATAGACTTTGTTCCTTGTGCTTCTCGTGAATTCTCCACTTTGTGCCAATCTGGCACAATGTTTTGATTTTGAATGGAGAAAGGATTTTAAAATAGACTTCCAGCTTTTTCACTTGAAGCACTTGCCAAACATAAACTATGTTCCATCAGAAGAGCAGAAATCCAACTTACATTTACTACAAGTATATACAGGGTGTCCCCCAAAACCCTATACACACTTTCTATAATTTTAGAAATTCTTACAATTTGTTCCATTTTTAAAATGCAATAGAACCTCCAAACACAAACAAACACTCCCAACAACGTGAAGCAATGGACCTGCACACATCACGAAAAAATTCCCTTGGTATTTGCCTGCATTCACGTTCAATGGCTGCTCTAAATTCAGCAACTGTTGCAGATCTCTGTTCGTGGTTTCTTCCCCAGAGAAGTTTTTCCTTGCCTCTGTTGCCAAGTGCTTGCTCGTGTGGGCTTGCAATTGGTTCTCTGTTTTCATTGATGAATGTGACCTTCAGGTGTCAAGTGCCATGAGATAACTGCTGTTATGATTTGGTGCTAGATAAATTAATTAAATTAAAATGAAGACTTTGTCATTTGGTTATCCCAAAAAGAAAAGTCTTAACAACTGAGTTATCAGCTGTTAAAGGGTGCATGCGTTTTTTTGTTTTTTTTGTTTGTTTGTTTGTTTGGTTTTTTTGGGGGGGGGGCAACCAATCAATCAATCGGAACACAATGAGCCAACATTGTGCCAACATCAACACTTATACCAAGACATAAACACAGACATGACAGCATACTAACAACATTAGTACTAGTGGTGGCAGTTCTGCCAGTTAATATACCATTTCTTTAACTGGCTCCTGAAAGTATGATATGTGTTTTGATTAGGAACGGATAAGGGGGTGAGGTTCCAGCTGGAATGGAGAAAGCAGTTTGTCCAAATATACTTTTCCTAAAGGGAATAATGCAATCCCCCCCTCCCAGCGCCTCTAGTTCTGCCCTGAACATGTTCAGAGGCTGACAAATTGTTGAAGAGGAGGAGATGATAACCTGTGAATTATTGGCTGAGTCGTCTTTGTTTGTGTAATATTGGACAATGGTGAGAAATGTGTGGTTTCATATCCAAAATATTTATAGTGGTGCATGTCTAATGCAAGGGCTATCTAACACCTGTCTCATATCACAACACTGGAGACCGGTGGATGCTGTCAGCAGGTTTAATGACATTCAAATGGAACTGAAAGTAAGACAAATAATACCACACAGAGTGCATATATTATCCATCAAATATGTCTAAATAATGCGGGCATGTAATACAGACTCAATGATGACCCCGGAAATTTACACAACAAAGACTCGTTTTTACAGTGAAATTATACACAAACAACATCTCACATATTTTTTTTTTCTCCACAGGGGCACCACAAAGTGTGTCCTGACATGTTCATGAGTTTGCATGACTGATTCAACTTCTGTTCAATAAAGGTGTATTCAAAACAGACTTTGACTTTCCACTTTTAAGAGAACACTCCCTGCCTGGCATGAATAAACACCACTACTGGAGAAAAACAAATACATCTTACATAAGGAAGCAAAAGTACAACCTCTGAGATGGGTCTAGTCAACATCTTTGTACCTTCTGATTTGGCGACCTTCATTTCTACTGTACAAACTTTGTTATCTTTGACGAGAGGATCAGCCAATTCTGTTAACACAGTTAATGATGTAGACATAGAGGGCTGTAATTTCAGCTAGCTTACAATGCTATCATTAGGATACATCTACTTTGACTATGAAGCCCTCTAAAGGAAAACCTCTAACAACCCTTGAACCTAATACGCAAATTTTATTCTTAAAATGGAAATGCTGAAATGGTAACGGTGCCAAGGTGCCAGGACTGGTCTGAGAGACATTTGTATTTGTTTTGGGGGTTTGGGACCCCCCAAAAGGAGGGAATATAGTATTGTAAAATGACTCTCTTGACTTTTCTTCTAGTAAACTCTAATCAAACTTAAGAGGGCTACGTGACTTTGGGAGGCCAACGTGACCTGAGTGTTATACAAGATGCATTTGGAGTCCAAGATGTCCTGCCAAAGTACTTAGGTCCAGTCATATATAAGTGCTGTATTAAATAGACATGAGAACTATTTTCCTACAACTGCAGAGATGGTTTATGTTGCATTATTTGCTAACAGTTGCATTGTTTGATATCCATGCCGTGATCGTGCATTAACACGTACGTTGATGATTAGATGTAATAGTAGGAGTATCTTGCTGTATTATGATGATTTAAAACACTGCAGAAACTTCTTTCCTCGGCGAATTGATACTAGCTAACTAACACAACGCCTCGCTAGACGGAAGAGTGGATACCTAGCTCTCGATTTCACTAAAAACCCTGCTGAAAAAAAAACAGCATAGACCAGCTACTATCCTGACCAGCAATACCAGCATATGCTGTGTTTAATGCTGGGAAGACTCAACAGGGAAGACTCAAGATGCTCATTTGCCGTCAGCATTTTTTACCTGAGGACTGGAGCACATGTGTGTCGTGTGCTGGAAGACACAGCCATCCCAATGAGAGCGGAGTTTGGAACAGTCGCTGTTGTTGTTGACAGAACTAGCTTAAGTATACCTATGCACTGAGCGAATACGTTTTGCAGTGCTTTAAATCATCAAAATACAACAAGATACTGCAACTATTAAATGCTATTATCAGTTAATGCATGATCAGAGCATGGATATCCAACAATGCAACGTTGTTAGAGGGCTTCATAGTCGAAATAGATGTATCCCAATGACAGCATTGTAAGCTAGCTCATTCATTCATTCATTTTCTACCACTTTTTCCTCACGAGGGTCACAGGGGTGCTGGAGCCTATCCTAGCTGTCTTCGGGTGAGAGGCGGGGTACACCCTGGACTGGTGGCCAGCCAATCACAGGGCACATATAGACAAACAACCATTCACACTCACATTCATACCTATGGACAATTTGGAGTCGCCAATTAACCTAGCATGTTTTTGGAATGTGGGAGAAAACCAGAGTACCTGGAGAAAACCCACGCATGCACGGGGAGAACATGCAAACTCCACACAGAGATGCCCGAGGGTGGAATTGAACCCTGGTCTCCTAGCTGTGAGGTCTGCGCGCTAACCACTCGTCCGCCGTGCTGCCGAAATCAACTCATTTTCTCGTTAAAATGCATAGAAAAGTGCACTTCCCCTTTAAGTTAAGTGTTGTGCACAGAAGAGTTAGTCATTTTTTGTGAATGTGTTCCACAATGTTTACATGCACGGAAGACGAATACAAGAGAGTTTGAGAGTGGTTTTATCAAACAATAAATACATCGACAAAAGTTATGCAAATTAGTAATTACCTGGGCTGTAACAACATGAATGTGTCTGGATCGCCCCATATAGTCCATCTTTTTCCTGCCACGGACATTGTTATTATTATAACATTGGCTTTCTTGCCGTATTTGCTATAATGTGTGAACCAAAGTGGCCAGGATGAAACAGCTTCCTGTGTGTAGTACACACTTTGGCACAAATAATTACATTCCAACAAGACAAGACAGAGGAAGAAACATGTTTAGAAGAGTTCTGCTGTTCCATCACTCCTGGTAAGAGCAAGCTACTGGCTAATTAGATGCTGCCTATTAGCGCCTTGTTTACAGGCTAACAGTATTATACGCAGTCTATCAACATTATAACGTTCAGTGTCATTTGGGAATCAGTCAAAATACTGTATAGTGGAAACATTTTAATATACTGTAGAAATTGTCTCCTGACATCTAGAGCTTCAGCATTTCTGTCTCACGTCTCTCTCAGCCTGTTCTACCTCCATCTGTCAAAATCAGAATTAGTGTATTCCTGTTCATATACTCTAGGTATCCCTTCTGCTTTTTACTAAAAGGAATGCTGCCATCACTTGCATTGTAGTCAGACATGTTTACTTTTACTATCCTGGCAGTAAACACTGTGAAGCGATGTGATGGAAATGTGTACAACAGTTGACAGCTGGCGGCATTGCACATACCAATGGAAAGAAAATAACGCTGCACAATTGTGAAGTCTGATTTTTCCGTGGAAAACAGTTTTGTGATGCAAATGTACGTATTACTCTTTTGAATGCTCACAGGAGGAAATGGGGGGAAAAGTCAGTAGTCATATAGTCGGTAGTACATTTACACAAACATTTACATAAACATTCATTCATTCACTTTCTACCGCTTTTCCTCACGAGGGTTGCGGGGGTGCTGGAGCCTATCCCAGCTGTCTTCGGGCGAGAGGCGGGGTACACCCTGGACTGGTCGCCAGCCAATCACAGGGCACATATAGACAAACAACCATTCACACTCACATTCATACCTATGGACAATTTGGAGTGGCCAATTAACCTAGCATGTTTTTGGAATGTGGGAGGAAACCGGAGTACCCGGAGAAAACCCACGCATGCACGGGGAGAACATGCAAACTCCACACAGAGATGGCCGAGGGTGGGAATTGAACCCTGGTCTCATGTAAACATTTACAAAACATTATTTAATCTATGTGATCAGTATTGGTATCAATATAATCTGATTTCACTCATGGATGATCACTAGAAGTTATCACTGTTGTCTCGGGCTGATACTGGCATGATACTGGGCCTGATACCAGACAAACCATATGATGATCTTATTATCACATACTATTTAATCAAAAGACAACAATTTATCAACAATCTTATCTTATCAATATGTCTTGCAATTAAAGTAAAACAAACGCTGTGTGTACATGCTAGTACACTGTTCTCTGATTGGTTGTTTCACGGGCCTGATACCTGAGTGGACAGCTACGGGGGCTGATACTGATATGGTTCAACTCTATATTTTATAGTATCACTGCCCTGGGCTTTGACACAGTATCATTTTGGCCTTTTCCCGTATCACTCATGGGCGGTTTCTAGGGTACAGGGCCAATTAACGCTGTAGTATGTGATAAGGATCGGTATCAGCAGCATAAAATCCTGATGGGAACATCCCTACTTGTAACACTATATTACTGACTTCTACTTCTGTTTTTTTCCACACTGCTTGCATGCCTCATGCACAACCACTAGCTCCACTTTGCAAAGTTGGAATAAATAAATGATTGGCTGTGTGGTGTCACATGGGAGGCGTCTGTATGGAAGGTTTTCTTGGTCTGGATCCAGACAGCTGGTTCATACTGGAGTATGACTGCAATTTCTATGATTCCTATGACTCTAGGAGTGTATTAGTTATAGTTACAATTTAAATATTATGTGGCTTGGTGGTATTAATTAATCTTTAAGTCAATTAAGTCGTTCTACTTTTATTTATATTGTAGAATCTTTTGGTTATCATTAAGGGACCAATACTGCCTGAAAGATGGGTCTTGGTCTAATTGCAAGTGGACTCCAGTCTTGAGAGGCTTAAGTGTGAACGCCGACTACACCAATGGTCCAATTTGGTGGTAACCAGGTGATACATAGTATACATACATAGTATACATACATAGTAACGCCCAAGCAGAGCAGAGTGAAAATCATTCAAAAATAAGAGTTAAATGTAAGCCCGGAAGTATAATTCAGTAATTAAACATACCTAACCCTTTTAAACAAAAGGGTTGTGTTCATGAAAGTTCTGTAAAGTTGTCAGAAATGCCTTACCATAAATTGTGTCATTTAACACACACCAATAAATTAAGAAGAAAAAAAATAGATTTGTACATATATAAGCCGCACCACACATATCCACATCATAAAATGCCATATTGTGGCGTGCATGAGTCCGTAAGGACCAGGCAGGTCTTTATTTGACTGGAGCTATGAAAAAAACTCACAATGAGCTTGCCAACCCATTTCAAGGAGGTCATTACTCAATATAACTGACTCAAGGTGGCACTAAACCCATCACACAGTAACTTAACACTCAAAAGGTATATCTAATATACAAACATGTACCAATACAAATTAAAAATGAAGTTTTTCCGTAATACATTTTGCCTGAGCAAAGCATTTAATCGGGGATCGAGCAGCACAGAAAATTGATGTTACTGCAATGCTACCTCAGGAGAGGTTGCCAGGGGCGTCCAAAGCCCAGAAGGAGGCTGACGTCATCGAAGCTCCCCATTGGATGACCTCCTGTGATTTTCCAGTTCATTTCAAGCTCATTTTGACACTGATAGCACTGTTAGGTCTCTTTTGGCAGGAACCAATCACAAGCTATCGGACCTATCACAAAATAATTCTTTCCTCTTTGTCACAGCTCAGCTGGTTAAAAATCAGCCATAGAAAAGCAATACAATTGTATATATACCCGGAAGGGATGTTGCTTTGCGTGTGTGAGGTCGACAAACACTGTCCACATCACATGCAGTGTCCAATACAACTCAGCTCAAACCAGACCACACTTACAGGTAGGTGACCACCAAATATCGTTCAAATAAGTGAGGTGAAGCCTAATAGTTTGACCCCAAAGCAAAAAATATCTCTAAAAAAGTTAATGATTTACAACATTTATCAAATAAAACATGGATACAGAGTAAGGTCTGGTGATCATGTATTGGAAGAAATAAAATCCTAAACAACAAAGAAACATAGCAAAGCTAAAATAAAGAAGTTAAGGACAATGACAATATGAGGCACCACAAATAGGTATCAGAAAATACTCCCAATAAAGAACAGGAGATACAGATAACAAGGAGTCACAGAGACAATCCCAAAGAAACCTGTCCAGCGTTTTTTTTTTTTTGTTTTTTTGTTTGTCACCGAGACAGGGTATATAAAGGCCTGAGGCAGAATCATTACAGGTGTGCACAGGTTGCTGTCCCCAGGAACAACAAACATGGGCACTGTAACAAAAAAGAGAAAGAGAAAGACAGGAGTGGCAGGACAGGATCATGACAGCGTGTATATGCGCCCTAAGAACTTTCAAGGAGTGATCGCATTTACAGTCGTTCTGTGACTCAGCTACCCTGCAACATTCAATAAAGTGCTTTGGGTGCTAGAAAGGCACTACATAAATTCAATTAATGATTGTTGTTGTTATTATTATTACAAAAAACGATGCTCTGTTTAAGGAAAGGGACAAAAAAAGAACTAAAATATTTCCTTTTTTCCCCAATCAGAGCGGATGCACTTCACAGATGCATTGCCTCATTCTATTAAGTCTGATGAATGGGTCATCCTAATTCCTGTGTACACAACGTAGCTTCTCAGATGTATTATGGATGGGCTCTGCATAATTTTCAGGAATCAATATCTGTCTTGTTCATGTTTTCCACTGAACACACACATTTCCAAGCTATCTGAAAAGGATCCTGTCACAGGTGATCAATAGGAAATCATGTTTGCTGTAACTCACGCTTGAGCGCTTGCTTTGTCTCTGTGAAAGGTGAATACACGATCTGCTGAATAAGTTCTCTCTTGAAAAACGTGTGACAAAGGAAACCGACCAATTGAAAGATTGAGGAAGGTTTATGCAAATGAGAAATTGGTTTTGTTCGAGCCGAATGGTTTCTGTTTATGTTTGTTTGGATGCTTTCTTCAACCTTGTGGTACCTCGCAACTTGTTGGGGGGGCTCTTGGCTGGTGTTCTGGGGGGCGAGGTTGTTGGCTGGATGGGGGCTTCGTGCTACGACCTCCCGGGGCAGTGCATTCACCGGTCTGCTCTGCTGGGGGAGGTTGTCTGCAGCATGGATTCACTTCAACAACACACTGTGATCGACGGATCTCACAAGCCATCAAAGTCAAGCCGCTTGGATATTTGTGCCAAGAATGGCAAAAATTCACCTACCAGTAATGTGAAAGACTGCTAGGAGAATGCCAAGCAGCTTTAAAGTATTGATTTCTGAACTCCCTAAGTTAAAACAGGCCAGCATCCCACCAAGTGACGCACTCCTGTGATTGATGAGGCTGGCAATGGCGTTCTCCTGTTGGAGAACCTAAGGAAATGGCGTCCAACATGATCATTACCTGCATGGCAGATGGAGGACAGACAAATGAAACATTATGAGAGTCTAATAACCTGACATCTTTTCAAATACTGAACAGACGATGATCTCTGGAATTCCAAAACTGATGCCTTTCAACAGCAATCATAAAAACCGATGACCTCTGGCTGGTAGCCCGTGGAGATGGCCTTCACACAGCAAAGGCATGCCAGACCCAAAACAAACCTGTCTGGCGGGTGGAACTTACCTGCCCTTTGTTTGAGAATGATGTACATTTTGCTGTTTCCCCCTTACACCCCTTATACCAATGATAAACAAATTTTAAAATTGACACTTAATCTCTGTGATCGGCATCAGTATCGGCCAATTTCACTCATGGGTGATCGGAATTGGTAGCATCAAACCCTGATCAGAGCATAGTCACGGGTCTGTATCCGGACCGAGGTCCGCCATTTGGTGATAGCTGGTATTATCGAGTTCATGCTAGTTGTCACAATCCTGTGTAGACTGTTAGTTTGTTTTGGACTTTAGTACTTCTTCCCTGCATTTGAGTTCTACCATACCACCAAACCCAAACCACACTTTAGAGTTGAGTTTCTACATCATGTAAGATATTCATTTAAAATGTTAATGACAATGCATGAATGTGCATATTTAATGGTGCCTTCTGGTTGGCTGAGGTAGACGCAAATGCACAGTTTGTAACACACTGGAGACGATCACATATTTAGGGCATACAATAAATTGAACATGCATAAAAGTATAATTTAAAATGACCTCAATTATAACATTACTGTGACTATACAGTAACATTATAATTGATTGTCATACATAACCTACATATAAATGTCCAGCACACACTAATGAGATGCATGTATCAAAATTCTGTCTTTGGAAACATATAATGAATTTCTAATATGTTGCCCCTTTCGGTGAACTAATTAAACGCTGTGATTCATTCCTATACTGTAGCACTTTGCAAACTCAACGCACTCCAGTGACACCTCAATTACCACTTCAAAGAATGATTCATGAGCATGAAAATGCTCATTGTTACTAGCCACGTATACATGGACCCAAATATTACAATTGCATTCGGTTTATTTGCTTGCACGGAAAGAATTTCATCTTTTGTATACACCTCATTCCGAAAGAAAAGTGCCAGTCCGAGTGAATATATAATCTGATTCACAGGGGTGGAATATTCCTTTCCCCAATCCGATTGAGGTATCTTGTACCCACTCAAACGGAAAGTTGTCAGGGTGTATCCTTCTTCGTCTGGTTTTTCTTCTTCTGTTGTTTATTGGCTTTCGGTGTGCATTACCGCCACCTGTGGAACAGAATCTAAACCCTTCTATACTTTGTTCACAAGTTCAGTTTTATTAAAAAAAGAAAATATATATCTATATAAAACATGTCCCGAGTTTAATTATAAAATTTTAGCAAGATTGAATTTGATCTTTTCCTGTTTAAATTTATCTCTATTTATCAGACATGACGTAACACGCAGCTCAAGATGTTCTTTACTTTTAAAAATGGAGGCGAGCAAGCGGCACTGGACTGCTGCGGAAAGTTTGTTTTTGATCCAAACTAAATTTCAAGAATGGACGAATTCAAAAGTGAAAAAGTGAAAGAAAAACTCCTGGAAGCTGTTTTGTTCACGCTTTACTGGGCATGCCCCATTGACTATTCTGATTGATTATAGCGGCGCATGTAGACAACAGATTGGAATATTCATTTCCATTGTTTTTGGAAGTCATTTGGAAGGATTCCATTCGGAAAGAGGAAAAACTCCTCATGTAAACGTGGCTGCTGATGAATCAGAATAAGAAGCAAAAACACACGCAACTGTTAGAAACGATTCAATGACTATTTTCTTTTTTTTATTTTAATCCAAACTTCATTATGTCAGAATCTTTCTTTTGTTTGTGCAGGCATACCTAATATTGTGGCGACCACAGAGTGAGAAGGATACATGTATTTTAAAAAAACTACATTTGTAGATGTAGCTTTTATCATGACAACCCCTACATATCAAATAGTGGGGTGTGTGGGGCGGGGCGTGGTAGCAGAAGTGGCCTTTCAATAGTGCTCCAGCTGACAATTATGACTTACAGTCGTCCGACATTGTTGTTCAAATTCTGCTGTTCCTTTTTATCACGACCCTGAAGAAATTATGCTGTTTTGTGGTTGAAAACGGCCCATTATTATTGTAAACACATTTTAACAACTGTCATACTTTAATAGGGTCAAATATTCAACTGGTCTTACTATATTTATTCAATGAATTCACACAAAACAAGTTCAATTCAAAGTACATTTGCAGTACTAAGCAGAAATGGGTCTGCTTAAAGGAACACTTGTCATGGCTTCAGACGATCAATACAGCTGAAACAGACGAGCCTCCTCCTGAGAGACCTACTTCCCTTGTTGTCCTCTTCCTCTCCCCCTGACACCTATCTGCTATCTTTTATACCGTCCACCAGCTGATGTTTCTTAAGGATTGCTTCCCACTTGTCACGTCACACATATCAGATGATATTGAGGGGGACTCACCAGCACCTGCCTCCTTCAGCGCTGGTTGGCCTTTCCTCTTCCCCACCGCACAGCCCTTTCTCGAACTTGACGGGCTCCTCGACAAGATTATTTTCAATCTGTAGTGACAAGAGCCGCAACCCAGACAGCTGGGATCTTTGTGACAGTCATTAAAACAGACCGACATGACTGCTGACTGTGTGACCTGGACCTGACAGTTTACATCCATGTAATCAGCAGTTGCTGTGGCAACTCCTGTTTTGCCACTGTACATGTATGTACAGTACATATGTGTGAAATGTTTGAGATTATCAGAAAAATAGTCGATGACATAACAAAACATCAAATGCAGTTAAAAAAAAAGTGTTTTCCCCCCTATTCAAATATAACTTAACTGAGACTAATTGGGATCTATCAGTCTGGAAGCCATTTCTAAAGCTCTGGGAAGTCAGAGCCCTACTTCACATTTCGCAAAAACGGGAGTGCAGCAACAACATTTCCAAGAGGTCACAAAAGACCCCACAACAACATCCAAAGAACTGCATGCATCACAGGCCTCGATTAAGGTGAGTGTTCATGACTTCACCTGACACTGGACAAAAATGGCCTGCATGGCAGAGTTCCAAAATGAAAACCACTGCTGAACAAAAACAATATTAAAGCTCACCTCAATTTTGCCAGAAAATATCTCGATAATCCCCAGGACCTTTGGGAAAATACTCTGTGGTCTGACAAAGTGTGATGTTTTAGAAGGTGTTTGTCCCACTACATCTGGACCTAACTGTAAAGACGCATTTCAGTAAAAGAGCATCATGCCAAACAGCAAGATATGGTGGTGGCAGTGTGATGGTCTGAGGCTGTGATAATGAAAACATCAATTTTGCTGTCTACCAAAATATTCTGCAGCAGGACAATGATCCAAAACACACCTTAGGTCCACCTCTGAATGCTGAAGAAAAACAAATTGGAGACTTTGGAGTGGCCTAGTCAAAGTCCTGACTTGAAACCCATTGAGATGCTGTGGTATGGCCTGAAAAAGGCACACAATGCTCGCATTACAACAATTCTGGTAAATGCACCTTTTCAGCCATACTGTATTATGATTGATCCTGAAGGAAGCAGTTTGTTTACACACAGGTTCTGTATCTTGATGCATTTCGGTCAAATACAGTGAAAATTGGCACTTTTCAGACATACTTGGAAATGATGATTAATTACAATTCAATAATGAGATTAATCTGATTAAAATGTTTAATCATTTGACAGCCCTGGTATTTATGTATTGGGTAAAGTTTCCACTGGGAGACGAAGACCTCTGGCTAAAAATTGCTTTATGACAAAAGTACTGCTGCTCATGTTTGGTGTTTCAGTATATAACTTAAATCCCAAAGGGCGTCCATGATTCAAACAAACCAAGATTACACAGGATCCAAGGGGGTCTCGCTTGAGGGATGAATTCGCCAGATGCACCGTGTTTATTCCGCCAAACTATCTAATCTTACACCTCACACAGCTCTTTCAATTCTGCTGTGCACACACTGTCTTGCATATGTTGCAGAGGCAGAAAGAGTCCCTCAGGGAACACAGATGTCCCTCCACCAGCATCCTTTCTTATTTGCTGTTAGCCTCGGGGAAACCAGAGAAAATACTTCTGATAAAACATTAACGACATTTGTACGATATTAGATCAAGCAAAAACACTTATCAACAAGACTATTGTGTACGATTCATGTTTTTTGTTCATTTTCTTAATCTTTTGACAAAGGGAAATGAAACCTGCACAACACTGAAGGCAGGTTCATAAGCGTCGCGGTCACCCTGCTCAATGTATTATTTTATGTTAATCAAGATTCCTCAAGTGTCAATTTCCAATTCACTGTCATAGTAACAGTGTGATTGATCAAAGCACTTGCATAAATAGAATTGTGACAACGGAGGCAATCTTGGCGAAAGGAACAATTACCCTGCGCAAGAAGGTCTGACTCCCAAATATAGTGCTCGGCTACGCAGTTTGAGATTTCACTTAGTCCCCGTGGCAGCTCCGACCTCTTTCAAGTAGGACCTTGACCTCCACATTTGGAATCTGGTACTTCCGCCAGTTAAATGACTGCTATAACAATACCGGATCAATGATCATCAATGATGCTGGAGAGAGTTGGACAGGCCAGCCACATTACCAGCCTCTGTAAGGGTTACTGGTAGGTGCTCTTACAATTCACAGTGATGCTCTTCTCTCTGCACGGAAAAGAATAGTTATCAACAGCAAAACCTGGCGGGATCACTATCACTTGTAGCAAGTCCTGGGCCAGCAGGCAGGACTGACATTGAATTCTACCAAGTGTCATCGGGCCAAGGAGGAGGCAAAGTACCTAGGATATCAACTAGGATGTGGAGAGGTCCAACTCCAGGTGAACAAGATGAAGGCAATCCGCAGCTGAGTACCAGTTCTGGATTCAATACTAGCAGGAAGAACAAACATTTTAGCAGAACTTTCAAGGTTGCCGCACAATACCAACCTTGGGGATGGAAGAGTGAAGATGCAGTGCTGGAGTATGAGCCCACTGGAACCACATGGAAGCTTTTCATCTGCAACAGAGCCATGCTGCAAAAAGACTTTCCTCTGCACGGCCATAAACTCCCCCCCCCACCCCCCTGTTTGGACATCCTGTTTTCCCACCTGTAGTGCCTTCGAGTGTGTGCACGCTATGTCTGCACGCCACATGATGTATACACGCTGTCCTCCCATTCACTGGTGCACTTCCTGGGTTGCAAATTTGAATTGCAAATTGCATATGTTGTAGGTAGATACTGTATATGTAAACATGCAAATGTATATATATATATATATATATACAGTAAAGGATCAAAAGAGTTGGAAAGAGTGAAACAATGCTTAATAAAGGCACTGAAACAAAAGTGCAACGCAATAAAAATGACAAATTGTCAACAAGTTGTCAACAATTATTTACATTATATACAGGTAAGGGCACTGGTGCGGGAAAAATAAAAACATACTGACTTTGACTCAAATGCAGTTAATAGTTGACATTTTTTCCAACCAAACAAACACTCAAACAGGTTTTTACACAAACGCTTAATTTGGAACAAATAAACTGATTATGACAAGAGCTGGACGTGAAGTTCAGCTAAACATGTTAAATACTGTACATGCTCTCCAGCAGGCCCGTGCTTTGGCGTGTTTCAGCACTCTTATCACCCACAGACAGGTCAGCTTAAGGCACTTTCATATCTGGGAGAACGCCCACTGTCTGCTGCTTGCCTGGATATGTTTTTTTTTTTTTCTTCTTTTTACCCAATAGAACCTGGTGCACTGAAGCAGTCAGGGCAGAGTCAACACCAAGTATCACGTCTTCATCGAGCTTCAGCTTTGATTTAACTTCAAAAAGATCATTGAGGAAAGTGACCTTCTCAAATGCCACTCTTCACAACTTGTTTGATTTAAAAAACAAAACATGTTGTAACATTTTCACATCGGCTTCCAAAAATACTCCTAATGAGGAGCTCATTGAAAAATGTAAAAGGTCAAGTAGCCAAAATAGGGAGAGTTATTTCAATTATTATTATTTCAATTTTTAAGACACATATACTATATGCACGGCACAGGCTCATTTCCGTTGGGTGGGTCAGATGGAAAATTGACTGCAGCTCAGAACTTAAAGGGATAGTTCGGATTTTTTGACATGAAGTTGTATGACACCGCCATAAGCAGTGAAATCTGTCAACAGCGACTCATGGGCACGAGATGGCAGAGAAAATAACGCAGAGCAATTTGTGAGGTCATATTTTTTTCTAGTAGGCATTTTTGTGTGGAGAGTTTGGCTGAAATTCCCAATTCCAGTTTATGCCTCGCCCACTTAAGAGTACGGATACGGATACA
Organism: Doryrhamphus excisus; assembly: GCF_030265055.1. NCBI lineage: Eukaryota > Metazoa > Chordata > Actinopteri > Syngnathiformes > Syngnathidae > Doryrhamphus > Doryrhamphus excisus. Next base: position 6,329,648 of record NC_080486.1, read on the forward strand.
GATAATTTAGGTGCTTGAACAGATACGGATACGGATACAGATAGTTGTGTATTAGTCTCACCTCCATTTACAAACAATTGTAAACAAGTTTCAGTCAGGCCCGCCACGGCACTGAATCTGCACTACTGACAAAATCCTTACAGCCCAGACCAAGAACTCGTCAGTGCTGGTGTTAGTAGACCTGACAGCCTTTGACGCCTCCATCTCACGCCTTGAGCACTATGTTGGACTTCATGGTACAGGCTTCTACTACACTGCATCATCTCTCTCCTCAAGTGTACCACAAAGCTCAATCCTCGGACCACTTTGCCAACCACTTGCTCCCCAAGATGTATTTATGTTTGTCTTTTACATTTGTGCAAGAGGCTCAAAGAGGTGATGATGCAACTCTACAATAGTAGAGAGCATGTTTGATGCAGTGTTAATCTGAAAAACAGCCACAAGGTTTTACAAGCATCTCTTCCATTGAAATACACTCACACAGCAACCAGGAAATGAAAAGGCACGGACTCTTGTAGCGTTGACAAATGAGAAATGAGAGTCTAATCTTTCTTTTGGTAAATACCATGTCCACATAGCCCAGGAATACAATATTCTGTGTGCCTTGAAAAATCTGTCAAAATAATTAAAAATGGCTGGTATCGAGAGGGACTTCTTGAATGGAATTGAATGAGTTAATGGTTTTGCACTGACTGTTTACCCTGGCTGTTTACCAGACAGTCAGGGCACTGTGGTCTTCCGAGCCGGTAACTCTCGTGGTCCCATGTCCAGATATGAGAAATGGGAGATTGCTCATTTTCTTCTTCTGCTCCTGAGACACAACTTTTCAAACTGGCTTTAGACAGGTAGTTTGTTTGGAATGATATTGTCTGCTGTTGTGTACAGTATCTTCTTTCTGTTATTGCTGTGTTGTGTGTACTGTATTGTTGCATTGTGTAAAGCGCTTTGTAAACCGTTTGGCTGTTGGTAAGGCGCTATACAAATGAATATTGAGTGATTGATTGAGAGGGAGCAGTATTATCTCCTGACTGTCAGATCTCCTCTACCTGACAGGGCCAGTGAGTTGCCGCAGGGATGAGCAGACGAGGAGGGTGGACGGGAGCCGTCCCAGCTGGCACACAACGTTGGATAAACATTCATGATGTTGGAAATTTCCCCATTATTTTGTTCACACAATTAGAGGCCAGAAGTGCGTTGTGTGTGTGTGACAGGTGACTGTTCAGACAAGTCGGGTGCAAAAATAAATGCCTTGTCTTTTTTCACTCAGATCTCGCATGCCACAATTAAGTGATTCGATTGGGAAATACTTCCCCTCACACACGTTCCTTCTCGCGATGACGTAATTTCATTCCCATTATGTCACTTTCAGTGAGATTCCGCATTTAACAGTAAATTGCGTTTTTGTTGGCCAATTGCTCTATTTCATTATCACGGAAATCATAGGGCCATACTTATGGCTTCAGGGAAATTCACTTCACGGTCAGATCTGGAAACAATGAACCGCCATAAAAGAGGAATTACTGGATTGAATATTTACTGTAGTTCGCAGCCCCGCCACAACTTATTTTGGTCTTACATAAATTACAAACTGCAACCCTTTGCTCTTTTTCTTTTACTCTATAATGCTGCCAGACGGACAACATGGCCGTTCTTTGAGGGACGGTTTACATGGGCAGCACTTTGCTGAGGTAGATCGGCGGATAAGATCAGTTCCATTTGCAAGGACGGGTGATCGCCAATACCCCAACATTAAGGAAATCGCCACCAATCGATCAGCGTGCATCCCTAAAAAAAAGAGAAGGTTGTAGAAGAGTTGATACTAAAAACTGAAGTTTTACAGATCACTTACACACATACACAGTACACATATAGCTGAATAATAAACAATAAATGTCGTAACTTCTGATCAATCCATGTCAATTTCAGACTTAAAATAATGTGCCTATTTCTGGTCAATTCACGCCCACGCCCGGTTTATGCCCCCCCATTTCAACTACAGATACGGATAATTTAGAAAGGTGAACAGATGCAGATAGTAGTGTACTTGCTCATCCCTAATATAAACTTTATTTAACAGGAGAACATGATTTTATTGATTTACCGGTGTTTCATGCAGTCTGAAATATGCCAATGAATGTGTTTTTAAATCTGTTTTTTTAAAGATCATATTTTTTTTAGCGGGGCAAATGTGTGTCTTTGAAACCCCGGTTAGTGTAGACACAGTCTAAATTTCCTGCTGCTTCCTGATTCCTGAGTCTGCTTTTTTTGACCTCCAGGCTGGATTATTCCAACTCTGCAAACAGATCCTCCAACTATTCCAAAATCCAGCATTCTAACCAGGGCCAGGAAAACATATCATAATTCTGTAAAATTCAGAAGTAGTTTTAAAATCCTCCTCCTCACATACAAAGCCTGGTCAGGTACCACGGTGCCTTCAAGCGCTTCTGGTACATTTTATTCAAAAATAAACATTAAGGGCTGCATGGTGGATGAGTGCTTTGCATGTTGGCCTCACAGTGAGGATATTGGGAAGACCTGGACTCGAATTTCTGCTTGGGCATCTCTGTGTGGAGTTTGCATGTGGGTTTTTTTTTTTCGGGTACTCCAGTTTCCTCCCAAATTCCAAAAACATGCATGTTTGTGACTGTAAATTGTCCATAGATATGAATGTGAGTGCCAATGTGGTACACTAACCTATTTCTCTTTGTGTTTCTGGAGGTGCAGCAGGCAGTGGCTCATTGCCCCTTTCCTATTTATCTGCTTGTCAGTGGCGATGGTGAGGCTGTGATGGTGGTGTGGGATTATTGCTATTGTCGATACGGCTATTTTGCCGATAATTCTTTTGTCGCTCAAGCCCTCTGTCTGTCTGTTTTCTCTCTATGTGCATCCTCTGTCCTTGTACTTTGTCCTTCTAACTCAACCCACCAGGGCAAGACAGATGGCCAATCCACGGAACCTGGGTTTTGTTTGAATTACTACAACTTGTAATCTGTGTTTCGATTTCTATTTACCCAAAGAATTGGGCTCAATAGGTGAGGCTGATACAAAGTGGACTGATTGGACTAAACATATTGTTATCGGTTCACAAATCTCGGTTCCAATAGATTATTTTAATAGGACATGCACTCCCAGTGTCCCAGTTTAGCCATTGTGAACATCATGGACTATTTCTAGTTTCTGAGACATAATTATCGGATTTGTGTGAGGTCTATGTGTTTAATCTTTTTGACTTCTAGATAGACAATCAGGGACCTGAGGATGTGTTATCAGAGAACCACCTTGATGGTGTCCTTACAAGCGCACTCCATATCAGAGACATCTCTCTTTTCAACAAGACCAGAAAGCCAAACGGTTTGGCTTTGGATAGAAAAGGTTGCAAAGAAAAGTTAAGGAACTACAGTTAAATGAGGAATTTGTATATCCTAGCGGCTCATCAAAGATTCCACTTTTTTATTTTTTTAGCACTGTCTAAAATTCTTTGTGATTCATTGTCAGCCATCTTTCTAGTATCTTTGATTTTTTGCGTAGGAGTAGAGAATACTAGCATGATAGATATATCTTCTGTATTTTGTAGAGATTAGTGAAACTGGACTAATAGGTTGGCAGAAAAAAACATATTTTTGGATTTCATTTTAACTTCCCTGCTTGATTTATATAGACAACAACTACACATCCGAGAGGAGTACATCCAGCATTCTGTGTGTCCCACCAAACCTTATTTACACATGAAGTACTCATTAACAGTCGTTGTTCTTAAATTTAAAAACAGATGTGATGGATTTTGTTTTTGTTTTATCCTTCAGCCCTCAAATGCTATACCTGGTCTTGAGTAGCCGTGAAGATTCAATGTTAATGTTTTTCTGAGTAGAACCAGATAAACATCTCTGTTTAGTTTAATTCCAAGTGGTAATGTTGCTATTATCTTAACTATTATGCTGCTATCTTAAAACGTTATAGCGCTTTTCTGTAGACTTGGCAAAGGACTTGGCAAAGTCAGCATGTTAAATGCAGAAAAAACCCCAAAGAAAGACAACTACTATTTTGGACAAAACATTTTTGCCTGTTATTGAACAATGATCTGTCTACTGAATTGACTCACTGAAAGTGATAGAGGCCAACCAAAGCAGTACCTACACGGGCATTTTAAATGAATTCATGGTTTCAGTTCATTTGGAATTGCCTTTTTTGTCATGTTTTTGTTTTAATTGATTGCTTCACGGACTGAACTTGAGAACTGAACCTGTTCTTTTGTTGTTCTCACGAGTCAAGTTATTTTTCAAGTGGAATCGGGTCTTACATATTTCATTCATTCATTCATGCATTCGTTCATTCACCGCTTATCTTCACGAGGGTCACAGGGTCGCCTATCCCAGCTGTCTTTGGGCGAGTTGCAAGTGCACATCATTGGTCCAGGTGAAATGTGAAGATTGGGTGACTCAATCAATTGCACACATAGTGTAGAAAACAATGTCTATGTAACAGGTGTGTTCCAGCAATAGTGTTATAATTCACCAAAAGTCCATCCTCAGTATTTATTTTCATTTTGTCATATCATTTTCATGTTGAATTATTTATTTTACGTATATTGTCATTTTATTTTGAAATTTATTTTATTTTGGTGATTTCCTGTAAGGAAGGCACTCCCTGTAGTTTTGCGGTACTCTCCTCAGACGGCGCAAGATCCCGCTGAGGAGAGGTAAGTTCATATAGTCGCTCTTGTCTTCAGAGCTAAAACACAGTAAAAAAACATTCATGAGTTGTATAAATTTGTATTGTTAAGCTCACATGCATTGTATGAAAAGAAGGTGTGCTTTGTGCTGACTTTTTGAGGCACTTTATGTAACGTACAGTAGCGGTATCCACATGCTAGTTACCGATGTTAAGCTAGGCTGAGAGAAGAGCATGTGCGGGGTTTCTCATGCACTCTGCATGTTTCTCGTCTTTCTTTTAGAGGTGTGCCTGTTGCAATCCAGACGAGTTGCTGTACTGATTTTATTTTATTCACACAGGTATGTGAGCTCATGGTTTTTTGTTCATTTATGTTATAATGTTCATGATAAAACATAAAAATTGCCACTGTTGAATGTAAAAATGTATTTTAAGGAACCTTGTTGCCAGAATGCACAAACAAAAATTTTGAACTATACGATCAGACAAACATTGAAAGGTATTTGTGTTTCCAAATGTTACGTTGAATGAATTATGCGAATTTATAGAAACGTGCATTAACTCAGACGGTGCGAGATCCCGCTGAGGAGAGAGGTGTGCCTGTTGAAATCCAGACGAGTTGCTGAACTGATTTTATTTTATTCACAAAGCTTGTTTCAAATAAATCCTGCTCCAGTGGCAAAACAGCAGTGATCCCCGTCTCATCTATTCGCACAACACAACGCAGAGTTTTATCCCAGTGAGACAAGAGAGGGTCGGCTAGACTGGCTACATCTATACCAAACCCAAAGAACAGTAGTTTTATGGGGTTATAACAAGTGAAATTCAAATCAGTTATTGAAACAATTACATTGTAAAGTTTCCATTATGTGGAAATTGGTCACACTGACTGTGGGCCAGTCGGCCACCCATGACAAATTAGAAAAGCCATACCCCACCGACAGAGTATTCCTAATAACCCACTGCGATAATCCATCCCCGAGGAAGGAGGATACAGCAAGGGGAGACCCCCCGTTGGGACTACAGACCAGTGTTTTTGCCGCTAGATCTGGTGACATTCCAATCTACCTTGACGGCTTACAGTATTTGCTCAAAAGCAACAAACATGGCGACTTTTTCTGGTGTCGTTGGAGATTTCTGGTATTTAGGGACTCAAAAGTGAAAGCATGTATTGTTCTGCATTTTGTGTTGTTACTGAGCAAGAGCTGGTGCTGTTGACAGTCACAGTCAGTCACAAGCCGGCAGTGTGCAGTCAGCTTCTGCGGCACACTACCTGAATAAAAGAGTGTGTTGTAGTGGTAGGTTACCGGGACATAATTCACCCCGGAACTATCGATAGGGGAGGTGTTGCCACCCGGAGGTGGGCAAGGGATGGGGATTTTCTGCTTCCTGTTGTGGTTGAGAGACGGGGCTTTCATGTCTTTACGTAGCAAAGAGTGCAAGTTAATGTTTGCAAGAAAAATAAAGTTTTCTCCCAAATTCGACACTCCGCCTCAGACTCCAGTTCTTCGGTGCTTCAGTGTTTACATTTTATATTTCTACTCTTTATTTTTAAAATGAAGTGGATTATTCTTCAATTATTGTGGTAAGTAATTTACAAACCAGTTGCCATTACATATATTCACCAGAAGATTTTTCTACTCATCAACCACACTTCGGGCGAGAAGACAGCTGGGATTGACTTACCAGTGATTGACTGGTCGCCAGCCAATCACAGGGCACATATTGACAAACAATAGACAATAAATAATAATATATCTTATTCAAAATAATCACATATCTAGAATATGCCTTGGGCCAAAAATAATGTGATGTGTTCCATAGCTGGCACCTGGGCTGCACTTTGGGCACTCATAATCAAACACATCCCAGTACTCTGTCCTCTCCAGTCCTTAAGGGGTGTCCTTCTTATCAAGTAATTGTTGGTGTCAACAGCATTCCCCAATTCAGTGTAGATGAATACAAATGTCTAATCTTGGCTAAACCTAAGATCATTGCAGCCTTTGTTTTATCAGCGGAAAGGGAGCATCAAGGAACGGAATGGTTTCTTCAAAAGCCCAGTGCTGCAGTGTTTTGTTAGCATCATATTACATTACCTTTAATTAACTCACATAGCCAACTTGTAAAAGTGTGTCAATTGATCAAATTAGCTGTAATGGATGCTAAAAGAGGTTAGTTTCTGAATAGAATGTGCAGCTAGATTGCAGACAATCCCAAATTAGCTTCCGACCTTACATCTGTGTCTAATTAAGCTACGGCTGAGCACTGCAGTTTTGCTTCATGTTTGTTGATTTGGCTGCTCTTGTCAATGGCACTGGCATCTATTTGTTAAACAACACATGCACGGTTGATGAGGGAACTTGTCATGGAAACAATTTCACACTTGGAAGTATGAAATGCCATCTTTTAAAAAAGACAAGCAGTATGCTGTAGATGAGTCTTGGTTGATTAGCAGCCCATGGGACGTTGATCCTCCCAGCTGCAGGTCCCGTCAGCTGTTGGGCACCAGCTGATGCCACCACATGGGGCAGGGGAAATCCACGAGAAGGGCGGAGCTAAAGCCCCATACTTGACCTCCCGAGAACCAACTGTTTTCAGGCGCAGCAAAAAGAAGGACATTGGACTAAAACACTGGTTGTGTCTCAATTTGGACAATTGTGTCCTTACACTTGAGGTCATAAGTGTTTTTCCACTGAGAAGTTTGACAAAATGCAGTCCACTGTCAGTCCCCAAATGTTGCACTCAAAAGAAGCGGTAGGGGACATACTAACGTGAAATAATGGTGGCTCAGGGGGGTAGAAAGTAGCGTACAGAAGAAGCAAATAAATATTGCAATTGCCTTTTCTTGTAAGTATGCAAAGAGCATTGATTTGAGACAGAGCGTTCACCTTTGGTCAAGATGGGAGACACACTGCCTGCTAACAAAATCAGGCCAAAATATTTGTATGTGAGTCACCAACGGTACAACGGTTTTCATACAGTTTGCCCCGATTTTTGGAATAAAATATTGTAATAAATATAAAATATGTCTTGGTTACCGTACCAAATTAGGGCCCTGTAAATAATGGATAAAGCTTCTTTTAGAGTTGGGACACCATAGATAGATTACGGCGAGGTAATCCTTTAATTACCTTCTTGTAATGTTTGTGTGTCTGTGTGTTTATCTGTTTATCAAAGACACATATCAATGAACAACACTAGAGCGGTAGATCTATATGAGCAGTTAAATTAAGTTTGAAACCGATTAGAATTAAAACCACGTGCATGTCCTTTTCCCTGCTCTCCCCACTCATCTCACCAACACCACCACTTGTTCGCCAACAAGTCATCAATAAAGGTAGAAGTGATGTTGTTCACGTTCAGGTTTTCATCCATCATTTATATGAATGTTGTATTCTTTTCTGCAATTATTCTGTATAAAATGTGATTTGTGTTAATATTTTTTTTTAGATTTGTATAATTTCCTATGAGACTTCCGTAACGTTTTGTTTTCGTCCCACCTTTTGGAAAAGACTAATGACCATAACTGGGTTCCATTGTTGAAGTTGACATCATTGTAAACATCAACATAAACTGTTGTCCATAATCGGAAATAACAATTGCTTGCACATGTACTGGTGACTGAAAAACAAAGATCTTATCGGTCCTATGCAGAAGCTTTGAAAGTAAGTTTCTGGTTTGCTCCTTTGTTGTTTTTATTGATTTTGGCATAACCAAACAACTGCTTTTGCAAAAACATGAGTGATAAATGGTGCAGTTAACAATACTACAACGCATGTCCGCGTGAAGGGATCAATATTTTATTGGAATTGCGCCTTTGTGTGGGTTTCAAATCTTATTGAAAAAAAAAAACGTCAACCATGTATGTCGATGTCTGTTTTAGTGTGCATTTCTTAGAAATAAGAATATGGTGGAATAGTGTTTAAGTGGATGAGTGTGTGCACTTAGAGACTGTCCACCTGGGGAGGTTTTTAGGTCCAAATGGTTACGTTCACAAATTTTATAGTTTCAGCCTTTCATCCACACAGCTTTCAGGATTCCCTGAAACAGTATTTCAGACTGCTTCTTTCTGAAACAACGTGGCCAAAAATGACGGGTTGTGTACTGCTGCCGTAAGATAGAAGTAATTTCACTTTGTCACAAGTCTAGACAACCAGATATAGGAAAGACAACGGGCTTGTGTTCTTTCTACTTCTATTGTTTGGGTGTGTCACATGGCTTTGTCTGTGTGCCACATGTAGGTGTGCCTTACTGTATGTATTCCATCATTTTCAGCTTGTGGTCCAACCTGAAAATGTTCCCATGTGGATGTAACAATTTACTAGGTACATATCGATTTTGAACATCTCAAAATTTCCTAAAAAAAATCCCAATTTCAGTGAAACAAACATTCCCTTTAAGCACAAGAATTCTTACCACTTCCACAAATTGTTCCATCACCAATACATTCAGCTCATTTCAACTAGAATTCCTCATTTTCCAGTCAAAAATAATTCCATGTCACCCTGCCACAAATAGAATGATTGATATTTTTCCACTTTTCTCAAATAATTCAGGATAACAATTTTTCCACTTTTCCCAATAATTCCACATTCTCCATACAGCAGATTTGTCACTCCGCGTCATCTCCCATTTATTGATGATGGTCAAGGTTCCTTTTGCTAGCCATGTGTGGATGAATGGCATTGATGTATTTAATGATTTTTCTTTTGTGCTGTTGGAAAAGAGCTTGGGATTTATTATGTTTAAAGTGCTCATTACACCAAACAATTGTTTTGTTTTACAGATTCATTTACAGAATCAGTTTCGTAATCTGGCATTCTGTGGTTTGAACAAGCGCTGATAAATTAATAAAAACGTAACTATGGTCTGTAGACACCAGACCACCATAATTGGCCACTCTTTTGGTGTCAACCTACATCACAGTCTAGAAATGGAACTAGTCCAATACCTGAGGACCACCTGTATCGGGCGTTTTATGGCATTTAAATAGTAGCTTATTATCGAGATGAAATTAGCATCATAACTCATTTTCTAACTTTGTAAACTTACCCAACCTTTCAGGCTGCGTTCAAACTTGGGTTTCGGTACTCTGGTCCGAAAACTCTTGATGGCTGTTGATTAAAATTCTGTTAGTATGTGATGAATTAGGCTCAACACAATTTGCATTGTTCCATCCATCATCAAACTAAACTGAGCCAGCTGCTCACAGTTAAAATAAATAAATAAATGGCCCTGAACCTTAACTATCCCAGACAGCCGAGCGTATGCCGGAGATGATGTGGAAATAATTCTTCCAGCCACGAGAGCCATATTAAGACTAGAGCTATTTGGGTAGATTGTGTTGAAACAACAACATAACCAGAAAGCAAAAAAACAAACACACTCCTTTTCCCTTTGGGCAGTCTAGCCCTGTGGAGTTTTTGGCATTTTGCTATTTGTCTTATTTACTTTTAATGTGACAAAGACAGAGAACATCACACAGCAGCCTTTTATTACAAAGCCTTGAGAAATTGGGGATCATGCATCACTCTCTCTCTTTGTCCTTTCTCTCTATCTCCCCCATTGTTTTTCTCTCTATCATCCATCAGCTTTCCACTTAGTGCTGAGAGGATGCATTGTCTTAAGTTCATGTATGGTACACTAAGGGTTCCTTTCCATAACCCTCACCCCTTATCAGTCTACGCTGTGCACGATAACTCACTTAAGGGTGGCATTTGGAGTCAGAAAATGGAAGAGGTGTTTGTTTTATTGTTCGCTGGATGGAGGGGAGGCGTAGGTGTGATGGAGTTTTAGAGACTGCCCTGGCAGCAGACTGAAAATAACGCAGATAGGAGATGATAGTGAAATAAAAGCCAGCATGGAACTGATGTATCCATTTTGAGCTGCCACCATGAAGGGGTGGGCGATATTGAACATTTTGGTATCTATGTGATTCCATGGAAATGCAGGGCTGATATTAAGTATTAGCATATCCTTGTATATACTAATACTGGACTTTTCATTTCATTTGCATTTTGCTCCTGAAATAAGTCCAGTAAATCAAACTAAGGTAAAATTTCGGCGCATCTGTATACAACTTTTCATTGTTCACATTGGTAACCCTTACGTGGACGCACGCTGACGTCTCAGCCGTACAAGATACCCTTGTAGCTAACTGATGAAATAGCTAAGTTATTCTGTGCTAGCTATGTTAACAGATACTAGTACTGGAGACAGATGACTGATCTCGCTGAACGTAAGCGCCACTTATGCGCTAAAGGTTTAGTTTATATCCATCTTAACTCCACTCCAAATTCCAACAAGTGCTCACAACCAGAGTGACGTTGGGGGGGCTGGTTATGTAATAGGCCAAAACTCAATTCAATTGTTAATAAGTCAAAAACGAAAGCAGCACAAACATTCATTTTACTTGCACAAAACAGCACAGAACAAGCACAAAAAAATGACACCACTTTGGTTCAATTCGGAGCATGTTGGGGGGTTGACCTATGTTAGAAACTGTAATAACTCAAAAACAAAAGCTGCACAAACGTTCATTTTACCTGCACAAACATAGCACAAACAAATCAGACTATTTAACGAGAGGCTTTGACATTCATATAAATGATGAATGTCAAGGGTAAATTTACACTGAATTTCACTTTCACCCTGAAGACATTGATATTTGACAAAGATGGCGCTGACAAGATCATATTTAGAGTGGTTTTAAGCTGTAAAAAGGACAAGCAATCAAGATTGTGGCTGGATGACTGAATGAACCAGTTGCGCTACTGGTGTCAGAAATTGATCACCAGTTCCAGATACATTGGAATTTGTATTCTACGATAGCAAAAAGTGAATCCAGCAATAAGATTCACACGTATACCAGCTGCCACAAAGGTCACTAGGGTGAATATAACAGGATCAGGGCTATAATCCACTTCATTGGCAGAAAAGATAGAACCCAATTGAATCCAAGAATCCATCAGTGGGAAGGTCACTTCATCTTAGACCTTGTACTATCCAGAAGGATTGAGTGAAGATATGCTTACGTATATGTGTTAACATGCTCGAGTTGCAATTGTAAAGAGCAGATTGTTTAAGCCCCTCTTGTTTAAGGTGAACCCCAATATAACTACTGAGTGTTCAGCTATTTGGTTTGTTAGCAAACTATTGTTACATACATATATACAAACTGTTAATATTGTGATAATTTTGTATAAGGCAAAGGCTCACCATTTCACTTAATGTATCATACAGTGAAGAAAATAAGTATTTGAACACCCTGCTATTTTGCTATTTCTCCCACTTAGAAATCATGGAGGGGTCTGAAATTTTCATCGTAGGTGCATGTCCACTGTGAGAGAGATAAACTAAAAAGAAAAATCCAGAAATCACAATGCATGATTTTTTAACAATTTATTTGTGTGATACAGCTGCAAATAAGTATTTGAACACCTGTGTATCATCTAGAATTCTGACCCTGAAAGACCTGTTAGTCTGCCCATTAGAAGTCCACCTGCACTCCATGTATCATCCTGAATCAGATGCACCTGTTTGAGGTCGTTAGCTGCATAAAGACACCTGTCCACCCCATACAATCAGTAAGACTTTAACTTGTAACATGGCGAAGACCAAAGAGCTGTCCAAAGACACCAGAGACAAAATTGTACACCTCCACAAGGCTGGAAAGGGCTACGGAGCAATTACCAAGCAGCTTGGTGAAAAAAGGTCCACTGTTGGAGCTATCATTAGAAAATGGAAGAAGCTAAACATGACGGTCAATCTCAATCGGAGTGGAGCCCCATGCAAGATATCACCTCGTGGGGTCTCAATGATTCTAAGAAAGGTGAGGAATCAGCCCAGAACTACACGACAGGACTTGGTCAATGACCTGAAAAGAGCTGGGACCACCGTTTCCAAGGTTACTGTAGGTAATACACTAAGACGTCATGATGTGAAATCATGCATGGCACGAAAGGTTCCCCTGCTTAAACCAGCACATGTCAAGGCCCGTCTTAAGTTTGCATATGACCATTTGGATGATACAGAGGAGTCATGGGAGAAAGTTTTATGGTCAGATGAGACCAAAATAGAACTTTTTGGTCATAATTCCAATAAGCGTGTTTGGAGGAAGAAGAATGAAGAGTACAATCCGAAGAACACCATCCCTACTGTGAAGCATGGGGGTGGTAGCATCATGCTTTGGGGGTGTTTTTCTGCACATGGGACAGGACGAGTGCACTGCATTAAAGAGAGGATGACTGGGGCCGTGTATTGTGAGATTTTGGGGAACAACCTCCTTCCCTCTGTCAGAGCATTGAAGATGGGTCGTGGCTGGGTCTTCCAACACGACAACGACCCGAAGCACACAGCCAGGAAAACCAAGGAGTGGCTCCGTAAGAAGCATATCAAGGTTCTAGCATGGCCCAGCCAGTCTCCAGACCTGAACCCAATCGAAAATCTTTGGAGGGAGCTCAAACTCCGTGTTTCTCAGCGACAGCCCAGAAACCTGACTGATCTAGAGAAGATCTGTGTGGAGGAGTGGGCCAAGATCCCTCCTGCAGTGTGTGCAAACCTGGTGAAAAACTACAGGAAACGTTTGACCTCTGTAATAGCAAACAAAGGCTACTGTACCAAATATTAACATTCATTTTCTCAGGTGTTCAAATACTTATTTGCAGCTGTATCACACAAATAAATTGTTAAAAAAATCATGCATTGTGATTTCTGGATTTTTCTTTTTAGTTTATCTCTCTCACAGTGGACATGCACCTACGATGAAAATTTCAGACCCCTCCATGATTTCTAAGTGGGAGAAATAGCAAAATAGCAGGGTGTTCAAATACTTATTTTCTTCACTGTATAATGACTGTGTGCATGTCGTTGATGTGAACAAAAATATGACGTGTGCACTTTTCAGAGTCTTGTTGCCTCTGAGCCGAATCACCCCTCAGGGGTGACGTTGCACCCAGCAACCACGACAGACTCCTACAATGATGTGAGGAAACCTGGCATGTTTGATGGCGAAATTGACGGGATGATGGTGGCGCTGCCGGGAGGACTGCCTAACGACAACGGATTCTGACAATAATGAGAGAACCAGCATGTTTGATGATGAAATTGACGTGTACATGGGAGGAAGCACCTGGCGAGTTACACACCATAAGTTGAATGGACTATCTAATGATAACAGACTCCGACAATGATTGGAGGGAACCCGGTATGTTTGATGGTGAAATTGACGCAAACACGCCAGGCGAGTGGAGCTTGGGCTAAGGTACCTGGTTTAATTGCATTGACTGAGTGTTGTTGTTCCTTTGTGGTTTGATTCACAATCACCTCTCAATTGCAATCAAATTTTCATTCTCGACTAGTACCACTAGTTTTTGAATTGGTCACTCAAGAAAAGTTGCTAGCCTTACACTTTCCCCTTTCTTTCCTGTATCTCTTTGTTCCACTTGGATCCGAACCTTTCACACTAGACCACTCTCATCCTCAGTTACTTCGACCACTCTGGCCAATTTCCACTCATTTCTGGGAGTCTTGTCCTCTCTCACAATCACCACGTCTCCGACTTGAACATTTCTTTTCAGAGTGCGCCACTGTTGTCTTAGGTTAATGTTTGTCAGATATTCTTTACGTCATCTGCTCCAGAATTGTTCAGTCAGATATTGAACCCTTCACCATCTCTTCTGTGCATACAAACCTTCCCTGACAAAATTGCCCGGAGGTGGAAGGGGCAGAGATGTCTTCATCGTGAGTGAAAGATTAGGTGTTAGGGGCTCAACACTCTTGGGGTCACTGACTGCATCTGTGATAAGGGGGCGATTATTGAATATTGGCCTCATCGAAAAATGTTCTCAGTGAGTTGTCGTCAAGTCTTCCTTTGACTTCTGCCAAAACAGAGCTCATGACGTTCCTCACTGTCTGAATTTGGCATTCCCAAAAGCTGCCTCTGTGGCTTGCTTCCGGAACATTCATTTGGAAGTCCCATTGATTTTGAGATAGGTAAGTGCAAATCCTTTCCTTGTCCAACTTCGACAGATTCCTTTCCAACTTATTCTTTACTTCAACAAAATGTGTACCTTGGTTGGATCGCATTTGCCTGACCGCTCCCCTGTTTTGAAACACCTTAAAGCATTGATGAATGCATCAGAGGTTAATCATCAAGAATTTCAATGTGAATGGCTCTGGAGCTTAAATATGTGAACAGCAAGCCATATTGCTTGTATTCTTTATAACCCTCTATGATTCGAAGGGGCTGAAACAGTCAAGTCCAGTGCAAGAGAAAGGAGGTGATGGATCCACTCTGTCCACTGGTAAGTCTGCCATACGCTGCTCCTCCAATGGTCCACGCATCTTTCTGCCAAATCGAACATTTGGCCAAGGCCTTGGTGCTGTGTTTTATTGTGCCAGTGGTCAAGTATCAGTTGAGTGACAATAGACAATCAATCTATGGGTAGTATGACTGGATGTTTCAGCTCAAATGCTGATGAGGACTTTTGCAAGCTCCCTCCAACCTGAGCATGTTGTTTATAAGGACAATATAATAATAAGGTCAAGCTGGTACATTCTGTGGCCTTTTGATAGTTTAGCTGACTTTTGGCTGAACCACCTCAACTCTTCTCCAAAGACCTGTGTTTGGGTTGCTTGTATAAGTTCGTCAGCAGCCATTTTTCTGTCTTCTACACAAATTGGATCTGACCTGACCTGTCTCTTTACCAGTCTTTTAATTATTGCAGCAACATTTTCCAGTCCGAAAATCTTGCAAGAAAGCAGTCTCCTTCGAGGGCAATTGTCTTCAAAACCTTGACCTCTGGGTCACCAATAACACAATATGACAATATGAGACAATATGAGTTGTGGCAATCTCTTGTTTCCACAAAGACTCTGGTCCTGTGAGCCAGGCCGAGGCCAATATTTCTGTCAACTTGAGACCTCCAAAAGCATGGTCAGCTGGACCCTGATCACTTTCCATGTAGAACCATTGCCCCGGATCCGTGGCGCCTCTGATTTTCTGGACCCGATTTTCAATAAAGACCTGAAAACACCTATCTTCATTTTTTATGTAACCAAGCATCACCTGTGAATCTGTCCAGAAAAATTCTCCATCAATCTTCAGCTCAAGCTCTACCCCAAGGAAGACACCGACTCCAGCAGAAATTGCAGCCGCTGTGAGCTCCAGGCGTGGAACAGCAACAATGCTCAACGCCGTCACTCGGGCCCCACCCATGACCAGTGTGCAATGCACTTTTCTTTTTCAAGATTTGTGTCGTGAAAATCCTTTTCCAATACCTTGTTTACAGAGACAGGTGTGCTGGATGGTACCTCTTTTACAGAGATGCGATGGCAGATCCCTGACGTTTTCTCTGAATTCAAAGTCGATGACTGAGTTGATCCCACAGTACTCCAACCTAAGTCAGTCTTGACAGCATGTGGATCATAATCTTTGCCTGATATTACTTCTCTTGGTTTCAGAGCTCTTGCACAGTCATAACCAATGAGAAGTCCTGCAGGACAGCCCCAAAGGTTGAGGCATCTTATTTGGAATGCTGAGAAAAATGTGAGAGTCCACTTCTTTGCGGTCTCACATGTTGGAATACTACTTGGTTCTAGTGGAATATATTCTCTTGTGTATTTGGATGGAAGTTCAATGTATTCTTGTGAGCCTGGGGAGGCAGTATACTGCAGACTTGTCTGACAGACAGATGGGAATGCAGGTTAAATAACAACTTGCCGAAGGGCTGGTAAGGATAGACCAAAGCCAGCTGCCAGGGAAGCACAAGGTGTGGTGCTACCAGCACACACTATACCAACGTGTGATGTGGCCACTTAAGATCTGCGAGGTCCCCATTTCAGAGGTCAGCAAGATGGACAGCCTAACCAACAGATACTCAGTTTCTCAGTTGCAGGCCTCTTTGGATGGAATATGCTGGAGCTCCCTTTGAAATCCATCAGTCTCGGTTACAAGCAGGAGAAGGCACGCCTTGTGCTTGAGATGAAGAACTCTGCTGACCATCTAATAAGGAGTGCAAAAGTCCCAATCCATACAGGCCGTAAATGGAAAGCACCTGCCGAGGTAGAGAACGCCATCTCCAGCCTGCAACACAAAGAGGTGATGGGGTCAACCCAGATAAGTCGCACTGGCCTAGGCTGGGCAGCGCCGCGACAATTCTGGTCCAAAGCTACCATGAGGCAGAGGAAGACCATGTGGTGGACGAAGTCACCAGGGTGGAGCAGGAGCACTTCCACATAAAGGCGATATCCCAGGGCAGCCAAGGAGCGTGGACACGATGGGAAGCTACTGTGCAGAGGCGCATCAGCTGGGCAGACATCTGGAGGACACCACAGAGCAGACTAAGCTTCCTGATCACAACAGCCTACGACACCCTCCCATGCCCCCGGAACCTCAATCAGTGGTTTGGGAGTGAGGTAGGCTGTCCGCTGTGCAGTACCACCAAGGCTAGCCTCCAGCACATCCTGTCAGGATGCAAGGTGGCGTTGACCCAGGGACAGTTTAGGTGGCGCCATGACCAGGTGCTAGCCAAGTTATCAGAGTATCCGAGAAAGATGTAGGGTGGCCGCAAACCGCAGCCAGACAATGGTAAGGCCGGCGCTAGCTGCTTGCGCAGAGCAGAGCGCAGAGCACCCACGCAGGGAGTTACCATCCTGAGACCAGGCAAGGAGTGGCAAATGCTGGTGGATCTCAGAAGACAAAAAAATTGTACAAAAACAAATTGTGCAATCCAGAAATCGGCAGAGGGCAAACCTTTTTCCCAACAGAATTTTCCTTACATGACAACTTCATTTAGTTTATATATGTATAATTACAATAACAACAATAACATATATGGATGTATAATATGTGTTAACATATTCCAATGCTACGCTCTTATATTTTTCATTAATAGGACTTTAGTCTCATTATTTTTTCTCTCATTAGAATATAACTTTTTTTCTTAATGTTTTGACTTTTTTCCTCATAAAATTACAGAAATTTTTACATTTTTGCTATTTTTTTTGTTTGTTTTTTTAATTTCTTGTAAATTTTCCTTTCGGAATTTAAAAACGTTTTTTTTCTGAATATTACAACTTTTCAAAAAGTCTATATGCTACTAAAATTATGTTATTTTCCCTCACAAACATTACAGCACCATTCTCAGACTTTTTGTTAAACTTATTTCTCTTAACATTTTGACT